>NC_069716.1:16840116-17177974 GCF_027358585.1 Pangasianodon hypophthalmus | reverse complement strand
ATTTCCTTTGTTGTCATTCTATCAAACAGATCAAAGAAAACACTAGAAAAATCCTTTAAAAATGTAGCCTAAAATATTTCCATCCATAGTGCATTCAGTTTTTAGGAAATTACTTTGCTGAGTACATATACACTACCAGTCAAAAGTTATTGCATTATGTATTTTCATAAGATGTCTTAAAATGTTTAGATAAAGGCTTATGGAAATTTGCTGGTAGGACGATTGTAAATAGATTGTAAAACTTCATGCCCCTGTACAAATTTAATTTCTGATCCAAAATGTATTTTTTTTTTTAAGAAAACAAGGTAGGTTTTATTGAAAAATAGTTTTCTCTGTAAGTTTTCATTTATAGCTAAGAAGTTGTGATTTGTTTAACACTTTTTGTTCATTCCAGCTGACCAGCTGATTCTATGTCTTATTTCATAGTGTTAATTTCTTTATTATTATTATTATTATTATTATTATTATTATCAGGGGGCCAAGCACCAAAGGTACATAGGCACCCTATTGTTATTCTACCTTTTCTTCTTCTTCTTCTTCTGGCTAGGGTGTCTATGGCAGCCCATAGAACTGTCTGGTAAAAAGTTGTGAAATTTGGTAGATTGATTGGGGAATCAACTGAAAGACTCCTTGATTGATTGAATCCCTTTGCCTAAAGTTATGGCTCTGCTTTCCTGTGATTGCTTAGGCAACAATTGTAGCGCATCTGTGAACGTGTGGCTCACCAAGTCTGGGTGCTTGGCCCCTGAAAATGCTGCTTGAAGTTTTAATTATTATTGTTGTTGATGATGTTGTATTATAAAATAGTTTAAATTAATAAAAACGAAAGGATGGCATGTTGGTGGAGCAGGTGGTGAGTTGGTGTTTCCATCTCACAGTTCCAGGGTATCTGGGTTGATCCTGAGCTTGGGTTACTGTCTGTGCAGATCCCCTCTGGGTTCTCTGGTTTCCTTTCACCTCCCAAAAAATATGCCAGTAGGGAACTGGCTAAATAAATTGGCCCTAGCTGTGACTGTGCATGTGCATGGTGCCCTCATCCAGGGTGTGTTTTCGGAACAGGCTCCAGATCTAGAGGAACAAACCAAAGGAATAGTGTGCGGCATTGAACTTTGTTTTCTAAGAGTGTATAAAGATAGGAAGACAATACACATTAATGTGACTTGACAAAAGAGTCCAAGGCATAGGGTTGAACAATTAAGAACATTTATTTATTTATTTACATTTATTTATCTGGCATACACTTTCATCCCAAGTGACCCCAAATGAGGTAGAATTCAATCTAAGCATAGAGCTGTTAAAGGAGCTGATAGCTATATGATAGCCTGGAGATTAAATTTCCACCAACTGACCAGAAACAAGTGCAAGATAGTCATTGGAACAGCAGAAATGGTGCCATTACTAATGCTCAGGAGTGCTACAAACATTGAGGGAGCTCAAAATACTGAATATAATGTTAATAAATGGGGTAAGCTACTTTCTCCCACTACATTTAAGATTCAGTGAGCTGAACTGTCGAGTTTTTCCCAGTGTTGCCAACAATAATAGATAGATATTAGTAGAGATGTTATTAGAATAAAATAGAATAGAATAGAACAACAATAGAATAGAATATAGTTTTATCAGAATAGAAAATAATATTAGATATTAAATTAAATTAAATCTTAATATTAAAATAATAATAGTATAATTTATTTCTTATAGAAAAAAGTCATCTTTGGTCATGGCACTACAAACTAAACTTTTACTCGTTTACAGAATACTATATTTTCTATCAAGAACGCAGACAAAAAGAATCAGTGAGGAATAGTGAAAGGTGAAAGGTCAGCAGTAACCAGGAAACGGTTTCTCACTTTTAATACGATCTCCGAGTTGAAAACGTAGAAGGAAAAAGCTTGAGGGCGGGACAAACAGTGGTGATCAGTGATTGGGCGTTGAGAAACAATGGTGATCCGTGATTGGCCATTGGGAACAACTGTGATCAATGATTGGTCGCAAGAGCAACACAGTCAAGCATCACTCACTGATGGTGAGTCGAGCGAACCTGCTCTCGAGCCATAACACGTTCAAGACTGTCACTAAAGTGTGCTCAGAAAGTCGCTAAATTTTGTAAATTTTGTCGCTAGGCTCTTTTTTTTTTACAATTAAAGTCGCTAAAGGGGTCTAAAAATCGCCATATTTAGCGACAAAGTCTCTAAGTTCGCGACACTGTTTTTTCCTGTTGCATCATGCAACGTGTCGCCTCTACCGCCCAGCATCTGTAGCGGCAGGGCCGCGCGCACCGCCTTCTGGTCAATGTAGTTTTAGAAAGAGAGCTGCTGCTAACACACACAAGGAGAGTTCACTAATGGCGGAAATCCGGTCACGTACAGACACCGGCATCACTTCAGCTCAGTGCGTTTGTCTACGCCACAAACATATTGTGACACGCTTTTTACAATTACTAGTTGTATAATACCTTATTATATACATAATTAATAATTTATATAACAATAAAATAAGGTTTTATACAACTGATACTCCTTAAAGTATATTCTCCTAGTATGGTTTTTATATAAATTAATGTATAATTAAGCATAAATTACTGACTATATTAAATAGTCTAGACCTTTGGCTTATAACCTGCACTGGTTATGGTGTTATAATTGGTCCTATTATTTAAAAATGCCTTTTCTCTCATTATTTTTATTGTACCCCTTTATCCTCTATTTTGTTGTAATACACTGTAAATATTTATTTTTGTGTTTGTTTATTGAATGATGTAATTAATTAAATAAATCGATCCACACAGTCATCTATCACATGTCCTCGGTACAGTGTTAAGAACATGAATAAGACGAGACCGTTTTAGCATCACACCGCTTCTGGAAACTGTTACATAAGAGAGAGATTTAGAGCAGCCCAGCTTTCTCTGGATTTCTGCCATCCCTGTTTACAGCACACACACCATACCACTAACTGCATTTCCCAGACACCTCGCTCGCGCATGCGCAGGAGCCGTTGGCTGGCAGTGGTAAACAGACGTCAGAAGGGAGTCTTCGCCTCGAGTCAAAACAAAACAAAACAAGATCCATACGATGAATGACTCTTTGAATGTCTGAATCGTCCGCACGACGGAAAGGATTGAACCCTAACTACAGCGGAAAACCAGGTTCCAGAGGAAAAGCCGCTTTCTGCCACTTTTACAGGGGGATTTTTTTTAACTAACCGGAGGAGTTAGCCAACTAGGTGGCTACCTAGTTTCTTCTCACGTTAAAACTCTGGTGTCGAGTTTTGTCCGGACCGACGAGTCGCTGAGGACGGAAGTGAAGATGCATGGTTGAATTCTTGCACTTTCGAGTGACAAGAAGTACGTAAATTTCGCTCGGAATTAGCGAACTGTGTACGGACGCATTCGGCGTAGTTGCCGCGCAAGCATCGTGTGTGTGTGTGTGTGTGTGTGTGTGTGTGTGAGAGAGTGTGTGTGTGGAGGAACATGGCAGATGGTGACACGCGCCTACACACAGCGTGTCGGAGCGGACACACTTGAGCGAGAATAAGACGGACTGTTTGAGTCTGATTTCGCTATCAGACATAAATAATCGAGATTAACTAGTTCAGTTAACTAGTATTCTCCTGGAAAGGTCTGACTATTCAAAACGCGTTTAAAGGGCGACGCTAGCTGTGTATACAACTGGTGGCGAGGAAGAATCTGGGTGGAAGAATCAGTACAAATAACCTCTTAGTGATCTATTGCTATAAACTGATCTATTGCTATAAACTGATCTATTGCTATAAACTGATCTATTGCTATAAACTGATATTTGAGTTCAAGTGGAATTCCGGGCCGTGAAATGACAGATGATTGGCTGATTTTGACAGGCATGATGTTGCGCGTGCAACTATTACCCATTAACACACTGATTAACACACAGCATGCCATTGCGGCCATAGAGTGATGAAAACGACCACAGTTTATTACAAGAGATGGTAAAAAAAATGGTCTATCACTATAGTAATGACTTGAAAGGAGCTGATCTCAGTTGTTGAGGATGACCTGGTGTGCGTTTGATAGTCTAATATAAATTTACTGTTTACTACATTGTTTCCACGCATTATTTCCCTCTTCATTGCACGCTTTTCCCACTTTTTTTTCTCTTGTTGTCATTAGTTTTAGCCTTCAACCCCTAGAGAAGATATGTTTTAGACGTGTTTCTTCTTTATTTAAACTTCAGTCCTGGCAGTCACCAGGTTTTAATGTATTCAGTGGTGTTTGTCATGTGAATTTCCTTTGTTCTTTATGTAAACAAAGAGACCCTCCGTTTCAGTCGGAAGCTTTATGATAGTTACTATTAAGGAGATTATTTGGCCCGTTTAATCTATAATCTGAGGATTAAGCAGCGCTATAGATATACATACACACATATACATTGGTGCGCACAGATTATCACGTCTCTGCTCAATCCGCTCAAAAACAAACAAAAAATCAAGTCTTCAGAAATTAATTTTTAATAAATATCCTTAAAAAATCAGCCAAACTACAAGTATACCAGCGGCATAACTTTTAACGATCAAACAGCATTATTAAGTGAAATCTAAAAGTAGTTATTTTACACTTGTAGTGTTTTAGAGGGAAAAAAGAGCAGGTACGTGGTTGCTATTTTCAGACTGTAAACTGTCAGACTCTTTCCTGAAATTGGAGTAATTGCTGTGCACAATGGAGACGGACAAGGCACCCCCGATTGACCCAGATTTCGAGCCGCAGAGCAGACCGAGGTCTTGCACATGGCCGCTGCCTCGGCCCGACATCTCAGCTGTCAAAGTGGAGGGGCCAGACGGCGCCGAGTCCGCCGCGGGAACCCCGCCTGCCGAGGAAGATAAACAGGAGCCTCAGCCAATCGTATCCGAGCCCGAAAAATCCGCCGCCTCGGAGGGAGGAGCGATATCGGGAGTGGGCGGAGCCGCACCTCGAAAGGGTTCATCCCGGCGCAACGCCTGGGGTAATCAGTCTTACGCTGATCTGATAAGCCAAGCGATTGAGAACTCACCGGAGAAGCGACTCACTCTGGCACAGATCTATGACTGGATGGTCAAAACAGTGCCGTATTTTAAGGATAAAGGTGACAGCAACAGTTCTGCTGGATGGAAGGTAGAGTTACATTCACAATGCTTTACTATGAGGTTATTAATGATCTGATCTGTAGACTTTATACATATTTTATCAGGACCAATCACCTCATAGTTGTGTGTGTGTGTGTGTGTTTTGCTTCCACCTAGAACTCAATTCGTCACAATTTGTCACTCCACAACAAATTTTTGAGAGTACACAATGAATCTACTGGAAAGAGCTCCTGGTGGATGCTTAATCCTGAAGGGGGTAAGACAGGGAAAGCCCCTCGTCGCCGTGCTGCCTCCATGGACAATAGCACTAAATTGCTAAAAAGTCGTATGCGGGCAAAGCAGACCAAGAAGCAAGCTGTAGCAGGTGGTGTTGGTGGTCCTGGCGGTTCCATACAGGGTGAGGGTGTGTCCGGTGCAGGGAGTGCAGACAGTCCTGGCCCTCCAGGACAGTTTGGAAAGTGGGGAGTGAACAGTAGCAGCCCATCATCACGTGGTAGCTTGGATGACCAAGACATGTGGACAAGCTTCAGACCACGCACCAGTTCAAATGCCAGCACTTTGAGTGGCAGGCACTCTCCAATTCCCCCAGTGAAAGAAGACGAAGATGACTTGCCTGAAGACGGACTTTTGGGTGGGTATCCCACTAGCAGTCTTCCACCTACACTTACTGAGACCCTAATGGAGGAACTGGACCTAATTGATGGACTTACCTTAATGACAGCACAGCAAGGTGGTGCAAGCCCGAGCACAGCACCGCAAGCTCCACCAACTCCATTGCCTTCTGCTTCTACCCTTCTGCCCCGTGGGTCTAATTTTGCTTCATATCGTCAGCTGCAGCCAGTGAAGGGATCTCAAGGACCATCCCAGCCAGGGTCACAGAGCTCTGTTCAGCAGGCCGGGGAGTCCAACACAAGCCTAACAAACTTTGGAAACTCCCTCTTTAATCCTCTGCCTGGTCCAGGATCTCGCAGTGGTTTCAGCACCCATGTGCCCTCCAGTCTTGAGGCACTCCTGACCTCTGACTCACCCCCACCAACCGATATCTTGATGACTCAAGTGGACCCTCTGATGCCCAGCCAGGGAGGTGCAAATCTTTTGGGCCTCGGGGACACCATGTCTGGCAACCAAGCTAAGGCTGGTCAAATGATGTTGGGCAAGAGTATGGAACCTAGCCCAGTGCCGCAAATGACCCTTCAGCCTCAATCCCAGCTACCGCCACAGCAGCACCAGCAGCACTCTCAAATGAGCTTTGGCATGATGCTGTCTGGCATGGGCCAGGAACTACCACAGCTGGCAGCCATGAAGACCCAGCATCAAATGCCAGGTGGAGGGCTACTTCAACATGGAGCTGTCCCTTCTGCAGCAGGGAATGGAGGTCTTCAAGGGGTAAGCCAATATGGGACACCAGCTGGCTTTCTGTCCTCTCAAGATCGTCTGCCCACAGACTTGGATATTGAAATGTTTACAGAGAACCTGGACTGTGATGTTGATTACATCATAAACAGTGACCTTATGGATGGAGATATGAGTGACTTCAACTTTGACCCCATTGTACCAGGTGGGCAAAATTACCCTGGGCCAGCCACCACACAGAGCTCTTCTCACAACTGGGTCCCCAGCTAACTCTGCTAAGGATAGGAGGTAAGGCACATAGAAATGTAAGCATTTTGGTTTCAAAATGACCACAAAGAGCATTAATCACAAGTGCTATGCTATTAAATTATTAACATCTCTTTTCTTGTACATTATTATTGGTCCATGGTATAATATGGCTTCCCTTTTAGATTTTTGGTGTTCTTTCTTCCTAAATGTCAATTAGAATTTGAATAAGAATATGTTTAACAATTCTTTATTGTTTATTTTTTATTGCAGGTCAGCCCTTCATCCCTAACCAAATAATGGAATCTCACATGGTGCATTAATTAAAATGTCACCCCTTCATTTTTTTTTTTTTTTTTTTTTTTTTTTTTTTTTTTTTGCCTCCATGTTCGCCATTTGTACCTCAAATGCATAAACTGCTTTGGCTGAAGATACAAACTTTGGCCAAATTTTTAAGATATTTTTGGCAACTTTTTTGGATCACAAAAATAAACCTTACTCAAGTGCCAATATTCATTAGACACCAGACCCAGAAGGTGTCTTTGGGGGAAAAAAATGACTGGAAGTTGCTGTTTTCTTTGATGTCAGTGATATTGACTAGGAAAAAAGGAGAGAAGAAATTAATGATGAAGCACAACTAATAAACTACTAATCACATTTATTACAGTAATGCCTATTACTAATACCAAAGTAGTACAGGGCTGAGATGGTACCCTCACTAGATTTGAAGACAGAACTGATTTGGCCAGGAGAATCAAACTTTGCTGATACTTGAGGATCTTTCTCAACTGGTCAACAGTTAAAAAAAAAAACAAAACCGAATGGACTAAAAGTCATCATGCAATTTCAAAATCAAGCAATGCTTTCTTGATCACTTGGTTGGATCCTTTGATCAGGTGGAGCACAAACCTGACACCATATGAACATCTTCAGCATTAATCATAGTTTGAATGGGGACTGTCCCAATGAGCCCAGAACATAATGAATATTTGGACACTTATGCTGCGCTCAAGTAGTACACTCTCAGTGGTACGAACTGTGCTTGTATTTTGCATCGGAGGCAAAATATTTTGAGGTGGTTGATAATGATTATTGTCATGATGATTAATGCTTTTGGTTTAGCATTTATGACTCTACTCAGGAAGGTGTTTTTTTTTTTTTTTTTCCCTTTTGTCCTAAAGAGTGGGGACTGATCATTGAGTGAGAATTTGATATTGATGATTTGTTCTTAAATTGTTAACAGTATGAAGAAATGTGATTATACATAGGGCATTTTGATTTTACCATAGAATTTTAATGGTCATGCTTCTATGGTTTCTACCACTTTGCCAACTCTGTCAAGTTGAATGGCATTGTGTTATCAGTGTGCCCATTTGGAGGATACAATATTTGAAGGGTTTGTGTGTGTGTGCGTGCGTGTGTGTGTTTGTGTGTGAGATGTGTGTGATGTTTTAAGTACTTACAGGTGCTTAAATTCAGCAGAGAGAGAAACAATCAAAAATAATGTTGAATAGTTTCATTCAAAGGATGAAACTGATTGGTTATTCAACAGATGCTATATAAAATGTGCCCTTATTATATAGAATTCTGTACAGCAGTACAAAAAGGGGCAAGACATACTTTTCTCAGTGATTGACTTTTTCTTATGTAGTACTAACAATCTTTTGTATAAATTTGTTAAAAAGAAACAGAAAACAATTAAGTATACTGACTAATTTTAATGTTTAATTTACATTGGGGCTATATAATGGAAAATATTCTAATCAGAATCTTATACTAATCAGAAAGTACCCTCTTAATAGTGCAGAAACTATTTTTAACGGTCATTTTCTATGTAATCTTTTATTTTTGTAAAAGATAAGATGCATGTAGATTTTATACCTAACCAAAGGAACACTAAGAAGACTGGGATGGCCTGAGAGGAAAGTATTGCAGTTTTTATACATGTTAACTTTTTATGGATTTAAATGGATTGCATGGGTGCAGTTAACAGTATAACACCTTGCAGATTAGAAATTGCCATGTGATCGCTACTATATTTGGAGTAATTTTTAAAAAATGAGGGTGAACTAATGAGCTGTATCACTTTGCCAGGCAATTTATATTTCATCGAAAAATGGTAAAACACAAAGTGGATGATGATGCAATGTCTAACTCTCAGGGTTTAATAAAACAGTAGTAATGTTAAGTAAATAAGTAATATTGATTAAAAACTTCCTGATGGAAGCGGTAAGATAATCATTGCTGATTTTATAAAAGCCACTCAGCCATCAATGGAAATGTTTTAACATTACAGAAGTATAGCTTATGCTCCACTTGAAAATGAGAGGTTGTGTAACGTATGCATTCACCGAATTTCGGTAAAAAAAAAAGTTATAAACTGCCAACAAACACTAGCATGTTGCTCTAGAACAAACCATGTATCTCCATACTCTTTCTTTTTTTTTTCTTTTAGCTGTTGATGTAGAAATGTAGTTTTTCCTTTGATTTTTTTTCCTGTTTATGTAGTTTGAACTTTGGTTTTAGAGCTGGATATTATTCATCATTTAACGGTAATAATATGAGCATATTAAAACATGAACTAACTGTTCAAGCGCTCTGTTCTTGCAGAGGATGGTTGTTTCCTCCTGTCAGTTGGTGCTAGACATGACAAAGTCGGCCATATTTAGATTTAAGGGCCTTTATGCAGCACATCTTCAGCACATTTTATAAATATAGAACTTAGAAAGATAAATTCACCTTTATTAATCCACAAACATTTGTTACTTTTGTAGATCCTAAGTAACTTCATAGAAGCAGAAATGAGAGATTAGACACTGAATGAGTCTTTCGACACACATCATGTGCATTTCTTGAAATCAGTCCTTTTTTTAAAAAAATGGAAAAAAAAAGGAAACAGTGTTACTTTGTTAATCTTTATCTGTATTTCAATGAACCGTTTACATCGTTGCTCTCGTCGTTTTGGGCTGTCCTTTGTTCCTCTGAAGTTCCACACGTTCGATGGTGTTTGGATTATATGGCGAAATCTTGTAACGGATTTGAGAATGAACATCTGCACAGCTTGAGTGACGAACCAGCAGGCAAGGTTTAGAGCAGTAGGCTGGAGTGCTGAAATGAAATTTGGACATTCTCTTTTCTACTCTGATAAGATCCCGTTGTGATTATTTGCTTAAATTCTCATAAATGTGGTCCAAGTTAAATAAAAAATGTGCCAGAAAAATTGCACGAAAAAATGAAATTGAGCCTCTTGTCAAAACTAAGTCTGAAGGTTCGATTACTATTGAAAATAGAGAGGACTAACAGCATTCAGTTGAGTGGTAGAATGTGAACAAGATTGAATTCCCAATAGACAGAGCTTGAAACTTTATAAAATAAGAGTTTAAATACATTGACCTCAGATCACACCTCTGTCTCGTGGCTTTCTCGTGTTTAATATTAATTTCTTATCATTTTTTTTCCTGTTCTCCTGAAAAGGGTCTGCTAAATATCCCAGTTGATAAAACACTATGTTTTAGTTTGTGGATAGATTTTGTTGTTGTTTTGGGGAAGGGGGTATAAAAGATTGGTGAGTGCTTAGCCAGGTCACTATATGTGTATTTCATTCATTGCTTTATATTGATTAATGTATTTTTTCTTTCCCCTGCTCTTCTTACTTTATCGTTAAGTTAGCCAGAGGTGACTGTGAAACCAGTCAAGAATATCTGAAATAAACTTAATCAGTTTAACTCAGCTGCCCTCTTGTGTTTCTGATGGTGTAAATCCATATTAATTTATTAAAGCAACTATGTTTTACAAACCTGGAACAATAGTAGTGATTCGAATTTGAAGGACACCTCAAATTCAGAGACATTTGATGCTTTTTCATAAATTCATAAACTGAACTGAATTCAAACTCATGAACTAATAGTGAATGGGGAAATTATCATGAAGCTTCTTATATCCTTGTAGTTTCTTGTCTTATAGTAAACAAAGTATTATGAAATTGTTATTTCTGTTCCTGGATTCCAGTTAGCTTGGCCTCAAAGTGCTAAACAGTCCATACAGTTTACACAGAAGGGTGTGAAAAACAAAAACCATCCAGCGAGCGTCATTTCCATTTGCGTAAATGCCTTGCTGAGGAGAGAACTCGTCGGAGAATGGCTAGATTTGAGCTGACAGGAAGTCTATGGTAAAACAAATAACTACTGTTTACAACCACGGTGTGCAGAAAAGCATCTCAGAACACACATATTAAACCTGAAGGTGAATGGACTACAACAGCAGAAGACTAAGTGATGTTTTTACAGTCAACTGTAGAGTTTCAGTGAGTCTGTACCCACTGCAGCCCAAGATTCCTGTATTTGGCTGACAGGAGTGGAATCCCATGTGGTTTTCTGATGCTGTAGTCCATCTGCCTCATGGTCCGACTTCTTGTATGTTCTCAGATGCTTTTCTGCTCACCACAGTTGTAAAGAGTGGTTATGTCCAGTCTGGCCATTTGCCTTTGAGCTCTCTCATCAACAAGGCATTTCCACCTGCAGAACTGCTACTCACTGGGTGTTTTTTGTCTTTGCACCATTCTGCGTAAACTCTATAGACTGGTGGGCATGAAAATCCCAGGAGATCAAAGCTCTTGAACCTGTATTTGCATGATTTTATGCATTGTGCTACTGCTGCTACATGAACGACTGATTAGATAATTGCATGAACGAGCAGGTGTTCCTATTAAAGTGACTGGTGAGTGGAACCTTATTTTTTTCTGTTTAAAATAATTAATATACCTGTATGTTACAGTAAGACAGCTAATTATTTGGGGGGTAAAAGGACAGGACAGGGCAGAGGTTGACATACAAAGGATGCTGTCAATCAGAATCTGTCATCCTTGATTAAAACATCATGCTATAAGACCAAATAATGGTCAATAGACTAGTAATACATGAGTAATTGTTAAGTTTCTCAAAACAGAAGATTACTTAATGGCCATTTAAGTGCACTAAGGAAAGTAACGCAGAATAACCTATGATGAGCTTTGCCTCAATACCCTCCCATCCTAATTGGCTTCTACTTATTCATGGTCTGTTTACATTTCAGGGACAGGAGAGCAAAAAGTCTGGCACTAGATGGCACAATTGCCAAAGTAGTGCAGAACAGGTTTGAGGGTAATATCTGACTCTGCACAAGATTGCACAGCAATAACCAACACTCAGCTTAAGCCAGAAGCATCCAGATGAAATAAGTGCATTAGGAGAGGAAAAAAAACAAACAGACACAAGTGGTATAGCACATCTTTATAGAAAAAATAAGTTCTTATTTCAGGGGAAAAAAGATTTTTTTGCTTAATTTTCCTTGTTTTGACATTTTTTTTTGTGTGTTCTTTTTTTTTTTTTAAACATCTCTACATTTACGTGGTAAATATTAGACAACTTGGCTAAAGCCACACTTGTTCAGTCTTTCAGTCTCCACCAGGGATCAGAAGGAAAGCCAAATGGGGAAATAGTCCACTGCTGCATTTCGATGTCACAGAAGAAGGCAGTGAGGGAGAAACCAATACAGACATGCTGATGGCAGGCAAATGACAGCACGTTAGCGCCATAAAACCGTGGAACAGCTTGATAGTGCCGGGGATTGGCCAATAATGAGAAGTAAACCACTGTCCCTGTTCTGTTTGACTGCTGGGGAAGGAGCAGGAAGAAGCAGCATGAAGACAACAGTTTGGCCCGTGCTACCAAACAGGGCTGAATCCAGCACGCTTTAAATGAGCCTCCGGCGTCGCAGCAATACCACCAGTCCACGTCTGCCTTACTGATTTAAAGCTAAAGGCACTGCACTTAATAATCTCCATCGCTTCACACAGTCCAGTGCTTGGCTGAACCGTCAGTGGAGACACTCCACTATACAAAGTTCTTAAATCCAACAAGTCAGTCCATAAGATCAGCATTAGATGAAATAAATCTTTTTTTTTCTTCTCCGATATGTGACTAGTCATTCCCCAATAGTCCCACAGTGCTGTACTATATAAAAGGCTGATGAGACTCAGCACTGAAGTCCATCTTGCCCCACCTTCTCTTCCAAAAAAAAAAAAAAAAAAAAATCAACAACAACAATCATCATCACTGGCTATGTTTAGACAGGTGCTCAAGTTGGATGTAATGCAGAAACCCTTCAGTTCCAATCAATATCCTGTCACAATGTAGAAGACCAATTAGACTTGGAGAGGGGAAAAATACTACACCCTGTCTGAACACAGCCATAGTGACACAGTAATGCAATATGTTTAAAAATAAATAAAAAAGAAAATAACATTGGTGCCCATGTTTCTTTGCTCTGTACCCTACATGAGCAACACTTCTGCACCAATTCAATACTATCATGGCTTTATCTAGCAAGTAACGCTTGGCCTTTTCCACAACCAAAACATTTGCAGTAAGTATGGCATCAGCGTGGTACCAGTGAACGGAGGCCTCACCGGGTCATTTGTTCCAATAACTGTTACAGCTGCTCAGAGGCAACGCAGGTCACTTATGCAGTTCTGTGCAAAATAGTCCAGTGCAAGGAAACAAGTTGTGCAGATCAGTTACAGGAAGCATCACAGCAGGCCTGACCTTTGACCTTCTTCGCATTATAAAGTATCACAGATGGCAAAGTATCACTGAAATGTTTTGCAGATGAATCAGGAAAAAAGTCCTTCATTTGACTAGAACTGGCCAACATTAAAAATTGTGAATTCAACTTAAGCTTTTTCTAAATGTTGTAGTTTGGGTGGAGTGTAGCCTACATCATAAGCTAACATATGCAGTAAAATTCCTAAAAATGCACCAATTGGTTTGAAAGTGCTGCCAGATTCTCCTAAATCACAAATGTGTGTGTTATCTGTAGCCTTCACATGGACACTGGATAAACCAGCAGCACAACTGGCATTTTAAATTGAGTCAATTGAGTCAAAAGCACAACCTATTTTTTAATAAATCAGTCTGATGCTGTAGATGTTTGTGCCTAAATAACTTTTTATCTAATCTTAAAAGTGCCATTAAAACAAAGTTATAGCCAGGTAACTTTTTTCCTATATTGTCTGCTGTCTTGTTCTGAGCTTAAATTCAAATGAAAGAGTCAGAGAACATGCTGAGCTTTATCAACATTCAGCTGTTCGTCTCAGCTTCAGTAAACACTGCCTTCGATTTCGGGAGAGGTCGAGTCATCTGTTTTTTTTGCACCTTTCAATACTCTAGAATTGAAACTGACACATTCTCTTCTCCTTTCTTGACTGTCAGTCAACAGAGGAGCAACAGGCAAAACAACTAAACAATAAAAAGAACCTCAACAATACAAAGAACAGAATAAAGATAATTGCACATGAACAATCTAAGAAAAAAAACAACAACATTCAAACTGAAGAGTAGAAAAGACACACACATACACACACAAGTACATAGTTGATGACACAGAAAGTAATGAATGGAACAACATGCAGAAAAGGGTGAAACAGAAATAAAGATTGTTTCTGCCTTCAAGTGTCACCTTGAAGACGCTTCACAGCAGTACCTTAAGTCACACTTTAGCAACCTCTGAACAGAACAAAAAACAAAAAACACAAGATATGGAGAAGAAGAAATATTGCTCTTCACAAGTCCTCTCCGTCTTTTTTTACCACCTATTTCCTTTCCCCATTGCCCCGAGTCAGGTCTTCTTCTTTTTTTTTTTTTTTGTACCATAAGTGACTGTGCAACTCTCTCTCTCTCTCACGTGTCTTGCTGTCCTAGGCGATCATGTACTGAGTGATTGCTCGGAGTGCGTAGAGCAGCTCAGCCTGCAGCCGTGCCTCCATCACCAGCAGGTTCACATGTACCTGAGCAAAACAGATCCACTACATTAATAAATATTTTAATATCAACTTTAGATACATTTTATATCAATAGATCAACAGACTCTGGGTTTAGCAAGACTAAGACAGTAAAAGACAGCAGTTTTTCCACAAAATCAGACACAAACCGTAACATATGGAATAAAATATGATGGGGAGTGATGTTATAGGAAAATAATCCATGACCAACTGAAGTTGATTATTTTCCTATAATGGCACGTCCTGAAGCACGTTATTCCTCTTCTACCACAGCAATTTGCCAAGGATCACAAATTTTATTTATTAATGATTGACACCTCATGCTTTTCAACCATTTAAGGTTACATTTAATGTTGTGAACGTTCGCAAGACAAGTTTCCTGTTATCACTTATGTTACAGAAGCTATAAACCATCACCCCCCTTTTTTTTCCTCTCTCTCTCTTTAACGTTAATGAGACAAAAAAAAATGCAGCTTGTCATGTTATAAAAAAGTAAATGTAAAGCGCAAAGTGCTCTGTACTGAGGATTTTCCTGTGGTGGAAAACTGTTCCAAAGTGCTGGCACCTCAGGCATCTTCCAATATTTTGTGAAATTAGCAGAAAACTATAACATACCAATGATTATATGTCTTTTTTGGTAAAATTTAAAAAAAAAATCTGTTTATTAGCCTTCGATTATGTAGGCCATCCGCCAGTCAAGTCTTTTGAATGAGTTACTAAAAAAATGATAATGCATTAATATAATCTGTAATTTGAATTAACAGCCCGCACTATTGTCAGAGCTGCTGCTATAGAACATTAAATCAACATCTGACCAATTAGATTTGAGAATTCAACAGCACTGTGGTATAAATAGTAACAACAAATAAAATCTGATTCCCTCAAGCCTACCTTTTCTGAGGCTTTTAAAGAAACCAAAGGCAGAGGGCACAGAAGTTTCTTAGTGGAGTCAGGATTGCAGGCCACAGCCTTAATATAAAGCTTCAGTCCGCGTTCCAGCAGCTGGTTCACTTCTCCATAATCATAATCATCATATCTGTTGAAACACACAAATCCCACGCTATGATTCCTTACCACATATAAATGACAATGGCAGTGAGATCAGTGTGAAAGATCAGCATTAAACACAACCTCCTTTTTTTCTCCTTGATGTGATTATATTGGACATAATTTATCAGTATCAATTACTGATACAAAAAGTAATTACAAAATTACTTTAAAAGCCAAAATTATTATTATTATTTGTTTTTACATTAAATTGCTACTATTTTACCAGCACTATATTATATTACATTACAGCAGTGGTATGTTTTAGGCCTTATTCTCCCACCCCCAGATATCATCAATTGGAAATGCTGCTGTTTCACTAGGAAATACATTAAATCGCACAACAAGATGTGAAATCAAGATGAAATCAAGTGATTTTAGTTCTACTTTACAGAGGCTGTGGGCATCAGTGAGTAGGAATAAACAAAAATGCACACTCTTTGTACCTAATTCCATAGCTGCAATGGATGTAGTTCCAGATGGCTCTCTTGAGGTCCGGATTGCGAGGGGATGGTAGTGAGGCCACACTGCGAAACCGCTCATCTAGCAGGTGCCCGATGTCTGAGTAGAGGCGGTTTACCAAGGAGAAACCGTGGACCTCCCACGAGTAGTCCTACACACACAAACACACACCAGTATTCACAAAAAGAATAAACTCTGCCGAGGCTGGATTCTGTGAACACCATAGGCTCCTTTTTCCTCTAAGTAAAACAACACTGGAACACCCTAGCTGTATTTTGGATCAGTCAAATAAATCCGAAGTGACAAACAATCGAGTTGACCTTTGAGAACAGAGTACAAAGTCTCTCTTTAAGCTCCAGGGAAGATGAAGTGTAGAATTGCCATCAAGGGCACAGAGTGTGACTGAGCGGCTGCCATGTTACAATCTAATATGGTGGCACGATCCTCACCTGCACCCGCAATACTTGGAAATGGTCTTCCTCCTGCCGGGCAAATTCCTGGTAGCCGAAATCAGGGTCCTTGACAAAGCGAGAGGGATCCGTCGAACACATCATCTCTTCTTCTTCCTCCTCGTCCATGTCTGAAGCAGAAAAGTGGAAGGGGACAAGTAGAGTAGAGTCAGAGACGGACAGGGATATGAGAGCGTTCCTCTGGCATGTTTGATGGTGAACCAGGACACACAGCTTACCTATATGCAGGAGTGTGTAAGACTGAAGGCCTGGGTGTCCTTTTCTCTCTTTCTCCTCCTGTGACTTGTGGATTCCTTCTCGTAGGCACGCCAGGTCACAGCTCGAGTCTAGAGACTGTACAAGAGAGAAAAGCCACCATTACGCACATTAACATCCACATCTATCATAAAACCACACACACAAAAAATACAAGTCTTTAGCTTACACAAATAACAAGGTTTCATAAGAGATACTGACAATCTTTGGCTCATTACTTATGGATATTCAGCGCATGGCTAGTGATTGAGTTCTTTTCCTTTCCAGACATTTAAGATTTCCAGATTCACACTTTCAGTATTCATTTTATCTAGCTATTTAGGCCATTAGAGCCCATGAACTGCATCATAAAAAGGGAAAATGCTATATGCAGAAAACAAAAAACAATGGAAGGTCTGTTTTCCTACAGAATGTCTGTACATTTTCTAAATTTCTGCATTCTTCCAATTGTGGAAATGAGCCATAAAATTCCATACTTTTCTCGACTTTCCAGACCTGCCCAAGAACCAAGCATTGACTAAATTTATTTATTTATGAAAAATAGCCAATTTATGTTATTTTCAGTATACTATACAAATACTTACTGAAATACACACACAAAACTTTCACATGATTTTGGATTGTCCTGAGGGCAGATGAGTGTGAGCTGGTGTTAGGGCAAATAAGCTATAGTACAGATGGCAACACTGTTAACAAGAAAAATCCTTGTAGGCAGACAATACAACAGAATTCTACCACAAAACCCCCAGTGTAGGTAGATGGACGAGACAGACATTTTTTCTGATACAAAGCAAGAGAAACACCTCCGTTTTTTATTGAACAAAGTTCTGCCTTTTTGGTTTTTACTGGCTCACAAGATTCATGAATTCACAAGTCAAAGTCACCTAGATAAAGTCAGTGCGAATCGAAACTAAGTGCTACCAAAAGGAAATGCGTATATTTCACATCCTGCTCCATTTCCCCTTCAGTGAATTGGTTTTCTGCCTGCTTAATATTGCTCGTGTTAGGTCTGACTGCTGCTTTATCTGAGAAAGCGAGCTTTCAGCTTTGCAGTTTTCAGCTGGCTCCTGCATCACCATAGCAAGGTGTCAAAAATCGCAAGGTATATAAATATTTACTGAAATACACACAAAAGTTCATAAACCACAGATGTTGGTATCTATGCTATACAGATCATGGACTAAAAATTCCCTTTATTGATTATAAAGGTGAGTATTTTGAACACATCACTCTGACCTAAAAATTCTCAAATATAGAAATGTTTAAAGATGTTTAGAATCTGCTGCATTTTTCACCAAATGTGATGCAACAGAGCTACGCTTCGCTGCCTGAGACTCAGGCCATGTTAATGATGGAAAGCTGTGTGTGGGTGAGATGAGCACTTTAAGCACTTACCCTCCTGCGAGGTGGGAAGGTGGCGTTGCCATTGGCAGCATCACAGAGGCAGTAGCCTGGAGGTGTTCCATGTGGCGCTCTCGGGCCGGGTTGTGTGTCCTGTTCAGAGCCAAACACGAAGCTGCAGAGTGCATGGCAGTGAGCCAGCAGAACTACAGCCTGGACCAGCTCAGCCAGAGACCAGCACTGCTCACCTGACTTCAGCAAAGCCTGCACAGACATCACAAGTCCCAGATCAGCACAACTACGACACAGCAGATCTTTCGGGAACCGATCTCTGCTTTCTCTCTTTGTGCACAATAGAATACTGTTACGCATCATAACTAATTATCAGTGATTTGCTCTAATATACTGAAATTTACATTCTAGCACTATTAACACACATCATGACGTGCCCTCAGACACTTTTAGTACACACAATGCAAGGTGTCCTTGCTTTCGTATTGGAACATAGCTTCTGTCCACTGTACCTGAATGTGGGAGCGAGCAGTGAGCCAGGGCTGGTGAGCCAGCACTTTGTTTATGTGGTCGAGCTGCTGGAGGCGAGCTGGTGCAGACTCCAGCCCTTGCAGCCACACCGGGTCTCCACCAACCCGCAGGAACAGAGCCGAGTGCAAAGACACAAGGTAGCTGCAGTGATGCCGTGCTGCAGCCTGAAAAATGCACAAAAAATGGTTTTCCACTTGTACAGGTCATTTTAAATGGTTGATAATGGTTGAAAGTGACTGGACTCGGGGTTTAACTGAACACAGCAAAAGTCCAGTCACCTTCGTACTGCTATTACTACTACACATTCTGCACATTGTGAGCGGTTTTGTCTACAGTTATCGTGCTTATACACCAGCTTCTCTTTCTAGTTCCGTTTTATGTTTTTCTTCTACTAATCTCCTCTCTTCACATGCGAATCATTTTTACTAGCCCTGTCTTTTAGAGTGACGTACTGACGTATTTCCTCTCTTAAATATAAACATGTGCAGTCATCTAAAGGCACTCTTACCATGATGGCTATGTAGTGGCGGTAGTGATGGGGCAGAGGGCCGTCCATGTTAAGGATGTAGTGCTGCGTGCGCAGGAAGCTCTCTAAATACTGCGGATGGGAGGCCATTTGCTGTGATACTGTATCCAGGCGCCCCCTGCCGGCCAGAGCCTTCATGCACAACGGAGAGGAACCGTCCTTATCAGAGCTCATCTTCATCACCTGCGTACAGGAGAGCACAATATAGCACGTCTGACATGACCAGGTAAAAAGGCTTTTGAAACTTTTGTAAAAGTACTGATAAAAAGAGAAAATCAACCTTGTTTGTGATGTGATTAATCCACATCCTGTCTTGGCATTTAACTATAGATTACAGAAGAAAATAAATCAACCCCAGATTGACCATCAGGTCATATTCACTACAAGTGTATTTTCCCGAATTGGGGCTGCACTGTAGAACTTTAAATATAACACTGAAATGACAACAGGCTGCAACACTACCATGGCTAAAAAGCTTGAATCAGCTGAACTCCTCAGACTCCTGAAAAAGAGGGAAAGAATATACCAACAACCCTACCAGCAGCACTCTAAATAATTCCTCAGCCAAAAAAAAGAGGAAGGGGGGAGAAAAAGAACAAAGAAGGACTCTGCAGCGCGTCCTGGAGGCATGCAGGCAGACAGAGAAAAATATTCCGCAGTGAGAGAGGCCTGCTTGTCTGGAGTTTTTAATCTTTGAGACAAAAGCCAGACTGGAGTCCAGCTGAAAAGAGTAACAGACAGAATTTGCTTGGATAAAATCATTAAGTCTTTAAACTGGAAGTTTAGTCAGAACATGTAATTAGAACAGCAAATTCAGAATTTGACAAACATTCCTGGTTATATGATGCCTCTTTGATGGGCCTATTAGATGGTAAGCTTTGTGCTTGACTTACGGGATGAGAGAAATTTGCCCTGGAGCCTCTTTCAGTCTCTTATCTGTGTATACATGAACGCATGAACGAACGAACACACACACGCACACACCCCGAATGAAAAGGACTAAACAGATAGTACCAAAGCTGATGATAGATTAAGATTAGTAAAGGAATATGGCTATAAGGAAAACAACACAGAAAGGAAATTTTGTATATAGTAAATGCCACTATAAAATTTCCAAGACAAACCAGTTTCGTCTATGAAAACTACTGCAACAGTTGTTATACAAGTTATTATTATTGAAACTAAAATGGGTCATGCCTCTCTTTCCTGGAATGGGAAACAGGAGAGCAAGGCCTCCCACAGCCAAATGTCTCTGTGCCAAAAGCACAGCAGTGCTGGCAGCAGTTATTCCTTCGAGTAAACCGCTGCTCAGCAGGCCAGGCTGACAGGCAGTCATGATGGGAAGGAGGTCAGTTACACACAGGGAGGGGGGGAGAAGCAGCACAGCTTCTGACTAAACTCACACATGTACACCATCACGTATTTATTCTTGTATGGTCTTGCAGCATGGCTTATACAGAACTGAGTCATAGCTGTTGATAGAACTGTTCCCTAATACACACGTTTCTGTTAAACCAAAAGGCTGAGTCAACTCTTAGCTAACGCAAACTTAGCCTTCAGCAGGTCAGGTACACACACGGATCAATCATTATCTGTATTTGTTCTACAGTTCTACCATTGTTGCTGAAAGAAGAGAAGAACCATGTCAAATTAGTACTTTAAGTACAAACTCTGTGTTCACACTGGGAATTTCAACAAGGATAAGTACACTATTAACACCCCGATTACATAATAAAACCACTGAGAAATGAAGTGTGGTGTGTTAACACAACTTTTTCTCTCTTTGGCGGAGAGAAAAAAAAAGCCATAAGAGGGTGTTGAACTTCTTTTTTTTTTTTTAATTTTTAAATAGCTGGCCTATCAAGCAACACCTTCACATTTTAGATTTTAAAACTGATGGCTGTGACTGTTAAAAGCTGGTCTGGTGTGGATCAGTCACGTCAGGTACAGTGTCAAATTTTCAGACCTGATTACCCTAAAACTGTAGTCAGTTACCTACCATGTGCCTCTACTCACTGATGGTGTATTATTCACAGCACAGCAACGGCATTGGTATGCTAGTATACTAGCTATACCTCGCCTGTTGGTCCAGTTTGCATATATCCAATTAGAGTAGTTCATCTTTTTCCATGCACAATTTGTGCTAAAATATCATCCAAACCTTAATAAGTGCTCAGATACAATAGATTAATCAGTTTGTTGAGTTAAAGGGTACAGCCATACAGCTAATGCTAAATCTGAACCCTTAAGCAAGGGGGCAAATAGCAAACAGCAAGGCACAACTGTCTCCTAATGGAAAATTATTTATTGAAAGCATGATTCGACACTACAGATCATCCCCTGTTACAATTTAAACTTCAACAACAGACAACCTAATTTTAAAATAAAAGTAAGTGGCTAAATTAATCTAAGCCCAGCAACTTAAGAGAAAAACAGCACCAACTAGCTTGCTATACCAGCCTCTTTTACTATTGTCAATTTCTACCTTTATCAGTTCAAAGCAAGCAGAACACACTAATGAAATAAGGACTCCACGATTGAACACTTTTTTGCTGTTCTAGTGAGCTGAGCTAAATGGCTTAATACTTGGAAATAACATCAACAATCTATTACTTGCTTGGCAGCTGAGTGACTTTCACATCACAGATACAGTCTTTAGAACAGGACTGAAGAGCACGCATGTGCACACACACATACATTATTATATCATTAGCTTTTAGCATGAGAAAAGGTGAATGCTGCGGGGTCAAATACAGAAAAGACAACAAGCAGCAACACTATATGTGAGAAGGAATTTGGTTTTAAGTGAGGTGACCACATCAGTTTTGTGTAAAGTATGTCAAGCTATCACATCAGTGAAATAATGCGAAATGCAATACAAAAACACCAAGTGCTTTCGTGACAGGCGGAAAATGTTGCACACTGAAAGAACACAGGGACATAACTCTGCACACACAGTCAGATGCTTGTGAAGGAATTTACAGAGGCCAGGTGTAAATCTCATTAAGCAGTGCAAACTCCAAACTCCCGGGCACTAAGCCGCACCAGCACATAGACTAGCGTATGGACGGCCAAGTGAGTGCTGATGTTTCCCCTCTCAATACAGCAGAGGCCAAGTCACCAGAATCAGGCAGTTATAAATATCTGAGTGAGACAGCTGGGATAGCAGTTGGACAGATAAGAGCAAAATGGCATCTCTGCACAAGAGACAACAAGCAACAAAGCACTGACGCTCTCACACTCGCTCAGGCATCAGCTGCAGTCCTCACGGGTAGAGGAGCAGGACTCTATCACTCTACACAGGACAGGACCAGGATCTTAGTCTACATGTGCATGTTTGCAGTAATTCCCACCTCTGTACATCTCCCTAATCAAACTGTGTGTTAATCAACCAATGTGGGTCACGACAGGCTTTTTTTTTTTTTTGTGTCAACACACCGAGTTGCAGGTTTTCCAGCAACAGGGTCACACTGTACACGCAAATCTAACACACCAGACATCTGAATGGTGCAAAGGAAAAAATGACTCGATATTTTAAATATTTAACCAGATAATTGCTTCCGTTAGCTAGCAGTCAAACAACTGGCTGCTCAGTGTATCTGGTCGATGTTCAGTTTTCTGGGAATCAGCATCGACCAATGAAAACAGACTTTACTGATTATGAGAGTATCTGTAAAGAACAGGCTTTGAAATACAGAGATAAACGTGCTGATTAGTGTGCACCTGTGTGACCATGTCAGCTAGTCATCAGTCAGTCACTACAGCTGAATAAATGTCAGTCTAGAATTTGCTAAAGAAAAAAGTAAGGAAGTTGAATAAACTTACTTTCTGTCTGTGCCTAATTTAAACTAAAGTAACATGTGAGGACGTTAAATGTTTTTGCACTCTGGGAAAGCTCGCTATTATGAAACATTGCTTTCCTGAATTTTTGGAATTTCTGTTTACTTACTTATAATAAAGGGTTTCCTACCAAAACAACAAGGAAGGTGTTTATTACGGTCTAATCTCACAAGCCAGGCTTCTGGCATTTGTTAGAGAGGCTACAGAGATCCGCCTATGTTCACAGAAATGTTAGCAAACACATGAAGACAGCTTGTATACTCACAGCTGAGTTTTTAAGCAAAATTCTCTAATAACCACTGAAAGACTTAATAGCATGAACTCTGCAAGCTTTTGGGAGCAATACGTAGTCACTGGATTGACAGTGTCTCAGTGTTCAGTTTGTTTTCCGGCTGGAAACTGGAGCACAGACGCGCAGAGAGACGGTCAGACTGCAACCTGAAGCGTGTGGCCAGAAAAATGCAGAAAAGATACATGGCATGTGAGCAAGACAGAATCTGTTAATCGTTGTTTTGACTAAACATGACTGTAGAAGTCAGTCAATGCTTTTTCAAAGAAAAGTAAAATAGCTTATAAAGCCTAAGACAAACTTTTGGGGTCCTATAACACATTTAACAAACAGCAGTGAATCCATTCAGCAATGATGCAGCAGCCAACTGCAAACAACACACAAGCCTGTTGACTTTCAAGGAAATTAAATTAATTCCAGTTAAAATAACACATAAGAAATTATTATTAATCGGTTCCGAATTGGTAACATAATACACAGGATCATAGAAAGCCTACCTAAATAAAGTAGGGTGCAGGCTGTTCAGTTAAATGTTGAAGCCTGCTGAAAGATATTTTAACCATGTCTATAATTAATAAATCTGAACTATTGTCATTTAGTCTTATTCTAATATCTTAAGAGGTATTTAATTACACGTATCTGCATTTCATCATCAGGGCCTACTGCTCCTTAATGTGATTTTCCTAAAATCCCTCAAACTCCCATACTGGTCGACTGTTAATACAGCAGCGTTTTTTTTTTTTTTTTAATAAGCCCATCTGATAGAAGATAAAAGACTAGTCGATGGTTCAAACAGTCCTGGATAAATGCATAAACGTAATTTCCTTAACAAAAGACAGAGGGTTATGCTTGTGAGAGCTGTGTGAGTGAGTGTGGTTTTGTAAGACAGATATCTCATCACTTCATATCAGGTAACAACTGCCAAAAAGAAAAAGGCCTAATGCAAACCTTGGATGAGAAGTGATATACTTCATTACCAAGTATTTCAACTAGCGTTGATGTTTTTTATAATTATTAAACAGGTATTGATAAATATCTGATGCAAATATGTGGCAGTGTGTGAAATTTTCTCCCTGTATGCGCCAAGCATGAACGAGTGCCACGGTATCAAATCTTGCAACATAATACATGGCACTTAATAATACACACACTTGGGAAAACCCCTTCACAACTGAAATTAAAACATATGGCAGTCCCAAGCGTCCAAAGATTCCTATTAAGTGAGAGGCTGAAAACTAGTAACTGAGCTAGCCATTAATGGGGCTATGAGATGCAAACCTCAGACTCCCATAACAGCTCAAACTCTTCTCTCTTGGGGACTCTCCAGGGGGCACTTTCCTGCTAAATAGCTCTCCGATCACAGGTCCTAATAGTGAAGCCCACAGATCCACAGTACGGTGTAAAACGCATTACTGAAAATACTATAAATAAAAGAAATACTAAACCAGACCATCAAGATCAGGACACAAATCCAGAATGACTTGTAAATACCTAACAGTTTAAAGTCTAAAGTACTACTGAGATGGGACAAGATTTCAGGACGTGTGTTAACTCCTTGATTACTTCACATGGAATAAATGATCTCTGTATATGTAAATGGTCATCACTCCATGTGTGCTACATACACCCCATCTGTTTAATGAAATGGAACTGCTTTGACCTTTACTGACCTTTATTGTAAGCTCTTGTTTTAGGGCTTGTGCCTATTACATGTCTATAATGTAGGCTTTACCTGTGCTAAGAACTCAGTACTTACAATAATCCCACAGGAGCGTTACTTATCTCAAGTCCTTTTAAATGTCATCTATATTTTCTTATTCAGCATTTCAAACTTGACCACTACTTGGTTTTGATTTGGTTTCAGACTGAAATGACAGAAATCAGCACTTCCTGGAGAAAATGCAATACAAGAAAATGTACTGAAGAACTTGCATGATACCAAATTTTCTATCGGATACAATGGAACCACCCTGTTTATCAACAGGATATATGTTACCTTGGTTATTTCTAAAAGTCCTTTTTATACTAGGTAAAAGACGGCGTAATCTTTGTGGAGAAAATGTTACTGACATAACGGATTTGAGAGGGACTAAAATCCCAGGGATACACCTGTAATAACTACAGTACCCCAGCTCTCCATGTAAAAAAAACTAATCCAGTGTGTGTGTGACTGCACATGCATACATCAGAAGGAGAAGGAGAAATTTCTGAATTACTAACCCACAGCTGTCTAAACTGAACAAAGACAAAAAAAACCTACATACAGAGTACCATACCATACGTTTAGTGTCAAACGTTGGTATTTGGTCTCAAAAAAAGATGACCCTGTCTGGTCATCTATAACATGCACAGACATGCCCTTACCCATACTCAACATGAAACAGGAAGCCAGTCACACATCCTCCTGGCAAGTCCCTTTAAAGTTCAGCCTAAGGTAAAAGTGAAGTTGGTACTTTCAGATTTGCATTAAGAGAACCCAGAATTCACCTAATAACACATTTTTGCTTTTCCCTTCTAATGTCTCACTTCCATCAAATAATGATGTCCATAACTTTTGTTAGTTTCCAGAGCACAGGCTTTGGCTTACTTGCACAGACAAACAAAGACTGCCTAAACTTGTACAGCTAGTATTCGAGTCTGTTTACATCAGAGTTATCATGGACAAACCAAACAGTGGGCAGATTTGAATAGGTTTAATGTGTCCAATTTGAATGGTATCTTGCCAGTGTGACAAAGTGACAAATACTCAATGGAAGAAAACAAGACCCTATCCCTGTTCAGGTGGCTTTTAGTCTATAACTGCATAAACTACATTCAGTCTATAACCAGGTCATAGACTTACACACACTGTGAATGTGAGGGATAAAATGGTGCTTAGATGCAAATTATTACGTGTTATTAATACTTCAGAGAGGCCTACAACTAAAGTGTGCTGAAAAGTTTGGGGGAAATGAGGCTATCGAACAAAAGAAGAGAGCAGAGACATATTTAGATAACAACACAATAATTAAGCTCAACCCAAATCATCTAAACAAGGTAGTGAATGTGTGGGACTCCAGGGCCGGGACAAAATAAGAGCTGGATGAGATTCAATCTGCCTTCTCGGAGTGCTGGGAGGGGTCCGTCCTTGTCATGCACAAGTGTCCCTGGTGCTCTTACAAAAACAAAAATCCTTCTTGCTACAGTGGAAATACTCTTTTGGTTTGGCAACCTGAAGCCAGGGAGGGGAACAAAACAACCAGCTGCAACGTTCTGGGGGTTAGACGAAACCCAAGACAGCAACACACACCACGCGCACACACACACACACACACCACACACACCCCAAACACAGAGACAGAGACGGTTGGGATACTTTCAGTGTAGACGCACTTACACACCCACACACACATGCAGTCAAACACTAATGCAAAATACGACATGATACAGCAATTTAAATGAAGTAACAATGTGCAAGACTACCCTAATAATTCAGCGATGTGTTTACTACGTTATTTATTTTTAATACAGTATCAATGAGTATATAATTACTAGATGGTTTCGTAATCATGCTTTACTATTGCACTCTAGCGATTGCTTGAAACAATAAATAAATGTACCAGCACCAAGGCTGAAATACATGTTGAGTCATCCAATAGGAACACCTCTACAAAGCCACAAGTGTACATGCTATCTGTCTTATCTTCTGTACAGTCTATGCTATAACAGAATTTATACAAAGGTTTACATGACCTTACAAAAAGAAAAAAAAAAGATGACCTTGTCTCTCATAATGATGCAATTTCTTGCTCTTCTGCACTGAGTTTTAATGCCACTCTCCTTGTTTAGGTTTATTGTAAGGATCAGAAATACCAGGTGTGTATAAGGTGCATTATTACCCGACAAACTTTAAAAGCAGGTCATGTAAAGGAAAATTACTGATGATAGCAGGGGAAAAAAAACAGACCAGTACATCCATTGTTCCTTACAATACTGAAACGGGTTTCTGTGCGCCCTCTAATGGCCAAAGGCGGAACAGCAGACAGCACAGGAGAAAAACAACTTTGATTGGCAGTGCATCAGCATCACAGCACACAAATGCTAACAAAAAAAAGGAAAGAAAGGCCGCACAACACACAGCATTATGAAGCTAAATATACGGAATACAGCACGGAGAAATGGCACAGCAACATTTGGTCAGGGTTTTTTAATGTCTGGATAGACTGCTTGCCTTTTCTTTTTTTTTAGCTCTATCTGAATTGGCCATAAGGCCAATGTTCATTCAAACTACAGAAACCACATTCCTCATCTCTTCATAAAAGTGTCTACACCTAGAGGTTATTTTCTCCATTTCTGTAACAATCTTAAATACATATGAAACAGAATCCAGCTCTGCTTTTCACTGCTTTATGAATAATCTGTGCATGCTACAACAGGATTGTCGAAATGTAAAAAAAAAAAAAGAAGAAGAAGAAAAAAGAAAAAAGGGACACTTCGCATTTTCAGTTTTGCATATGCAGGTAAAATGTAAAGCACTTCAGTACATGTGAGGTATGCATAAAGCATTAATAGCAAGCAGTGCCCCTTTTGTGCAGCACACAGGGAACAAAAAGATTAGCCATCTTTCAGCTCGCTACCCATAAAACAGCCCAAAGCCCGACACTCGACAGAAAGAGCTGTGTTCATATTCAGCGAGATGGATATTACAACCCTACTCAGAACCATTTCAGTGATGCGCTAACCGAAAGGCTAATAACACAAAGCCGAGTTTACACGAATAAGAGATGGGCTAGTTTGAATTAGTTAGCTAACGTTAGCCAAGTTAACACAAACGCCCCCTCAAGTCTCTATGGTCAAGGGAAGTTTTAGGTTTAACTGCTACCAGCTAAGTTAGCTCGCATCAGCTAGCTAACAATAGCCAGACAGACCAAGTTACCTACATTTTGTCATAGCAAGCTAGATATTCAGATTTTGTAAAACAAAATAAAAAACAAAAACCACAAGTTAACCAAGCTGAGTAGAAATAGTGTTAGTTATGTGGATAAATGTACAGTTATTCACTGTGGGCTGCGTCAAAAAGTAGCTACAATTCAACACACCAGGCTTTTAAAGAAACAGTCATAAATAATAAAAGAAGGATTGAATGAATCAGTTAATGAGACTGTATGGTTTAATTATAATGTTAACTTTCAAACGGACTTGCAACGACATCTTTAGCTTGCTGAGCTGCAGGACAGGAAAAAAACCCTACTGGAAATGATATTGTGTACTGTATAACGCCTACCTGACTCCGGACACGCTGGCACTGAGTTCCAAAGCGATACTCCATTTTTTGCGCACAGATGATCATTTTCCTCGGTGTAAGGGCATGAATACGGTTCCTCCGTCTTTCCTGGGCTTAAAGTAACTCGCGAACAAAAGCCAAGCTGCGCTGAAATGTGGTTACAAGTCCGGACATCAGCCGCAGTGTTACTGGGTGAAAAGCATAGACTGACACAAGCAGGGAAAGAGCAGCCAATCAGAGCGCAGAAGGGGCGGGACCAATACGTGGGCGTGTTAAAGGGAAACGTCCAATCAGCAACCGCATGTATGATTTTGGGTTACAGCTGTAAGAGGTCTGAGCCAATCAGCTGCCTGTTAAATAACTGCTCTCCTTTAGCTTCTGATGAAACGAAAACATGAAATTAGACACTTAAGAGAAAAGGGGAGTTTTAAGACGTGTTTCGAGAGTTATGAGTTCATCTCTGTGACAGGACAACACTATGGAGTTGAGTTGGGATCTACAAACAGCAGAAGCTTAGGGACAAATGCAAGATTTAAGCTTTTTCTCTGAGTGAAACTGAAATCACATAATCAAGTGCCTATATTATTCCCAGCCTGTGTGGATTATATTATTTGACTCTGACATAAGAGTAAGAGTCTGTAAGAGTCTGTGGGCATGTTCGTCTATCTTGGTGGAGACCTAATATCAGTTTTGAACTCATGGAGACATTTGGTTGTTATTTATTTATTTATTTAAAAAACTGCAAATTTTATTAAAAAAAAAAAAAAAAAAAAAACAGCCAGAATGTGGTTAGATGGTTAGATTGAAGTTGTAGTCATAGCATTAATTAGCTGCATTAGGCTTGTGCAATGCTGATGTGTCCCTGCTTGCAATACACCTTTTAAAAATGATATCGATTAAATGATTTAAACCATCAGCCTAGAAAAGACAAGAAAACAAGCATTTCCCCCATTTCAGGTTTAATGAGAGTGAAGGAGGGCAGATTAATATTTCAGTGCAGTCAGGAACTGCTTGCTGGCAGAGGCAATTGCTAAATCTCAGTTGGATGGTGATTCTGCTGTAATGTACAGTAAACAGTAAAATAACATAAAAGTTCATTTTCGACGTAATTGCTTTACAAATCGGTTGTCTAATGTCCACCTGGCTGACATTTTTCATTGCTATTCTGCTACTCAAAGTGTTTGAACACTTTTGATTACTGACTGGTGTTGTGCCAAATTCTAACTCCTGGGTAGAATCCGACTCCCCTTCATGTACACCTGATTAGGTTACAGAGTAGGCATACACATGCTGCAGATTTACTCAAGATTTCTGTTGTTTCCCTTGAGAACATGCAATGTTAGGAATATCCTACTATCCGGAATGCACGTACATGTGCAGTGGAGTTAGATACTGCCAGGGAGTCAGAATTTGGCACAATACTGGCGCAGGAGTGCAAAAGAAAAAAACTTGTAATTAATCACTTTCTAATCATCAACATTAACATTATTTTTTAAAGTGCTATATTTGACACTTTGTCATAGGTGTATTTAAAAGATTAAATAGATTAGTTTTGTCCTTTTTGCTCTTTCCTAAATTTTTTGGTGGCATCCATTTACCTTTATCAGCTGAGAGAACATAAAAGGGGGCGGGACTTCCAGTCATCGTCAGTTAATATTGGAGAGTTCAAAACACCTGCACAAATCATTCCAGATTCATATGTCGCTTGGCTCATTTCACATTTTTATTTTGGTGAAAACACTGCTCTTTTCGCACATTTTTTAGTGATAACTATTAGTGTCCTCCAATGTTAAACTGAGGAGCTTCTGTGCAAAATGCGTAAAGGTTGGCAGGTCTGCCAATATAATGGCTGTAAGTGTCACTGGATCTGTGTAAAACCACGTAGAGACAACTACATCATTAAATCACACAAATCTAAGCTGCATGATTATGTCAATGTAAAGTCCTGTCAAGGATAGTAAGACAAATACATTTGTTTGTGTGTAAAGTACAGAGGACAAGGTAATGCCACATTAAGACTAACAGGTTGTCAGGCTATAAACCTTGGGTGGGCCTCAAACCTATATCCCACACATATTACGCAGTTACACCTGCTGTCTAACATGCTCTGCCCAAGAAAAGTGTTTTTAAAAGTGTTCAATAGCCGGATAAGGGAAAAATCCTGTTACAATGAGTTGGCCCAACCAAAGGATTGAGTACAGAAAGGACATTATTCAAATGGTCACTTATTAGTTTTGCATTCATATAGTTTTTTAGCTTTAAGCTTTTTTTTAGATTCCTCTCCTCACCTCACCCATACCTGCCCTCGCCCACAGAGAGAAGCCAAAAGCCCTGTAGCACACCACAGCACAGATTGATAACCCTGGGTTTCCTGTTTCATATACTGTTTTATATAGAGTTTCAATTCAATTCAATCTTATTTGTATAGCGCTTTTAACAATGGACATTGTCACAAAATAGCTTTACAGAAATATATAAATTCTGGATATAAATTTTTCATTTATAAATTTATCCCTAATGAGCAAGCCAGAGGTGACGATCGCAAGGAAAAACTCCCTGAGACGATATGAAGAAGAAACCATGAGAGGAACCAGATTCAAAAGGGAACACATCCTCATCTAGGTGACAACGAATAGTGCGATTATAAATAATTGCCTTCTATAACTGTATACTATATAGTCAAAAAGTGCAGTTGTGTACACAGGAACTTATGAGCTTACGAGCAACTTATGCATATGAGCATCAAAGTTATCTCTGAATTCATTATAGTTTTAACATTTAACTATTTTGTTGAAGTTATCAACTGTTCAATGATGGAGACTTGAGTGCAAAACTGTTCGTAGCAATTGCAGTCTTGAAAAGACCTGAAACTAGCTCAAAGAGTTGGAAAAGGGAGACACATTTTTCTTCTTTTCCCAGCCTTTGTATGTGAAACAAGGTCACCACTGCATAATTCCCCTTTTCCTCTCCCAAGCGTCACAATATATCTTAGAAATGTTCTGAATTCTGTACATCATAGACATACAGTCTGCACTTACACTTTGCCTTTGTTTGCAGAAATGTATTAGCTTTGATTCTGATTATTTTCTATAAAACAAAACATTGGTGTCAGCACGGGGCCGTGTGACTTCTGCCTCATTGGGCCTATATTAGCACTTGTTGGAGTTCCCAATCTTGACCACTAGGTGCAATAATAACTCTGTTTAGCTAAATGGGGCAGTTTGTGATTGTGGAAGATCTAAAAAAGGGAGCAAATCAATGGAACACTGGCTTATATCTGTCAAATAGTGGCATTTTAAAAATTGTTGGTCACAAAGAATTAATTAATATTTCATCAGAGTATAAAATGCATGGGGTTGTGAATGAGGGTTATTTAACAGTCAACAGGCAAATGCATATTTAACAGTCAGGTCACCTGGGGTTAGGGAGCTTTCGTGACCTGTTCTGTTGGATGCGAGCTGTAACAGATTGGAAGACTCTCTGAAAGATTATTCCTTGATGATGGTAAAACATAATTTGATGTCTTTTGTAAGTGTACTGCCACAGCAATCCAGACCAGGTTCTTTTTAGTGTAAAGTGATGGACAAAGAAACTCGTAAATTAAGATAGTGAGCTTTGTCACTGTATTTTATTCTCTAAATCATAGTGTAAACCCAATCATCAAACCTTAGCTGGTTTGTGTGTTAATGTATTTTCACTTCAAATCAGTTAGTTCATATTTTACCAAAATGTAACCAGCTTGCGGCAAACTGAACAAATGTTCAGTCAGAGGCTCCACATAAAAGTGTAAATAATCCTGACCAGCAAGTTCAGGCAGAGCTGCTGATGTCTTCCTATATGTTGCATGTATGCAGCCGTTAGTGTAGTCACACATTCAAAGCCATTGTAAGAGTAGCTATATATATTTGCTTACACTTCCTCACATTTAACTGTAGCTCTTAGCTTCCTAAAGGGGGTCTTCTTCTAACCTTTTCTAAATAGCAAATGCAATTTTATAGGGTTTTAGATTTTTTTGTAAGAGATTTATTATTTATAGTCTAAATTATATTTATTTATATATATATATATATATATATATATATATATATATATATATATATATATATATATATATATAATACATACATACATACACACACACATACATATATAATATAATTTTATTTTTACTGCTAATTTTGTCAACACATTTTCTGATGAGTGTACAGAGTACAGCAGAGCAGGGAAGTCCATGACCTGCATTTTTTTTTGTGCTTTCTCTTCTATAACAGAGACTGACTTGGCTGGCTCATGAAGGGCTTTCTAACCAGCTGTATCAAATTCAGGATAACAAACACAAAGATACTTGGCACAGGGTAGGTTAGAGTGAGGCATAAAATTTTACCTTCACTTTATGGCCTGCACTGAGGAAATGGTGATTCAGTCTCTCTGGGAGAAAATTATCAAGATATGTAAGATATATACAAATAAATGAACACATATATAAAATAATTAATTATATCAACCAATAATGAATGTGAATTTGATGTAACACCACCATGTCATTTGCGTTCCAACCAACTTTAGCCTTTAGCTTTCAATCCTTTTAATGTTATCATGGGTTACTGTTAGACTGCTATTTACATTATAATAGTAGCACATTCTGAATTCACTAAATAAGAAATTGTGACATCTTAAAAAAAGGCTCTTGTCTCAGATTCCATTAGAGATAGGCAACAATATTTATCTGCAATTCAATCTCCCAACTGAGGCTTAAAAAATACTAGCACTGGGTAATGTACAGTATTTATGGTATACTATTGAATTATTGTTCAAGCAGGACTCTGTTAGGAGGCCCGGGGTGCAGAGAGATAACTGATTCCTCTGGAATATTTTTATTGGCTTTGGTCCTTAAGCAAACAGTACAAACCTTATAAGCAGTGTAGGAATATGCAACATACTGAGACTGGAATTTCAGAAGAAAAAAAAATCATGATGTTAGAAATTGTCACTCATTTGTAATGGAGATAAAGGAGCTGACATGACTTAATAAGTTAGTTTTCTCAATCAGTATTATAAACCACAAAAGTGTATATTAAAAGCACACTGGCTGCTCCCCACAGAACTCTTAATACAGGCGTCTCTGGCCTTTCGTTATTTTCTGCTTACCCTGGACTAATTCTGTCATTTCACTGACCCCGAATGAATAGTGCCGTTGTTTAGGAAAAGAACATACTAACTGGGCTTCATTCAATTCTGCTTATTTAACTGGAGTTGTTTTTGTTTTCTCTAGCCCAAGATCCTTGTGACATTCACTGTACAGTTGCACAATTACTGTTTATCAGACAGGCTCAGTCATGGCATTAACTGCATGTTTACTATTTTGTGCATGCTATTTTAAATTGATCAGCCTTATCAAAATAGGCTGTTTGCGAGTTTAGCATAGTGCCAATTATTTATTATCCTCTGAGAGCATTATTGTCATTACCATTTCATACTGGCTGCTGTTCCCCTCAGGCTTTATTTGTTATTGAAGGTGTTTTTCAAAAAGTGTCACATTTTAAGGGTTGCCCAAGAATATGAATAAAAATAGTCCATAAATGGCCCAAGATTGTCATTACTACAATGTAATTAGGGTTAATTATGGCAGTAAGTTCACTATCACTGGAACCACGCCCTAACTTTACAGTATATTCAGTCTATTTCACATTATGATACATGGAAACAAACAGCCAGATCAAAGGCAGTATGATATTTTTATGAATAGTGTAGCATATATACCATATATGAAACCATAATAGACAAGAAGTAAGGATATTTTGTTTTGCAACAATTGTTTTGCCCTTTATAAAGTGATGTGCAGAGCACATAGTTTTATCTGGTGCTTAGAGTTGAAGGTTCATTAAATGAACACAATTCTCATAAGAGGAGAGTGACCGTGCCTCTGGTGGGGTGGCGGGTGGGGTAATCACAAAAAGGGAAGAGTTGTAATCAGAAGCAAAATGATTGCAAGCCTCATCCCCTCTCTGTGCCATAGAACAAGTAAGCGATTCATCAGCATCCCTGCAATGGGCCTCTTAACAGTGCTAGTTACTGAATTATAAGTACTGAGAGGTGAACAGGGCCTGTACTCAGAATTCTGCTCTCTCACACCCACACTGTGCATGGACTCAGTTCCACAGGGAGAGGGCACTTGTGTCTCCATCCTCTTCAGCAAATAAAGCACTCTTTAATAGACAGGCATTATGATGAGAAACACACACACACACACACACACATACACTCGTAATTTCTGCATTATGCATTTATTCTGTTATGCTGTGTGTAATTATGAGAATGAGTTTTCATATTCTATTTGACTCAGTTTTTAGGAACCAGTAATGACAAAAAAGGAAGCAAAGCTCCCAATATGGCAGATGAAAAATAGACAGGCTTCTCAGGAAAACTGTATAAACCTCTGAATCATAAAATAGTTCTTTTAATACAACTTAAATTCTGTCAAGCTCTCAGCACATTATGCATATTGTATTATGCATAATTATATATTGTATTATGCATATTATGCATATCATTGAAGAATAGTTTTCAACAATGAAAGTGACATTTACAGCCATTTTAATCATTTATTTAATATATTAAAATATCTGTGATTTAAGAAAGGAATAAAACATGATGAGGCATACTGGTATAGGTATATAATCCATGATGGGGTGGTGTGAGTTGCTCCAATATGAAGCAGATTATTTTTCATATGACAGCGTGCCGCGAAGTCTTTACTCCTCTTATACAACAGCAATTTGCCAACAATTACAAATCTTAATTTATTAATGAACAACACATCATGATGTATAACCATTTATACTTACATTTAATGTTGTTATATGTTCACAAGATAAATTAGTTTCTACTCCATTATGATGTATGTAACAGTTGGTGGTGGTGCACTATTTTCACATTATCATGCGGTTTATTATTTTCCTATAACAGCACATCCCAAAATGTTTTATTCCTCTTACACCACAGCAATTTGCCAACAAATGAATTTTAATTACTTAAAGAAAGACACATCTTACTTTTTAACACATTATAGTTTTATGTAATGTTGTGAAACATGTTAGATCCCAATCTAACATACAGTCATGGGAAAAAGAAAGTACACCCTCCTTCAAGTTCTATGTTTTCATTTATCAGAGCCTAAATAACAATTGTATGGTCCTCACCAACTTCTATACACAAGCAAATAACCTCAGGTGACGACAACAGATTTAAATATGTACTCATTTTTCCTCAAATAGTAAACCAACACCAACAGAAACCAGGTGGGAAAAAATAAGTACACCCTATAATTCAGTAACATGTAGAACCACCTTTAGCAACCATAATTTAAAGTAAATGTTTTCTGTAGGAGTTTATCAGACTCACATCATTTCAGAGAAGTTTTGGCCCACTCTTCTTTACAACATTGCTTCAGCTCATTGATGTTTGAGGGAATTTGTTTATGCACAGCTCTCTTAATAACCAGCCACAGCATCTCAATGGGGTTGAGGTCTGGATTTTGACTTGACCTTGATTTATTTTTTTTTTAGCCATTCAGATGTCGATTTGCTGGTGTGCTTGGGATCATTGACCTGTTACATGACACAGTTTTGGCACAGCTTAAGCTGCTCAAGCTCTCAAGAATATTCTGATATAAAGTGGAGTTCGTCATTGTCTCAATGACTGCAAGTTTCCTAGGTCCTGTGTCTGCAAAACAAGCCTAGATCATCATCCCTCCACCACCATGCTTCACAGTTGGTATGAAGTGTTTGTGGTGATACGCTGTGCTTGGCTTTCGCCAAATATGGCGCTGTGTATGATGATCAACCATCTCCACCTTGGTCTCATCAGTCCAAAGAATATTGTTCGAGAACTTTTGTGTTTTTTTCCCATGACTATACACAAATTTTCTATAAAATGAACTATTTTACAGAAAAAGAATGATGATACAAAAAGACACGTTCCGTCTTTAATCCATGCATATTGTAAATATGCAAAGATTTAAACTGTTTTTTCCTTTAATATCATGAAAATACCACTAGAAGGCAAATCCGTCAGCTGAATTAAATGAGTTTGCTAATCAAGAGATTCAGTATTCATCTTCAGTAGCCAGAGATCCAGAGCACATCCAAGGTATACTGGACGTGAGGTGGAAATTTTGGGGACTGGATGGGATGCCAGTCCATCACCGTGCACACAAACATCCACCCACTCACTCACACCTAGGGGCAATTTAGTGTAGCCAATACACCAATGTTTATGGGAGGTGGGAGGAAAACAAGAGAACCCAGAGGAAACCCACATGGACATGGGGACAACATGTGAAACTCTAAGTAGGACATATTAAAGATTTTAGTTTGTATATTCTTTGACGTTCATTAAGAAAAAGCAGTGAGTGTGATGATATTAGTGTGTACAGTGCTTAGAGCAGGATATGGTAATGCTGGTCATTTTCAGAAATCAAACTAAAAAGCAGCTTCCTTATTCTTGTATATACCTCCTATTTAATGACTAAACATCAATACATTTATGTATGTGTAGCAGAAGATTCAACAAGACCACATTTTGTGTCATTATGGAAAATATTTTGCATTTTTTTGAATTTTCACTTCCTTCATAAAGAAAGAAGTTGTTGTTGCACTCTAACCACATCATCACAGTAGTGCTACCAAAGCTTACTGCTGAGTTTTACAGCACATGTTAATCATCATTTAATTCTTTACACTTTCCAGACAGCAGTCTTCAACATTTCATACAAATAAACTACCTGTTTAAAAGATCAGAGGAAATATTTGTTCTGCATGATCACCATGGGCACAACAGACAAAACTGCTTGCTGACATTTCAGTCACTGCTGCACAGCTGCATTCCACCCACATGTTGCAGAAATATGTCTGGAGCAGCAAAAATGCTCCCACACTCAGGACCAAGTTCTTACCGAAAATTACAACCACATTAATGACTGTATACAGAAGACAGGAGACAGAAAATGGAAAGATAAGAGATTGGCTGTGGGTTTCTAGAAGGCTCTTTATCTGAAAGGCTGCTGCCTTCCTGAGACGTTACTTCCACATCTACACATTCAGGCTGGCAGAATTAAGCAAAAATGGAAACGAGCATAAATGTTGGCACAACACCCTTGCCTACACCTTTCTAAATATAAACCTGCGCCTTGAGAGTTTCATCAATTCTCTCCCAGCTGAGTGAATCGTGGTAACAAACAGGTATTCATACAAGCCAATCACAGTTGACTGCGATGACATCATCTGTTACTAAATGTCAAAGCAGGTCTGCTGGTGCTCAGAAGTAGAGTGAGACGGAGGATGGAGATAAACTGCCTAAATGAAAAACAACTGGAAATTTACTACTCCTACATGCCTTATAAAGGGGAAAAGTCAAATACATAGACATCAAATGAAGATACATAAAATGTAGTCACTGACAAACACAGAATAACCTAAATTAGTACTCAAACCAATTTAAATGGTAATTAGCCTAATTCATTTATTACTTTAACTGCAGCACAATATCATTTCAAGCTGGTGGATATAAAACATCCATGTGATCTTAATTGGAAAAAACAAATATATATATAAATATATATATATATATATATATGCAATAACACTTTGTTATTCATATTCTCTATGACCCCAAAACTTCATCTCAAAAGCTTAAAAAAAAATCCAATATAAAATCATTCAAAGAACCCACACTACAACTAATAAACTGCACTGCATGGTGATACATGTCCACATTGACAGTGACTATCATGCTTTTGCTTTGTCTGCACATGCATCATTTTTAGTTGGTCATATCTGTGATCCTGGGCCTCAACTTCCCCCTCTCCCCTACTGTAGCACTACCTAATGATCTTCATTATCAATACCCAGCCATCTCAAACCCTTTATATTAATATCACTCACGATTGATTATAAAAAAGATTATACTTCTGAACTGGACTGAACATTTCTATAAAGTATTGGCTTTATAGAACCTCCACGTAGATCACTACATCCTGGATAGATAGAGTGACAGCAAACTTTTTTTTTTTTTTTTTTTTTTTTTTTTACAATATATTGTGAACTAATTCCTCCAAGGTATGCACAATGCATTCTTCACATGTTGTGCTGTTAATCGTCATCCCTTAATCTTCAGAACCACATCATACATTATCTTATTGCATAAAAAGGGAGAGAAGGATTTATTAAACTAATTTTTTTTTTATAAGCAATGTATACAGTGTATACAGCTTTGCATAAATATTCACAGCCCTTACACTTTTCCACATTTTTATGAAGCTTGGAAGCTGACAAAAGTATTTCAGTATGAATTTTGTATATTTGAATTATAGACAACACAAAATTCATGGCATAAAACTCAGATGGCATGAATTATAGACATGTCACCTGTCATTCTTTTTTTTTTTCTGTGGTGTATTTGATAAATTTTCCTTGGTTTTGAACTTGTTAGGGGTATGATTTCAGATTGAAAACTTCTAAAAGCTACATACAAATGCCAAAAAATTCAAATCTTAGAAAGACAAATTTTATGTAAATTAGGTCAAAGGTGTCTCATCCAGGATTCCCAAGGAAACGGTCAAACTTAGGATTTGCCACAGTCTTCTGCCACACTCACACCGTGAATATGAAGTGAAGAGATTAGACGAGCTGTTGGGTGCAGTAAAAAAAGCGCCTCTAAAGCTTTTATGTTCTTCTCAAATAGCTAGTTTTCATTAATGATGTTTAACACTTAGTACTGCATATGCCTAGCTAGTTAAGCTATGCTAATGTTAGCTTGCTAGCAATCGTTAGCTGTTTTGACATGGACATAGAGTGTCCCTGAGAGCCTGAGAACCTGGTGCAATTTTATCATTAAATTAAAATGCATCAAGTAAGATTTAGCCAACATTCTTATAATATAACACTCCATACAGGCTTTGATTTAGCCCAGGAGTGTCAAACTCAGGCCTGCAGGGCCACACAACCCTTCGGAGATTTGTGTTTACCTTCTTCTAATACCGAATTCTGCCCATAAATGTCTTGGGAGTTATCCGATGAGTGTAATCAGATGTGTTAAATGAGGTACTGGGGCCTACCATGACTGGACTTTTAGATGCTAACGATTGCCAGCAACCTAACATTAGCGTAACCTAACTAGCACTAAGTAACACTACAAATAAATAGTACTAAATAGTAACTACTAAATAGTTACTAAATAAATAGTAACTACTAAATAGTTACACTGGGCATATACTAAACATTGAGTGCTTAATATCACTGTAGAAAAGTAGCTATCTGAGAAGAACTTCAAAGCTTTTGATGGACTTACCTCATTCCTCTTCCTCTGTTTTTATTCCCTCTTCCTTTCCCTTCCCTTCCCTTGATTTGAACTGCCCTTGATTGCTGAGTTTGACCACTCTGAAAACATCTACTTTTCCATGGGAAACCTGGATAAGTTCAAACAAGTTCAAGCAAGTTAAGGAAAAACAGAGATAAAATTTATAATGTATTAAATATAAAAATAACATTTTTTTAAGGTGACATGACTATAATTCGAGTATACTAAATTCATATTCAGATACTTTTGTCAGCTTCCAAGCTCTATACATTTCGTAGTGTCACAACCAGAAACACAAAATAGCCCATTATATTGTAGTAAGTGGAACATTTATATAGTTTACAAAATTCTTTACAAATAAAAAGTTAGGATTGCATAAGTATTCATCCCTGTTTGTGTGAAACCCCTAAGTTAGTTCTGATGCAATCGCTCACCATCAGAGAAGCAACTATTTTCATCTTTATTTGAGCCATTTATGAGTAATGGGAATTTTAGATGGGAATTTTGGTCAAGCAGAAAGGGAAATGGAAGCTCTTTTCTAGAAAGATATTAGAGGTAGGAATGTAATAAAATATGACCAAAGAAACACATCATCTGCTTGCTGGATTATGAGGTCTGACATGCTGTTTCTGAGTCTGTACTGACGGTTTACGGCCCTCTGAAGCATTCAGGTTCTTACGACGAGTCTGCTCAAGACTGACTGACTGATTCTGTAGCACTCCTGAAAGAAGGGCAAACACAATCAACTCTTCAAACATTATAATAAAGTACACGCTCACTGGACACTTTATTACAAACACCTGCTCATTCATGTAATTATCCAGGCTGCCAATCATGTGGAAGCAGTACAATGCATAAAATCATGAAGATACCAGAACATCAGTTAGTGTTCAGACAGAACATCAAACAGAAATGGAAAAAAAGTCATTTCAGTGACTTTGACCATGGCATGGTTGTTGGTTCGTTTGAGCATTTCAGAAACTGTTGATCTTCTGGGATCTTCACGTAGACAGTCTCCAGGGTTTATACAGAATGATGCTGAAAACAAAAAATATCCAGTGAGTGGCAGTTCTGCGGGTGGAAACACCTTGTTAGTTCAAAGGAGTTCAAAGGAGAATGGCCAGACTGGTTCATGCTGAGAGGAAAGCTACAGAAACTCAAATAACAACTCTTTACAACCGTGGTGGGCCAAAAAGCATCTCAGATTGCACATCACACCAAACCTTGAGGTAGATGGGCTACAACAGCAGATGACCACGTCAGGTTCTTTCCACTCCTGTCAGCCAAGAGTCAAGAATCTGAGAATCTGGATGTCTTCTGTTAGGGTCAGAATTTGGTATAAATTGATGGTGCCAACCTGCCAACATTTCAGGCTGGTGGTGGTGATGTACATGTTTTCCTGGCACACATTGGGCCCCTTAATACAAGTTGTTTGAATGTCACAGCCTATATGAGTATCGTTGCTGAGCACTTGAACTTGAACTGGAACGTGCATCACTTTATAGCCATGGTTAACCATCTTAGAATGGCTACTTTCAGCCTGATAATGTACCATGTCACAAAGCACAAGTCATCTCAAACAAGTTCTATGAATATGACAATGAGTTCAGTGTACTTCAATGGCCTCCACAGTCACCAGATCACCACTGGGATGCTATTCACAGCATGAATGTGCAGCTGATAAAATCTGCATCACTTATGCGATGCAATCATGTCAACATGGACCACAATCTCGAAGGAATGTTTCCAACACCTTGTGGAATCCATGCCACAAAGATTTGAGGCTGTTCTGAGAGCAAACAGGCTCCCAGTATTAGTATGTGTAAGTATGTGCACTTTATTATTAAAATGTATTATTAGTACTTTATTATTACATCTGTACAATCAATTTCAGAAAATGCATCTAACTCTCTGTGATATATTACCCTGTAGAGCCGAGTCAGGATTTGCCACATGTGGGGTGATGGAGATATATGCTCCATTAGAATTACCTGAAGTAAAGAAGAGAAAATGCAAAATGAGTTTTTTCCCCTTTTCCATTTTTACATCATGCACAGTGAGCTTTTTTTTTTTTTTACGGTGACCTTTCTCTCTTACCGAAAACAAAGTCTTCAGAAATAAGAACTTACGGTTGATGGTGCATACTATATATGTTTTGTGAGGGGTTAATATTTGACTCGCATAATCCTGGAGGTGTCTGAACATGAAGAGCAGTGCTCCTGTTTCATCGCACAGATCCACTAACTCTAAAACACACACACACACACACACACACTTAATTATGCTAGAAAACATTTTAGGGATGTTGTATAAAGCCAGTGTCTCTTTGCACCTTCCATTAGGCAGAGCGTGAAACACGTAACATTAATGACATGAGCGCTTCATTAATGCTGGGTGAGCCACAGGTGTAAGTAGACACCAGCCAGTATGTGTTAAGAGCGAGCCTGAAATATTTACATCAAAGTCAGCTGTGAAGATAAGACTCATTACACACTTTTTCCGTTCAAGATCATTTCATGTAACCAAGAATGATTTGTGGACTGGCATGTGTTGGGGAAGTTTTGCTATTACATGATGTTCCTGTAATCACTGTTTTTTTTTTTTTTTTTTTTAATAGTACTGCTAGGATTCCTATCAAAATTACAGTATATGCATAAGCTTATAGGGAAGCACCTGCTGAAGCTGTTGATACATAATAAGGAGATGTGAAACTTGTCTGCCCTTTCTATACAGTTAAGAATATTCATTATTTTGTAATCTATGCGGAACTGTTTTATTGTTTACACCTCACTACAAAAGAGGAACGCTTCCTCTCAAGGACAACTCACTCCTGCTGTATTGCTGAAGTGTGTTCACTCTGCAGAGAAATAATTAACTTCTCTCCATTTGATCTGAATGACTGTCTGCTGCATCTTATTTAGAGAACAGAGGAAATTCTCCAACAGCATGTTTTGAATGTGTATACCTGACGCAGTTAGTCCTAGCTTGGATCTCACGTACTGCAGCAGGCAAATGATGGAGCAGTTGGTGTTGACCAAGAACTGCTCGTTCTCTAAACATAGGTATTCAAATCAATATTTGAGTATGTTACCATAATCAACCAACCAAAAAGAAAAAAAAAATCAAGTGATAGGAAATAAAGAATTACATGTTGAAATTTTATTCCATATTAGTGCAAGTGCATTAGTTTCAAATAAATTTCGACAGAGATCACAGATGACCTACCGCCATGTGTTATATAGACAAACATCACAGTAATGTGCAGTAGAAAGCTGGCACCTGATGCCCGCAGGTCAGTTTGTCTTTGTTGCGGACTGTAACAGTGACACTGTGGGGCAGAATGATGTCATTTAGCATGTGTGTCATGGCAAAGCTACATTTAAAGGGCCTGTGTTATTATTTTCTGGCATTTTCTATATCATTTGTGTCTAGGAAACACATCTTACATGATTTGTACCCTATAAAATCATGCCTTGTATTTTAAATAGTGGTACAAAGTGCTTTGTTTCTGTCTCTCCATTCCACTGATGGTTTTCCTTGACACTGCACTCTAATAATTAATATTCATAAAGACAACCCCCAACATTCTTTAAGATTGATTAGACCACAATGATGCTGAATACTCAATGCTGATTAGTCAGAAGGTGTTGATTAATTTTCTATAACAGAGGCTCTGACAGTATTGTGGCTGCACTGCAAACCACAGGTATATATTAATGAACTCAATCTAATACATCATTGTTCCTTTAGTAACAGTTAATTCACAGGGATTTGCAGATGCACCACAAAATCTAAAACTAATAAACAGATTTAAAAATAAATTTTATTTAATGAAGAAAAAGCATATTCTGTGATATGGTGAGGTTTTCTGTAAAGAGTCTCCAGGGTTAGTGCTTTAACTATCAGTATGTTTTCTGTCACAGGAAAGTCTTCAGGACAGAGACAGACTTTCTGGTTTCTCTGTAACATGACAAGTTGCATTTTTTTTATACAACTTCAAGAGCCAAAAAAAAAAAAGGGAGTGAACGTTTATAGCTGCTATAAAGCAAGCGATATCAGGCACTAACTTGTTTCATAGACGTTCCACAAAACTTAAATGTAACTATAAAGTGATAAAAATATGAAATGTCTTTCTTTAAGTAATAAAGATTTTAACTGTTGGCAAATTTCTGTGGTGTAAGAGGAATATAACATTTCAGGAATTGCTGTTATAGGAAAATAATCAACGATGGGGTGGTGAGGAAAGAGTGCCCCACCGGCTGTCACATATTAAGGTGTAGGCACCTAATTAGAAAGATATCATGCAGTTTGGGACACAGCCTTTGTCTCTTTTGAGTTGAACGCTGATTAACAGCCATGAACCAATTTTGAATGGCTTGTTAATAAAGGAAAGTATTTGCTACCACACAACTGAAAAAACAGCAGGGGTAGAGATTTCACATTTTTAGTCACTGCTGTAATATTACAACTATAATACAATGTTTCTGCAACTCCTTATAGTCTCACCCAACCCCATCCCCCAATAAAGGAACATAATTTAAATACATAGCCCCCTTGTACGAGGCACTATGCTCTGAGATGCCCAAACCGTCTTAAAATAAAGATTTATTAACATGCCCAAACTATTTAAAAAGGTATTTAAATGAGAACATGGCAATTATTCTTTCTCTTGGTAAACATTTGTCTTTATAAAAGCAGGTCAAATGCAGATCATGTTATTAAACTTGGTGTGGCTGGAGTATGCAGATTCAAATCTGCATAAAGAAATTCCACAAGGTTGAGTTGATGGCGTACTAAAAATGATATTGGGCAAACTAATACACTATTATACATACAAACACATATACAGGCACACATTTTAAGGCAGACAGACAGCTACATTTGTGATTTCCTGTTGTTTTAAGGGCATGATGTCTGTAATGCTCTACTGGGTTGATGCCGTGTTTCATCCAAATAATAAACATGGTAATCCTTTTGGTCAAACCAAAGACAATAAACTTACAGTTCTGTCTTCTGTCCTTTTGCGTAATATGTGCTTTGTACAACGTGTACTTCTATACATCTATCGTCTATCTACTTTTAGTTTTTTCTCCAGGCATTTTGGAAGAAAAAAAGGATGATACACTGCATAATCTACTTCATTCATATTCTCAGTCACTGCAGATGATATCTTATGGATGTGTCAGTGAAGCTGGCAGAAAAATATCAGCACAAATGCACATAAAATCCAGGGTGTGTCTTGGCCTTCACTTACAGGCTACATGAATCTATTCTCTGGGCTAGAAGGAATCAGTCCCAGCTCCACCATCAGCCTGGTTCCACAAAAATCCAAAATAATCTACTTTAAAGACATTTGTTCACAGCAAGTATCTAATGTGGATACCAAAAATTAAACTTTATATTGATGTCTTTTTGTTTCTTTGAAAGACTCAGCCCTGCTATCCCAGGCATTAACTTTAATTAACTATATACATAACTCAGCGTTAACAATAAATTGATCATGTAAAGTCATTTGTCAAAGATGTACAAATTATAGAATTTGTCTATACATTAACAGAGTTGATAATTACTTACATAGATGTATTTGAAATTTTTGAACAAGAAAACTGTTCAAAAATAAGAAAAGATGTTATTAATCTCAACAGTCTATGCTTTTAATCAAAACATGTATTGATTGTAAATTACATCATGGTAACCGTAGCAACAGTATTCCCTGTAGCTCATTTAGTAAAGCTCAGTGTTCTATAGAAGCAGCACACTCCCTGCTTGGTAAAGTATTTCATACCACCAAGTCTCTGTTTTTCCTACAGACAATCACCTCACATCTGAGACAGGTCTTAGATATATTTTGGTGGTGCTTTGTCTCGTGACTCTCATATCTACGTGAGAGAGGTATCGGCCAGGAGTGGAGCACTGTAGGCCATTCATTACTCTTAACTTGGGATTCTTTCAACAGAACATCTCCAGCTTGTAGCTGTAGGTCACTTTTCTTGGTGTCACTGAGTACTCTTGAGCTGCATTTTGCAACTGTAAGCAATCAACACAAACCTTACTGATGCCCAAAGACAGTAAATTACAATAATGTAAAAAGATGAAACAAAAGCATGAATAAACTTTTTTCAAGTCTTGAAAAGACAGAACTGCCTTGATTTTAGAATTGCTTAAAAAAGTCGATTAAAAAAAAAAAAATCTTTACCACAGTGTTGATTTGCTGATCAAATCTCTCTCACTATTGAATAAAACACCAATATTCTTCCCATATTTTTCTCGAACTTATTTTGCCTGTACTCCTAAGTCGTTTAATAGAATATTAGCAGATTTGGATGGACCAAAAAGAAATGAGGTGTGATTTGTTTTCATTTAATTGAGAAAAAAAAAAGAAGAAAATTGCCATCTCATGGCCGGATCGTGGTTCAGTAACGTCCTGGGGAACATAGCTTTGGAAGGCCCCCACCCACGGCACTTACGGCAGACCTCCTCTGCCCTACACAGGTAAACCACAATATCTACACTAACACTGAAATGGAGCTCACTTACCACTCATTTTCTGCTGTCTGATTTTTTCTGGGGTTTGTCTGCCAAAAAGTCCTTTTATGTTCTGATCAAAATTAATATTGAAGTTTCCAGTGATTGCTGCTGTTTATACTGAGACAACTAGATTCCAGAGGAGGTCTGCAAATTCCTGTAGAAGTTCAGAATAGGTTCCTGGTGGCCTGCAAATAGTAATTAGTGGAAATAAATGAGTAGTCTTTTGTTTTGTGGCTATGTTCACTATGTTAATAAAGAGTACTACAAATTAAGTTAAAATTCTTACACAGATTTCTATGTAATACCAAGAGTATCATTATAAATATTCTTCTTGGCCAATTTAGCGGAGCGTGGTGTATATAGCTGTTTTTTTTTTTTTTTTTTTAGGAGGGCTAGCTTTTTTAAAGCTACATGCTTATTTGGTCTAATCCAAGTTTCTGTTAAAAGTATGTTAAATCCCTGATCAGTTATGGCTTTATTTACAATAAGCATTTTAGATGCAAGAGATCTGATATTTAGCCGCTCTAGGTTCAGATCAATGATGCTTGTGGTGATTTTGGCATTTATTCTGATTATTAGAACAAACTTTGAGAATTTTGACATTTTTTGATTATGTTTAGCTCAGAGAACAGACACATTGTCTCTACATGGAGGAACCTGAGTGATACCTCAAGGTTGGATTTGTCCCAAGCCAAGACTGTCACTGATTAACTAGGCCTGTTCTAAAACTATAAGCTATGTTACAAGAAATGAAAGCAGCACCTTCCCATGTGAGGTGGTTATCTACCCTCCCTAAAAGGTCAGATTTGACCTGCCAAGTACTCCAATTACCAATAAAGCCTGCATTGTTGTCACAGCACCACTTGGACATCCAAATGAAAAAAAAAAATCAACTACTGTTCAGTTATTTACTCAAAATTAAGTACATTTTAAACCATGACAATATCTGTTTAAAACAATCAAGCCTTTTAAAGACTTTTTAAAGACAAGTGAACCCTGCTACTAACAGGAATAAAGGTCTTTCCTACAGCAGGCCTCCATCAACTTTGGCTGAGGTTGTGTTTCGCCATCAGAAACATGCTGAACAGAAAAGGAACTCATGGTAATCCAAGTAAGGCAGAATGAAAAACATGAGCATTCAAGACTGCCAAAATATACTTGGATGATCTTCAAGTAGCACAATCACCTTTATTTATAAAGACTGGGTGAACTAATGTTCAGTATCAAAAGTATGAAACATGATCTTGATGTTTCTATTGTAAGTCTCTTTGAATAAAAGCATCAGCCAAATGAAGTAAAGATAAATGTAAATCTTCCAGTTGGCTTGGACCCATTAACAGCAATGAAAGAGTACAATAGATTTAAGAGACAGGCTGCTCCGTAGGACCATCCTTAGTTTTAGTTTCAGAAGTGGGACTTGGTTCACATACAACACATGGAGACTCTGTGTAATCTGGCTCAAAAGCATCCTTCAGCTCCCTGGAGATATAAACCCAGCTCTGAGGAGGAAGATTTGGAAATGGTGTGAGGGATAATGTAGTTAAATGGTTAAATTATTTCAAGAAACAATAAAGAATCGATATTTAGATACCTCAACATTGCCATTATATTTCTTGAATAAATCCTGCAGGCTCTTGCTTGGGTCAGGTACCACAGGAACGAAAACAACTTTAATCCTTCAAGTAACAAGGGCAAGACTTAAAAAAAAAAAAAAAAAACGGCCAAAACACTGGTAAAGATATGTGTAAATCTGTGTATGTGCCTTACCGTTCACTATAGCACAACAGTAAAGAAAGGCTGATGAGGATAATGACTCCCAGAACAGAGCCCAACACATGCCAGTACACCTGACGCTGTGCTGTTGTCCTTACATCTAGAAAGAAATATAGGCAAGGAAAAAAGTTTGTGAACAGGATATTACTAGGTGAAAAGGACACTTATTTTTAGCACTGATGTAGTGAATATCTCCACACTCCGGTACCTTTGTTGTTATTCCACTGTACTGGATCACTCCAATCACTCCAAAAATCAGAAGCACCACACATATCTGACATGCTGCTTCTTACTTGGAATGTATACGTGACTCCACTGGACACAGGAGACACGCAGTATGAAGAGTAGAGCGTTGGAGTGGAAATCTGTATAGGACAGAAAGATAAAAGTCATATTATTCATCTGATAGAAGATGACCTGTCTAATGCTAAATAAATTCCATTTAACACAATGATTACATGTGCACATTGTGCAAGCAGCATAAAAAATGGTAAACTGATGAACACTAAAAAGAAGTGTTCTTCGCTCTCTCTTCCTCCCTCTCTCTCACATACACACACACAAAAACTCTCACACACCCACAAAGACAGACTCAGACAGACAGACAGACACTCTCTCTCTCTCTCTCTCACACACACACACACAGACTCACTCTCTCACTCTCTTTTCTCACTCTCTCACACATACACACAGACAGACTCAGACAGACTCTCTTTCTCTCTCTCTCACACACACACACACACACAACCACACCCACACAGATAGACACTCTCTCTCTCACATATACACACACACACCCATACACACAGACAGACTCACACATTTGAACATGTGAAACTCCATGCGGTTCAGGGGATCAAACCCTGGATCATGGAGCTATGAGGCAGCAACATTCCTTGCTGTACCACTGTGCACATACAATTTCTAACCATCTTAACAAAATGGACACACTAAATGCAACACAATTACAGTTGAGTCATGGATTAACTGCAGTGGATCACATTACACTAATGATATTGATCCATTTTCATTTTACATTATAGCCCTTAGTTGGTTTATTACCCTTTATATTTATACTCCACTCCACATAACCCTTTGACACATGGATATTCATGTTCATGAACCAAAATTGTGTCCACGAGTCCAGAAGTGATTGCTCATGCCACTGAATGTTACAGCCACAGTTCTGACATCACCACATTAAGCCAGGTTGCTTACCTTCCATGGGCCAGAGGCCTTCCGATAGCCTACTGTATAGTTCACACAATCCTTCTTGATATTACTCCTTATCCAGTGCACGCACACCTCTCCTTCTCTACCACTCGCATTCACAGACAGGTTTTGGGGAGGGTCGAGCTTCACTGGACATACAAACAGCACATAATCCATGAGCAACCTCTGCAGTGTTAAATTGGTAATAATGTTTATTGATTGAAAGCTATATTTGAGTACGTGTTCTCAAAGCTTTCACTTCCACACTTCTACTTAAGCTTTTAAAATCCACAGACCTCCTTAGTACAGATTTGAACAGTTGGATTAAATTCACAAATTAATCTATGAGCATAATCCAACTGTTCACATAGTGGGCTTATTATTTAAAATTGGACAATAGTATTTTGGCTATTAATTGAGGCCAAATAGCCTTTTAATTCCCAAACTTTTCATTCACAGAAATTATTTTGATTATTTATTATTTATTATTTTCATACATTCAATATGACATTTGTTACTGAGGTCTGGATTAAACCCATTCAAGACAAAATGTTTATTTAAGTAGCCTATAAATATAAGCTCAGTAATAAATATAATATCTCTGATAATGTTAGGTTGTGATTTCCACCACTGTAAGAAAATAATAAAAAAAAGGTTTAGCAAGTTCTTATTTGTTGAATTAGTACAAATTTGAACTTGTTTGACATATCAAACATCACTTGAAATTCAAATAAGACAAATCTTTCCTTAATGCACAGGCAACGAATGAAATGTTACCTGTACAACTAATCTCAGAGGACAGAACTGCCTATCAAAAAATCCTTCTGATGTTCTCTCTTACCTCTGTGTTTTAGAGTTGTGTAATTTTTACAGATTGACTGATTTCTTCCAACAGAGAGCTTTGTGTGGAAAGGATCAAATCGCCGTAGTGGGGCCCCAAGGGGGATCCTGCAGCCTACATTCTGACGGTGCTCCTGGAGGTACTGCGGACACTCACGAGACGAATTATGCAAAAATCTGAGGAGCAAGAAATGCATTAATATATCTTTTTTCTGTGTCAACCATAAACTACAGAAATTGATGAACAGTGTAGATGCTGGAGTGGAAAATGTGCACCACAGACTTACACACTACTGAAGGTGTAGTTTATCTGCTGCATCTGTGGTTTGGTCCAGTTGCATTCGACATACTCCAGATTGATGATCAAACAGCTGATGTTGACCTTGTAACCCGTATTGATACAACTCCCATCTGCACCTGGAATACAAGACATGATCTTCAAAACATAGTAGCGCATGCATGGGAAATGTTCTCATTTTATTCATTTACATTTATTCATTTGGATGAGTCTTTTACCCAAAGTAAAAGTAAGCCAGGCTGTTAAAGGACCCAGCACTGAAGAACCATAATGCTACATTTCCATCGACCAACCAGTAACAAGCACAAGCTTTTGTAACGGAGAGTAACAGTAAGGAAACATGAATGTTGGATTAAGTGCTAATACTCCACTCTTCTCTACATTCACACTCTCATGTGACAATACATTCTGTTAGGAATAAAAAACAATGCAGCATAATAGGAAATAATGCAGCTATAGGAAAATAATCATCAGTTGGGTGGTGTGATGCTGCTTGATATGAAGCAGAGTTATTGTTAGCAACAAAAAGGTTTTTTTTTCCAATAACAGCATGTCCTGAAGTGGTTTATTCCTTTTATTCCACAGTAAACTGCCAATGATTGCAGGTTTTTATTAAAGAACATGTCATAATTATATGTTGTGGGATGACTATGAACCAAGTTAGATATTGATCCACCACCTACGCTGTAACAGCTATAAAAGACGTTGTTTGCTCACCAATTTTGTTTTTTAAGCTAATATAACAAAAATTCATCTTGCCATGTTACCATAAAGCACTCCGCTCTAAAGACTTTCCCATGTCAGAAAAGTGACAGCTTACAGAGTACATTACATTTTGCATACAAATATATAAAAAACATAAGAAAATGTTAAATAACATCAATCAGGCTGATAAAAAAAAAAAAAGAAAATTAATCAGCACAAATCTTAATGTCACAAGTGACGCATGGGGAATCCCCACAAACTTTCCAGACCCATTTTTCATTGAAGTGTAAACTCTACACCAAAGAAAATGATATAGTTGATTTTATTTTTTGATATTTTAAATTGTACTACATTCACAAATAACTTTCCTCATTACTTCCAGTATTTGAAACAATTAAGATCCATGTTTATTTTTGTTGATTGATTCAAACAGTATTAATTATTAAATGCATAATTAATAAAAATAAGTATTTTACTTACGAGGAGAGAACTGAGATCTAGACCAGCATCCCTGAAAAAAAAATAAAAGGCATCCTGGTAAAATAATGGTCACTGGTAAATAAGTCATATTAACACTCTCAAGCGAGAGCTGTGTGACAGATGCGGCTTACAAAACACAGGATGTCGGCTAGGACGTGCTTCTGCATTTTAAAACTTCCTCCCATGTGCTCACTGTCTACGTCATATATATGTCATTCATTCAGAGAAAGACGTGGGTGGAACAGTCTTAGTAGAAAAATATTTTATTAATCATTTAGAAAAGAAATATATATGTATGTATGTTTATTTATTTATTTATTTATTTATTTATATAACATTATAAAGTCGCTATTGTATAATGCTGCTACTGAAATCAGTTTCTGTATTATAAAGTTACAATACCAATATTTATCTTTGATTAGTTTGCCACAGTCCTTGACCTGAGAAAATCAGTGCCATTTGACAGTCTGCTATTCTCCAAAAATGTGTTTTGTTGTGCAATTTCTCTCCACACTGACGTTCAACACAAAACATCCAGCAACAGTCAAACAAATCCAACTGCTTTGTCCAAAAACTGGGCGAAGTTTTCAGGCTGACCACGCTGGAATGGCAGCAGTGTGGACAGGTCCATGTCACGCAGAGTCTCTGCAAGAGTGCTAGAAACAGCGGGGAAAAAAAGAAGAGTCAGGGTCTGAAAACTGATGACTGCATACTGTGCAAAAAATAGTATATTATAATAAAAACTGTTGATGTGAGCATGTGAATTCCTAAACTATTACTTGCACACATGGAAACAAGCTTTTGGCATTGAGAATCAGATAAATGTAACAAATATGATGTTGGGAAGAAAACAGACTTCACTGCTGGTCAAAATTTGTTTTTTGTTTTAATAAATTTATGACTCTACTGTGTGCACTACAAAGATGACAGAATAAGCAAATGATGAAAATGTGCTATGGCATGGTGAGACTCAGCTGTTCATGCTGATCAAGATGTGTTATTTGTACTAAAAGAACTGATTCTGGATGTCCTCAAAATAAAAACCTATTAAAAACACATTTTAATGTCACTTTAAGGTCCAGTTTGCAGGGGTGATGTACCAAATATAAAAGCAGTCCAAAATCCACAGATGTCACACCATATGAGTGTGGTAATGTACGTTAACCTCTTTTTAATACACAGTGTTGTCTTGTGTGAGTGATTCACATTATCCAGTATGTGTGACATGATAAAATATTTTTAAAAACAGATATACACTCACTGAGCACTTTATTAGGAACACTATACTAATACTGGGTAGGGCCTCCCTTTGCTCTCAAAACAGCCCCAGTTCTTCGTGGCAAGGATTCCACAAGATGTTGGAAACAGTCCTTTGAGATTCTGGTCCATGTTGACATGATTGCATCACGTAATTCCTGCAGAATTTCCATGTGCACTTTCATGCTGTTAATCTCCTGTTCTACCAAATCCCAAAGGTGTTCTATTGGATTCAGATCCGGTGACTGGGAAGACCACTGAAGAACACTGAAGTCATTGTCATGTTCATGAAACCAGTTTGAGACGACTTTTGCTTTGTGACATGGTGCATTATCATGCTGGAAGTAGCCATTAGAAGATGGTGAAATTGTGGCCATGAAGGGATGCACATGGTCAGCAACAGTACTCAAATAGGCTGTGGCATACAAGTGATGATTGATTGGTATTAACGGGCCCAAAGTGTGCCAAGAAAATGTTCCCCACACCATTGCATGAATGAGCGGGTGTACAAGTGTTCCTACTAAAGTGTTCGGTGAGTGCATATGCCTTTCATAGTATGTATACAGTTATGGATCTATGCTATCGATCTATGGACACTACACACAATTTGTCAGCCACCCTCTACCGTACCCATCAATAGGAAAGTACCAGATATTATTTGGGCAGTGGACCATTCTCAAGTCACTCTGATATACACTCACCGAACACTTCTGGAACTACTAGGAACACCTGTACACCTACTCATTCATGCAAATATCTAATCAGCCAATCGTGTAGCAGTAGTGCAATGCATACAATCATGCAGATATGAGCCAGCAGCTTTGGGTAATGTTCACATCAATCATCAGAACGGGGGGAAAAAATGTGATTTCAGTGATTTTAATATTGTTGGTTCCAGATGAGCTGGTCTGAGTATTTCTATAACTGCTAATCTCCTGGGATTTTCTCGCACAACGGTCTCTAGAGTTTACTCGGGATGGTGCCATAAAGAAAAAAACATTTGGTGAGGGCAGTTCTGCGGACAGAAATGCCCTGTTGACGAGAGAGGTCAAAAGTAGAATGGCCAGACTGGTTCGAGCTAACAGGAAGGCTACAGTAACTCCGATAACCACTCTGTGGTGAGCAGAAAAACATACCAGAATGCACCACGTCAACCCTTGCGGCAGATGGGCTACAACAGCAGAAGACCACATCAGATTCCACTTCTGTCAGCTAAGAACAGAAAGCTGAGGCTGCAACAGGCACCGGCTCACCAAATCTGGACAGCTGAAGACTGGAAAAACATAGCCTGGTCTGATGAATATCGATTTCTTCTGAGGCACACAGATGGTAGGGTCAGAATTTGGTGCCAACAGCATGAATCCATGTACTCAACCTGCCTTGTGTCAACAGTCCAGGCTGATGGAGGTGGTATAATGGTATGGGGAATGTTTTCAGGGCACACTTTGAGCCCATTAATACCAATCAATCATCGCTTGAATGCCACAGCCTATTTGAGCATTGTTGCTGACCATGTGCACCCCTTCATGGCCACTTCCAGCATGATAATGCAACATGTCACAAAGTAAAAGCAGTCTCAAACTGGTTTCATGAACATGACAATGAGTTCAATGTTCTTCAGTGGCCTTCCCAGTCACCAGACCTGAATCCAATAGGACACCCACGGGATGTGGTAGAAGGGGAGATTAACAGCATGAAAGAGCACCTGAAAAATCTGCAGGAATTACATGATGCAATCATGTCAACATGGACCAGAATCTCAAAGGAATGTTTCCAACATCTTGTGGAATCCATGCCATGAAGTATTGTGGCTGTTTTGAGAGCAAAGGAAGGCCCTACCCGCCATTAGTACAGTGTTCCTAATAAAGTGTTCACCAAATGCACGAGTATAACCAACACAGCACAGTTCTTCCTAGCCACTTTATTAGACATAACTAGCATTGATTGATCTTGTAGGTGTACAGTTACAGACTATGGCTCCTTTTTTAATGCTCTAACATGTTAATCAATCTCTCTCCTTTCATTAGTACCAGTTTCTGACCAGAGGATAGCTATTGGCTACAGTCAGTAATGTATACCTAATAAAATGGTCAATGAATATAGATACAAGGAAAGTGTATGTAATCAATGAGTAAAGGAGCATAAGTGTGTGTATGTGTATAGATGAAATGAAACTACATGACCCAAACCTGCATGTGCAGTAGAGGAGATGGCCATCAGCCTGCAGTTGCTTGGCCAGCTCCAGCTGATGGTTGTTCATTAATTTATCGTTAACCACGACAAGAAGAGGCTTTCCAGCTCCTAAAACCTCCAGACAACTCCCAGCACCTAGAAAGACAAAATAAACCAAGTTAAAACCACTACAGGGCAGAGCAAATGAAAACTTAAGGGGACATTCTAAAATGCTTAACATGAAAAAAGCTTAAGAAGAAGAAGAAGAAGCATTAATGTGGCTCAAAAACAATGACAAAGCAACACCAAATAACAAACATCATTTTTGAAAAGGAAAACAAGCCCCCATCTGGATCCTTTGCAGTTCACCTATAGGACCAACCACTCAGTGGAGGATGCAGTCAACAAGGGGCCTCCACTACATCCTGGACCATATGGACAATATCAGTGTCTATGCCAGAATCCTTTTTTGGTGGACTTCAGCTCACCTTTCACTATTCTCATCCCTAAATGCATGCCAAGCTTCTCCAGCTAGATGTTCCACCTGAAATCTGTCAGTGGATTACTGCCTGACAGACAGGAGACAGTATGTGTGGATTTGACCTATTTTATCAGAGTTCAGTTATTATTATCAGTCAGCACTGTTGCACCACAAGGGTGCGTACACTCTCCATTACTTTTTTTTTTTTTAAATAACAAACGACTTCTATTTCTGTCCACACCTTGGTCAAACTAATCAGGTTTGCAGATGACACCATTGTGGCTGGTCTCACAAAGGAAAATGACGAGTCTGCTACCACATTAAAGCAGCAGAACTTGCAGCCTGAGAGTAATAACCTGTAGCTGAACACTCTCAAACCTGTTGAGATGTGTTCAGACGTCCACAGAGGCCAACCATCACACCCACCTCTGTCTATCAACAGCACCACTGAAAGCACTGTTGAACCTTTCAGATAGCTGGGCTCTATACTATTACGCATACACTTAAATGGGAGGAGAACATCACATGCCTTGTCGAGAAGGCACAACACAGGATGTTCTTTTTGAGGCAGTTGAGGAAGCTCACTGTAGCTCGACCAATAATGGTTCAGTTTTACAGAGACATTGAGAGAATTCTTACATCCTCTGTCACTGTGTGGTTTCTCTCCTCCTCTTCACAGTCAAAGAAACTATTACGAGTAATCTGTACTACTCAGAAGATCATTGCAAGCCTACTCACTCCCATCAATGACTTGTTCACCACCAGAGCCAGGACATGGGGCCAGAAAATTGCTAATGCTCCCATCCATCCGGGCAACCACCTGTTTCGGAAGCTACCATCAGGCAGGCGCTACTGAAGCATACGAACCAAGAGAGCTCGTCACCACAACAACTTCTTTCCATGTGCTACCATTCTCATCAACCAAGACCAATGATATTTATTTTTTTGTGCAGTCAATCACCCAGAACATATTAATACTAAATTTATTAGACACAGTATATCTTGCCTACAATAACTTGTCCAATACTGAGTTCCTGCACTGAACACACATGGTATTTGCACACTACCTCAAAAGAATGCACCTAGTATAATTACAGTTCATACTATGCATCTTATATACGTATGTGTTGTTGTTTTTGCATTTCTAAAGTCTGATCTGTCTCTTTATTTGTATGTTCACTTGGGGCACTTTTTAATGTGTCAACTGGTGTGTCAACTGTTATAATCTGTCATTTGGTGTTTCTAGGTCAATGTTTTAACAAATTAAGCCATGTTAAGCTGTTTATAATAGTTTATAATGCAATAAACTAATGGGAAAAATCATAACATGAAAAGATACAGGTCAAGAGCATCAGTTAATGTTCACATCAAACATCAGAACGGGGAAAGAGTGTGATCTCTGTGACTTTAACCATGACGTAGGTGTTGGTACTAGATGATCTGGTTTGAGTATTTCAGAAACTGCTGATCTCCTGGGATTTTCACACACAACAGTCTCTAGAGTTTACACAGAATGGTGCAAAAAAAACAAAAAAGCGGAGGGTCTGCAGGCTGAAACACCTTCTTGATGAGAGGGATCAGAGGAGAAAGACCAGACTGCTCTGAGCTGACAGGAAGTCTATAGTAACTCAAATAACACTCTTTACAACCGTGGTGAGCAGAAAAGCATGAGGCGGATGAGCTACAACAGCAGGCGGCCATTTCAGGTTCCACAGCTATCAGCCAAGGCTATCATTGGCACAGATTCACTGAAATTGTACAGCTGAAGACTGGAAAAAGACAAGGTGATTTTTCTCTAATCTTCAACTGTCCATGATTGGCTGATTGGATAAATGAGCAAGCGTACAGGGGTTCCTAGGGTGTATACTTTACTTAGAAACATGTGTGTCGTGTACCTTTAACCCTTTACCCTAAAAAGTAATTACAGTCTATTTATGTGTCTTAAATCATTTCAAAGTTACAACGTACCTATGTTTCGAGATGAAAGATATACTATATGGCCAAATGTGTGTGGACATTTGACCATCATATTCGATATCTCATGATGCCGGATCTCATTAATGCTTTTGTGGCTGATGGGTAAATTCCCAGAGGCACACTCCAAAATCTAGCGGAAAGCATTCCCAGAAGTATAACAAGAAGAATAACAGCAAAGAGGTGACTAAATCTGGAATGAGATGATCAGAAAGCGCATACGAATATGATGGTCAGGTGTGCACACACTTTTGGCCACACAAGTGTACATATTAAAGGTGTAAAAGGTGTCTGTATGAGAGTACCACCCCAGTGACAAGGAAAGGAACAGTTTAGTACTGCACTGTCCAGTCTGTGGAAATTTCAGGAATAAGCAAAAAACCCAACAAACAGCTAAAATATTATTGTAATGACCCTAATGTTTGAATAGTTGATAAGTCGAGGGAATTTTTTTTAAATGTAAATGTGTGCAAAAAGTTTGAGAAGCCCTGCATTAAGTCTCGTTAGGCCCAGCCAAAGCATTAATAAACATCTACAGAGATAAACTAGCTTATCTTCCTGTTGATGATGTTTTTATGTAGCTTCTCACCAGCATGGCTAATGACCACATCTGCGCTCTGAATGTTTTCAGCGATGGACTCTTTAAAACGAAAAGCTTGGAGCCTCAGTCCAGGACAGCTGTGTGCATCAGGAATAAACGAGCCTCGGCCAACCTGAAGCACCATGTCCGTGTATCCTCCATGTATTAACGCCTGGGATTAGAAAACAGAAAAGGAACGACATTTTGTGAAGTGAAATTTGCACCATTCTTTTGCCTAGCTGACTTTTAGTTAGCACATATGCTAAGTCGTTAAGGCTAACGTTAGTGTATTCGGCTAGCCGCAGCTAGTCATAATATCAGCTTTTAATTTACTATCTAGATAAATGTTAATATACGTTTGACTTTGACTACCTCTACAACTTCATCTGAAGTCAGGGTGACTATCAAGTCGTCAAAACAAGTTGTTCCAACTGTCACAAAAACTGTTTTCTTCATTGTGCCAGTGAGGTGATTATTTACATAGCGAGAGCCCCTGTGACCACAGAAACTATCAGACTGAGCAAACATGGCGGCGCTGCTGACAGTCTCCTTCACAATAGCAGTAGCTTGCTTTCTTTCTTTTTTTTTTTTTTTTTTTTTGCGGAAATGAATGAAGTTTTATTAATAAACAAGAGAAGTTTAATTATGTTTCTTTTTTTTTTATTTCTGAATAAAATTACTGTCGTATCATATAGAAAACAGCTGAACTGTGAAATAGAAACCGAAATATGTAGGATTGCTGCTAGCAAAATGCTGAACATTAGCCTACAGACTGATACACCACTGCCATCTGAAGGAGTGGAGAATAACATAAAGCAATAAATATGAAAGAAAAAAGCATTGTCTATGAGCAATGTGTATTTTCAGTCTTGCACCGTGATGAGAAAATCTAAATTACACTAAAATACATTTTTTAAAAAAGTATATATTACCATAATTTAATAGAAACAGGGTAGTCTACGTTTTAGTGAAGTGACAAGCCAAATAAACTGTATGGTTTTATACAGTGGACATAAAAATATCAACACACCCATGTTCAAATGGCAGGTTTTTGTGAAAAAATGAAACCAAGATAAATCATCTCAGATCTTTTCCCACCTTTAATGTGATATAGCAACCAACAAAATTCAAGTGAAAAACAAATTTAAACGTTTTAGGTGAAAAAAAGGAAAAGAAAAAACTTAACCTGGGTGCATAAGTGTGCACACCCCTTACATAATACTTTGTTAAAGCATCTCTTGCTTGTAATACAGAACTTAGTCTTTTGGGGTAAGAGTCTACCAACTTAATACATCTTGATTTGGCAAATGTATTACACTCTTCCTTGCAAAAATGCTCCAGGTCTTTGAAATTGCAAGGGGATCTCCTGTGCACAGTCTTCTTCAAGTCATTCCACAGGCGTTCAGCAGGATTTAGATCTGGACTCTGACTGGGCCATTCCAAAATGATGATCTTCATTCCTTTGGATTTGTGGATCTGTGCTTTGGTTCATTATCATGCTGGAAATTTTCTTTATCTTCATCTGTCTAACACAGGCCCGCAGGTTTTGGGCCAAAACAGATTGGTATTATCCATTGGAGCTATCCATGATTCCTTCTATCTTGACTAGAGCTCCAGTCCCAGCTGAACAGAGGCAGCCCCATAGCATGATGCTGCCACCACCATGCATGTTTGGTGGGTGTGGTGTTTTTTGGGTGAAAAGCTATCTTGCTTTTGTGGCAAAATTTTGTGGGCTTGGATTATTCTTTTCACTCTAACCTGTAGCCCAGACATGAAGAATATGTAATGTAGTGCAATGCGTGACCAGGACTTGCCAGATATTCCTGCAGCTCCTTTAATGATCTCTTGGCAGCCTTCCTGATAATTTTTCTTCTTGTCCTTTCGTCAATTTTGGAGGGACATTGTGTTCTTGGTAATGTCACTGTAGTGCCCCATTTTCCACAGTTGTTAATGATGGCCTTCACAGTGTTCCATGGTACATCTAATGTTTGGAAATTGTTTGTACCCCTCTCCTGATTGACACCTGTCAACAACGAGATCCTGTAGATGCCTTGTAAGATTTTTGTGGACCATGGCTTCAGCAGTCAGATGAAACCAAGATGTCAAGATCTTATATGAAACTGATCTTAATTTGGGGTTAATCAGAATCACTTCACTGAGGACAGGTATATGATATATACTTTTGAACATGAGTTTGAATGTGATTGGTTAATTCTGAGCACAGTCACAATTCCCATTACAAAAGGGTGTGCACAGTTGTGCAGCCAGGTTATTCTAAGTTTTTTCTTTTTTTTATCCCCTAAAATGTTTCTATTTGTTTTTCTCTTGAATTTTATTGGTTGTTATATCACATTAAAGATGGAAAAAGATCTGATATGATTTATCTTAGTTTCTTTCTTTTCTTTTTTTTAAACACAAATTTTTAATAGGGGGGTTTAGACTGTTTATATCCAGTGTAAGTTACAAGCAATAAGGTTAACAAAATTATAAATATTTAAAATATTCTGCCAGTTTCCCTACCAAATGATTTAGTGCTTGCACTAGTGTTCTTTTGTATTGTATTTAAACATGGTACTTAACATTAAATAGGCTCTAATGTGAAGTTATGAGCTGATCCTTTGTTGTTGGTTTGGATGGTTATCATAACATGGTTCAATGCTCCTAAATTTGCATTTTAGTTCTTGAGATGTCACCGACAGTCTTAATGAATTCTGTACAATTTTCATTAAAAAAAACTGCTTAGTGTATATCTGCTTACTATAGCTGGATATAATGACATTGTTAATAGACAAAGTTTAGAAAAGTTTTGGTTATTTAGTAGCGGAGTGCTTTAGATTTTTCTGGTAGACTGAGGATCTGGTCAATGGGAGTGTGTACGTGATGTGTGGGTGAGAAATAGAGGAGACAGGAAACATGGAACTCCACACACAAGTTTGAAACTGTAATCATTTAAGGCGTCATTAATGCTCCATTTCAGAAACAATGCATACTGTCACAAAAAGCAAAAAGGCCAATGGAACATAAAAATTCAATATGTATCCATCTTTGTAATTAAACATTTTAATAAATATACTATTATGAGGGGGGAAAAAGCATACATACTGTAGTCTTAAAAAAAAACAGAAGAAAAACAGAAAAAAAGCAAAGTTAGATGGTCCAGGCTTCAAACCTCTGTAATGGCTATTATCACTTTAAAAGTAGATATCAAACATAAAATGTTAAAAGAAATCCTGGGGATGTACAACTGAGCACCGTCAGCATTTTACAGGTCGCAGAAATCCTGCTCATACATAATGTAGTTCCCCCTCTAAGAAAATAGATATTAATAGCCCTGTCACATTTGGCCCTGTTTCCAAAGTCCTCTGCCCTCCCACTGATGCTTATCATGCAGTTCCCAAAAACACCCAGTATACTGTATATATACTGTATTATATATGTGCTCTACAATACAGACACCGATGAAAGTCAGAGATTTCAATGTCCCTGCTTTATGCTGCAGCAAAACCAAGGCTTGTCAGGTGACCTCATCGGTCTGAGTTCAGACGGCTCAGTGACACTGGTGTGGCTCATGGGGTCAAAACATCACTGAAGCAGACACTGGTTCAAAAGGGCCTCCTGCCAGGTGCTGTGGCTGCAGAAAACAAACCAAAAAAACAAACCACATCAGTTATTTTGCAACAGAAAGCATGACTAAACATATGCCTAAATGGTACATGTGAGAGATTTACAAATAACACACCAAAAATGTGGCATAAATTAAATTTAGTAAAATTTGTTTCTAGGTAACAGCTAATCAACATCAAAAGTTATTTATCATGTTATCAATGTTTTTGCCTATAAGGATGTAAACAGACCAAATACTGTGTATACTACATGAACGAAACGCACTGTGCAGAAATGAGTACTAACATTCTATGACAGTTTTCCTCAAAGTGGGTCAAATGATTTTTGGCTGAGTTCTTATAGACAGGCTTTTGACTGGTCACTGGAATTAAACAGGTTTAATTCAAACCCCAATCATTCAAAAACAAATAGCCTATAAATAATGTCAGTTTAAAGCTAATGTGCTCTGTGTGCAGATAGTGTTTATAGGAATAAAAAGCTTTATGTCTCCATAGACGAAATTTCATTGTACACATTTAAATAATGAGTCTAATATTTGAATAGTTGGATTATGTTCATATGAATCTGCACTGAGAGGTCAGTGGAATATATTTTACAGTTGAAATAAACATATAAATGCCCCATGTAGGGATGACAACATCCTTGAGAATCTCTCCTTGAAATTCTACTGCAGCAACAAAACCACTAAACAATGTTTCTTCATTAGATTGTTTTTTAAATGTCATTCTCTCATTTTTGAACATTCTGAAAAACACTTGTTTCAAGAAGTTAGTAACAACTAGAATGGTGCCTCACAGATGGAGAACTTGTTTCCTGTTATTTTGGAACATGAATTGTCATTCAGGACGTCGGATTTTCCTCTTTCTTTGCTGGGAATCTCCCTGCTCTCTTGTTCCTGACACTAGTCTAGACTGTGCTGCTTCTTCACGCTTCACCAGGCCGTCTCTGTACTCGGGCAGTTTAGTTTGTCATGCCGCATTCTTTGGGTGATCTAATGATAACAGAATCAAGCCTGCCTGGAGAAGCAGTCGATCCTCAACTGGCTCCTCTCATGCACCACACTACAACTATACATGACCCTCTCATATGTCTATAGTTCATTATGTGTCATTAACACACAAACATGACATCACAGATTTGTAAAATGCAGCCTCAGTGCTTGTTTAAGATCAAAACTAAAGATCATACATAACCACCGCATTAACAATTTATACATATATTCTTAGAATGACAAAAATTCAGTATAGTCACATGTGTTGGGCCACATTTCCAGGGTGGACATGGGCATTTGTCAATTCAAGATGCTACATTTGCAGGACGAACTAATTTACCAAAGCTTGAATTAAAAGGAATGTGAGTATTCAATAGTAATACAAAAGCTGTATATTTTAAAGTTTGAAACTGTTGAAAAAAAAAAATTAAATGACAAATAAACTGGTATGGTTTGTACTAACTGTCAAAGTCTAGTAAGGAATGTGTGTGTGTGTGTGTGTGTGTGTGTGTGTGTGTCCTGGTTGTGCACTGTTCCTCTGACTGAGTGAGGCACTTCCTGTGTTCCTCTCACAGATGCAATGCTTCTTCATTATTGTGAGGTTGCCAATTAATTTACACATTTTTTTTAAATAAAGTATATCTCTCTCTGAGTTTCTGCTGTTTTGTTTGTATTGTTGCATATTCTCTGCTTTTTAGGCAGCCAGGATTGTCTGTGTCTGCTGTTTTGTATAGAGAGCTGCTGCTGACTGAGTGTACACGGTCGGTGTGCTTCTCAGTGCTGTCTGTCACCATGCTCAGCTAGTCTGATACACTGTACTGTCTTTGTAGGGCCAAACAACACTACTTTGTCCGTTTTCCCAATCGTGATGTTTTATTTATTTTCCAGCTGTGCTGAAATCTAGTTGATTCTGACTAGGTTTATTTTGTTGGGGTCCTGAATGTGAAAGCGGCTCAGGAGTGAGCGATGTTACTGTGGTCATTGTTCAGCTTTTGGTATTGCACAGCTTCATAAACAATATGAGGAAGGTGCTTCCTGAATTTCACTTTTTCTCATCCATGACTATTATGATTAATTGAGATCAGCCTAATTCTGCCCTACATACATTATTAGTGCTGTTCTTTTCTTATACAAGTTTCAAAAGTCTGCCATTTTTGACTGAATTTTTTAATTTTTACACCCCCTCCTCCCCAAAACTTACATTTTACTGTCATAAAAGACAGTTCAATTATTAAATTCAAACATCATGAAAAGGAATAACTGCAAAATGTGTTAATTTGGGTACTGATGCATTTCCCCTCAGTTCCTCAATGCCTGGGTACAACTGCCAGAAGGAGAGATGTCTAAATCATGCTTCAGTAGATTAATGCTCTGATGTAGACCCTGCACAGTGTGGAACAGGGGAATCACAATGACTACCTATAGCAAGAGTTTGATCTCCAAGATGTGCAGAGTCTTTCTTCTAAATCCCATAACCATCCTTAATACATATATTAAGTACAAGAACTGTTCGGCTTAAGCAGCAGTCCTGTCTTAATTTACATGAGACAAACTGTCTGTTTATTGACAATTTTTATGCCACACTTGTCTCTTGTATACATAGATTTGATTATATTTAGCCTCCTACACTGCTTTCAGTGAGTCTGTCAAATAATTTTGGTGCCAAAAAAAATAAGGAGCCTTTCTTGAAACCAATAAAGCATGTGCATATTTGCTGCTTATTTTAAAAGCCCTGCAGCAAAAAGGATCCTGAGGATAAATTGTGAATGGGTGGAATAAGATGATACATGTATGGTTTTGCACAGAAGTCAGAAAGCACAAAGTATAAACAGGCCCTACATACCTGTGGAGTGTGCGGTAAGGCCAGGGACCTCACTGCATCACACACGCCGTGCAGCACTGCTCCTGTTTCTCAGGCAAAGTGGCATAGTTCATCTGCCTCACGATCTCAGCAAAGAGCTCGTCCACCATGGTCTTGCTCTTAGCCGAGGTCTCGATGAAGGGGCAGCCCCACTCCTGTGCCAGAGCTCGGCCATCAGACCCGGCGACCTCCCGCTCAGATTCTAGGTCCACCTTATTGCCCACCAAGATGAGGGGAACCTTCTCAAAGCGCTTCACTCGAACTATCTGGTCACGCATCGGTCTGATGTCCTAGTGAGAAACATGAGTTTGTCAGTGCTACAACCCTTTAGGCCACAGTACACTTTTAGTTCAGTTACATGGAAATGATGTCTTGTGACTTCAGTGTATGATCATATTGACTTCCTCTCTATTTTTACCAGCAACTGAGGGTTTACTTAGGTGTTGCTTGAACATAATTAAAAAGCAATACTTTTTTTGGCTCAAAAAAGCAACACTCGTGTGTGAATGAAGCAGATCAGGTACAGATCTTACCTGAAATGACTGCTGATTTACAAGGCTGTAGACTAAGATGAAGCCTTGGCCGTTCTTTATATAAAGATCTCTCATGGACGCGAACTGCTCGGTTCCGGCCGTGTCCAGAATCTCCAGCACCGAAGGGGACGAGTCTACCTCGATCTCTTTCCGATAGAAATCCTCGATGGTCGGGTCGTATTTTTCTATGAAGGTGCCGGTGACAAACTGCACGGTCAGGGCGGACTTGCCCACGCCGCCGCTGCCCAACACCACCACTTTGTACTCCTTCATTTGGGACTGGGCGCTAAAACACTGAGCCAATCTCGGCTAGCTGTCTAGCTAGCTTTATCTGCTTCCCAACATAAAGCAAACCGCTGGCTGTTAAATTAACCCGCTTTAAATCTCCACCAGATAACCACCTCAAATACTACGAAACCGCTTTAAAAAGTGTTGCGACTACTTGTTTTTTGTTGTTGCTCTTTGTGCTCTGTTATATCTGCCAGGCCAGCTAGCTGTGCTAGCTAGCTCAAACCAAAACGCCCCTGCTCCATCTATGTTCGAGTTTGATTTAGATTTTGCGCAGTGCCGCCGCGTAAGTGCACATGGTGTACATATATATATTTTAAAAAAGCTACAGACGAATTTAAAATTGTTCGGTAACACCTCGTTAAAGGCTAAAGTCGTGGGATATAAAGCGCGTTTATGGTTCCTTCCATGTTAGCGTCCATGTGAATGCACTAGCTAAGAAGCCAGCTAGCGTCCTACACTCATTCCTAGCTAGGCTGGCTAGTAGGCTAGTAGCTCGCGCAAAAAAAAAAAAAAAAAAAAAAAGTCTCGGTCGCTGCGCGTTCACTGGATGGCGGATCTTCCCAAGTTATCCCTGTGCAGCGTCTCTCTTAAAACAACAGGTGGGGATTAGTGCTAAACACAGTTATTTGTAATTTACATAAAATGCTCTGCCTGTTGTGGCCTCTCCCTCCCTCTACCCGCCACCACACCGCACAGCACTCTCTTCAGCTCCTTTCAACGAGCTCAGGCTCTGTCCAGAACCGCATACTACCGCACTAAATAGTGTGACAAATAGTAAGCACCCTACAGCAGGATGCAGAGCCGCGGAGCTCCGCCACCTATAGTAGGCATACTATTTAGTACGGTAGTATGCAGCTCGGGAGGCAGCATCAGCTTGAACTGATCGATTTCTCTCGGAAATTCGCTTTTAATGTAATTCTTTTGCATTAACAGCTTATTATATACACCCAGTGGTCATTTTAGTAGGTAGACATTTTACTTACAGCTTGTTTTATCAGGTAAATGACTGACTGCAGTTCATCTGTTGCTATGCAGTTTGTCAGATTCCTCTACTCCATGTATTCAGTGAAGGCACCGCCATAGTAGGCTGTAATACTCAGCACTGCAGTGACCCTGGACATTTTACACACCTTCTTGGGACATATTAACCTTCCTCTACTCCTTCACAGTGTCTGCTTAAGATTATGGGACGATGGATAATCTTAACCTGACCGTCCTGGCTGAAAGAATCTAGCTATAGTCTGACCAGCTATCAAAAGTACTATCAAAAGTACTCAGGCCAAGATGGTCAAGCTGATCTACACCGTCTTTGCTAGCTACCCTTCCATATTTGAGAAAATACCACAACTGTAAGCCAATTAGGAAACCTAAATGCTTTATTGATCAGCTTAGCAGCTGGTAAAGATGGTTTGCCTGTTTGACCAGCTTGGCCTGTGTTTTGCTGGAGTTTTCAGCAGGGAGAGACATTAAACTGACACTGATGCACCTGAAATGAGCACCAGATGAGCTACACTCAGTAACTTTATATCTACCAAGTGGTCAGTATGATAGGTTTACCTCATAAACTAGCCAATGTGTAGATAAGTTGAGCTAATAACGCAGCCACTGAGGCAATAAGGTGTGCACACGTGTGTAACAAATATTTCTAGAGGTCTTGCTGAACTTCACTCAGCACTGAATAACAGTATCCTAGGGCCACGGTTCTCAAAGTGGGGTCTGTGAAGCATAGCCAGGGGCCTTTCTATGTTTAGGATAAGCATAAATAATTCCATTTATTTATCATCAGGATAACCACTTTATCCGGGTCAGGGTCACGGTGGATAGCCAACCCACCTACCAGCATGTTTGCGGGAGGAAACCGGAAAACCCGGAGGAAACCCAAACAGACGAGGAGTTTTGCATGTTGTCCCCATGTCTGCGCGGGTTTCCTCCGGAATGTAGACAGCAACCCGAGCTCAGGATCAAACAGGGGACCCTATTTTATAATTTAATGGACAAGAATATTAGGATATGTCATGATATACAGTACTGTTCAAAAGGCTTAGGCACCCTATTTTTTTTTTTTGTACAAACTTTTTTATAGATTTTTATTTTATGAATTCTACATTATTGATTCAGTACAAAAACATTTTAGATTTCCAAACATCAGTTTTCCAGCACAAAATTTTCAGACAAAAAAACATAATGAAGGCTGCTGGGTTTCGCTGCAGAAATAAGAAGTAAGTGCGACAGTCAAAGTCTCCAGAAGAACTGTGGCTGGTTCTGCAAGATGCTCAGTAACACTTACAGCTCATTTCCTTATAAAACTGCACACATTGTACCTGAGACTACCATTTTTTTTAAAGCGAAGGATCGTCACACCAAATATTGACTTTGTTTCATTTATTACTGTTTACTGCTCTTTGTAGTATTTTTTTAAACACAGAAACATTTAATTTCATTATTTTTGAAGGCATCTTTGTTCAGCGTTTCTTTGCATGTGCCTAAGACTTTTGCACAGTACTGTATGACGTCAGTATGGTTTAGATCTCACCTGTTTTTCTTCAAAATAAATGACAGAGTTATTTTTTAGGAAAAAAATCCACACCCTGGGGTTTCCATTTAAGTGCTTTATTAAAATGTCAAACAAAAAGAACAGATCATATAAGTATGTATATTTTCTATACATTACTATAATCATAAAAGGGATTGGCAATAAGCACAAATTTTTAGCACATACAAGTACAACACGCTAAATAGAAAGAGAAGCATTTCATATAAAGAGTCAGGGCATTCAATTAGATCTTGTCCTACAGTGGGGGAAAGAGGAATCAACAACATATGGCTTTGAAACAAGGTGGACATTCTTTAAACTGCTTCTGGTAGAAAGCACTTATTCTGCGTTTAAAACTACACCTGACTGATGCCCTTAAAGGGACAAAACCTCAAATCTCGAACAAGAGACTGCATTTACATTTACATCCATAGCATTTTACAACATAAATATGAACTTAATCCTATACACACATTTTATATGTCAATACCGTCAACATCAATTTCCACACAGACTTAAATATGATGTGATTAAATATGAGCGATGGATTCTTTTGTTTAAAAATGAAATAATCAACAAAGAAAAAAAAAGCACTGTCTTCACAGAATGTCCAGGCACAGTAAGGTGGACAGCAGAAGGGTGTTAGTTGTTTTTTTTTTTTCTTCTTCTTCTAATATGCACAGTGGTCAAAAGTGTCCTTTTGATTGCATTCGTTTTCTGCATGTTCTGTAAATCAGGACTTAAAGATATCAAACTCTGTGCTGAGTCCACTTTATAGTCAGAAGGTTTGGGACCATGTGAATGTGGTCCAAAGGTGCATCGATATGCAGGAACCTACAAAGACTCAGTCTCTCCCTCACTACTAGGACAAGTGCCATGGCAACAAAATTCTTGGCTTCCAAAGCAACTGTGGACCACAGAATGTACAAGATATCTCCAGGTTTCACTGTGTTAATAGGATTTGTCTTGAGGAAATGCACTGAGATATTTAGAATTATTGATCAGTTTTTGGGAATGTGTGAGTGTTTGAACACTGAGAGGAAACCAAATACAGAAATGTAACTTAAACTCCTTATAACCAGTTGCAATGCTTTCCTGCTGTAATCTGACCCTGATGTTGGTGGTGTGTCCTGTATTTGGATGATGGTCAGCCCTCCTTACAGGCAGGAAAAAGGGTTTCGCTGTCTGTTATACCGTTTGCCATCTGCAGGGGGCAGAACATCACCAGTACAGATCTCACATGAGCTAAAATCCCAAGCAGATCCATTTTGAATCCCATTTCTTTTCAGCTCTTAGATCCATGAAGACATTAAATAATAATAATAATAATAATAATAATAATAGTAATAAGCACAGCAGAATATCTGACACTAAATCGTCAATTCACAACGAATAAAGAAATAAACAGAAAGACGAGTGAGCTATTTATTCTTTGGTTTCTTGGATGCAATGCATCACCTGCATACAATTTAGGGGCCATGCTTCTTTCCAAACACCACCAACACAGTTTAGGATCAGATATAAACAGCCTCTGTGCTCTGTGTAATATGCTTATTTTTGTAAACTATGACAAACTATAAAGCATCTTTTCCTTTTCATCTATTTTATCAGCAAGCAACAACATGCTCATGGTGCGAACAAGGGCATTAGCAAAAAAGAACATACAACGAATCCCTCGCATTTCTTGAACAACCTAGTAGAAGGACAGATGTTTACCTGTATTCCGAACAATACAGTCATTTCATTTGAACAGGTTTTTCAATATATATTTCTATATATTTGTATTTATCTATGCATATTCAAAATAAATTCTGAATATTTTCACTCATTTATGTACATAAGTGCAAACGAGGTGAAGGACACACATTCGTACACTGATGGGGGCACAGCAGGTCCCAGCACAGCTGGGCTAAAGGCTGGCTAGAGAGCACAGGGAGAGAAATGAGACGTTACCAGGAGGTTCAAGTTCTAGCTTACTACGCCCTACATCTCGTTCTGCTCCTGACATCATCGAGTTAAAGATTCAAGCACTCATCATCAAAACGAGTCCATCTGCAAGCTCCTTTCTGGTGTCTACCAGTCCAGACAGCCCCCCCCCCCCCCCCCCCCTTTTTTTTTTAATGATTCCCCACCTGAAGACACGGTTTTGCACCAGAATATCTCTTTCAATCATCAGAGGTTATCAAGTTTTTCTTTTAGCTATTGATCCAACAGGTCCGTTCTAAAGCTCAAACACTGACTCATCAGACTCATATTTTTAGTCATTTATCTCAAGCAGACAACTATCCTGTTAGAAAAATAAGAAATAATTTAAAAAAAAACCCCAAAAAACAAATAACATGACATCTCCAAATGGACTTTGGAATTGAGGAATCTTTTTTGTACAAAATAGGCATCATTTCTTAATCCAAGGTAAGATATCTACACATTCCCTTTCAGAATAAGTTAACCTTGTACATTAATTCAATTGAAGTGTGAAAAAAATTCACAATTAAGATTCACAAAGGTAGCCATGTTGTAGTTTTGTTGCCATAGCAACAACAACTTACTATCAAGTTACAATGAATTGATCATTGTAATACAAGTGTGTATATAGATTAATATTTATATATAGAGATATTTCTTTTTTTTTTTTTTATTTACTGCTAACTACACAAACTATGTATCAGATTATTCAGATTATTTCCATTTCATGCAATGAGAGTTTATGCTGTAGAATAAGTAACTGATAAGAAATCATTAATGATCAAGTTAACTAAAATATGTTCATTTTCAAAATGTAAAACTCACAATAAATTTACTTAACATGTGGAAATACAGATAAAATAAGTACCATTAAAAATGATATTAAGGTCACGTGACCTTAATGATGACAAAACTATAGCAAGGATGCACTAGTAATATGTACATATAAGATTATCTAACTACATTACACATGAATACACACTTCTTAAAAAGTGAGTGTTCTTAAAATGCTAAAGCCCCAAACGAGGCATGTTTTTTTCCTTAATCAAGTATTTTGTTAATTCCAGCTGGATAGCAGTTGGAGAAGGCATAACTCTTGATATGAGAGAAATAAGTGATAGAGAGAGAGAGAGAGAGAGAGAGAGAGAGAGATCTATACCTTGGCTAGGCAATGAGACTCGCCCAACTACAAGAAAAAATCCATTATACAAATCAAACAGCTTAGTACACTCTTAAACAATTTAACGGCCAACATTTACACACACCCACACCTTAACATTTTATAAATTGTGTACAACACAGAAACTCCAATAACACAGTATATTGTCTTGTTGATTTTGCATTTGACCTCGGTTTACTCTATTGAATTTGAGCACTTCATGCTTATTTTGTTATATCACTGTAATAAAGCATAACATTCTTCTGAGCCAGTTTTCCAAGGCTTTAAGATGTTGAAGACTAAATGAAATTGTCAGTGAGCATTAAAATTGACAATCAGTTTTAGTCTTGGGTTAACCTTAATTTACATTTAGAAAACAGGCCCTGAGCGTTTGGCCTGGAGAGTCTCCTCTAGACAAAATAAAACCTCACAAATACACTATTTCCAAAGAGGTCCTCTTTTTATAATAGGTGCAGTGTTTGACCATCGAAATTTGCTCCTCAGTGTGGCTATCTGTACAAAACAGCACAGCTGTTTCATGTAAGGACGACAGCAACAACTTGACAAGGTCCTTGACAAGTCTCTTAGATAGAATCTTGTTTCTATAGTACATCAACAGTGAATGGCATTTGGAGAATTTTACTCCTTTGATATGTTGAAATATGTTGTGGTTTGTTTCAGGAGGAAAAAGGTGAGACAGGCATCCTCAAGCTTTAATGACATTCTTCTTTGTCCTAAATGTCACATTCAAATGTATATAAGGCCCTTTCCTGGCAACATTTGTAAGTGAGGTTCATCAGTACCCCGGCTACAGCCGATCCCCCGCCTCTACACCTCGGCACTTTTCTCCTGCAGAATTACTGCTTTTAGTACAACGTGAAATGAACCGCTCATATGGCTGACAGTCAGCTTTGCCCTGTTTTTTTTTTTTTTTTTTTTTTTTAGAGTCTGTCGACTTTTGAACATAAGGACACAATAAGTGGTCAATCTGTAAGCTGGATTAAATAGACACACATTTCACAAACATAATACACAACAACTTAATCCTGATTAAATCAGCGAGCTGCGAAGTTGAAAAAAAACAAAACAAAAGAAGGTAAACACATGCACTACTATTACAAAAAAATGTTGCAGGCCTCAGTTGGTGCTTTATCTTACATCACTGTATTTGTTCTTTCAAAACAAGGATCTACTCCAATTAAAGCTTATAAAAGATTTCTCTGTAGATCAGATCAGAAATGGCCTTTAGTCCACACACTGTAAGTAAGCTACAGGAGCTCCACTCATATGGTACAGCAGTATGAGGTGAATTAGGAAAGATTGAAAGCCTGAATGAAAGCCCAGCATTAATGACTGCATTAGCTGTAGGGAAAATAACATTTTCAATCAGTCTGCTTTTTGGGCCTTGGCATGTAATAACTCTACTCCTTTTTTCCAGTGATTGGCGCCGAGTGAGCCAGCTCTGGGAGTCATTGGCACATAAAGCAGTACACTTGTTTAAAAGTGTACTGCTGCCATTAGTAATTTAACAGGACAGTGGGATTACCGTAAACATCCGTATTCTGTGCGAGTGGACTCTGTATATTTATTTCTCTCCGATTCCCACACTATGATTTATTCTGGGAGCGTTCAACTACATTCATTGTGTTCTTAATTACATTTGCACCTTACACTGTGTATATTGTTAAGACATTGTTAAGACTTGCACATTAGCTCCAAATAAAAAAAAAAGGCTCTATGAAAACTCTAGAAGTGTAGCTTTGGTTTCTGTCACACTGCGAATATCACAGCATGGACAGTTCCAAGATCTTGTGTTACTGTGAGATGTAACAAACAGGGCTAAGCAATAAGCACAGACAAACAGACTGTCACACAGTAGGAGGGACTGGGCCATGGATTTTGGCAGGGACTGTCCAAGCTATAAGGAAAGACAGAAGCAGAGATGGTGGCAGACCCTAATATATCGCAATGTCTCTGATAATCCAAGTCAAACTTACAGATCAGTGGAAACAGAAATGAGAAAAAAAAAAGCACTAGGTTACAGGAGATGAGTAATACGCACTGACGTTGCTGACTACAGAGGAACAGTTGGGCTTTGAAATGGCGCCGCTCCAATCGAAGGCCACAGCTGCTGTGCTGGCACTGCCTATCACAGTATGGTGATCCGACTCATCCTGAGCTAGTCATCTATCAGACCTCCTGTGCAGCGCTGGCTATAGGGCTGTAATCAGACCCTGCAGATCAGTGTACATCATCATGCACAATAAGACATGCGGGTACACTGACACTTCTGCTTAAGGCGGATTGCATTAAGAAAATGGAGGTATTCACGCAGGAATCTACCTAACCTCAGTCTGAATGTTTCACGTAAACAAATCTGTGGTATGTCCAGGCATGGAAAAAATTACACTTCCCCTCATCAGCCAATTGCAGCTTGTTAGGATTAGGCTTAAATAAATAACACCCCTCCACCAATCACTCGCTAATGGTAGAAAAATTGGATTGGTATGTAGAATGACATGCTTGCTTTTAAATGGTACACATGTATGCTGAATTTGTTTTAGTCTGTGCTAAGAGATAGGCCAGTGGTTTGAATAACAAGGCCATTTCATACCAAATGCGTTTTTAATACATTTTAGTTGCATGTCTCACGTTCTTTTTTTTTTTTTTTAAATACGTGCCATGTCTGTTTCTTTTTTACTTGTGTGTCTGACTGATTCCATTCAAATTACACACACTTCCATTTGCTGTATCATCTACAACAGTGTTATGATTGTGTAGCCTGCACAAGTTCTGTATAGCAATGATACATCAACCAGAATAAACACAAAAATGCTAATCACGGTCCCACTGTCTAACGTCATGTTTTCAAGTGAACTGTGCTGTAATTACAGGTGGCCCACTCCCATGTCCCTTTGACACTGTTGTATGTCTACGCATTCACTCCTTGTTAAGAATAAAGTGCAGTATTGCGGTGTGGACTAGACGTACACACTTATGCTATACGGACGTGTTACTTAAGTGTCGCATCTGGTGTGAATTCTAGGTCAGGGACATCTAATGAACATCGGCAACCTTTTGACTAACAAGTTATGTGGACAATAATGTGTAAATGTCTGCGACTAAAAGAAAAACCCATGTAAAGTTTAAAAAGTGCTTTCACTAAAGCTCTCATACACTCCCATCTCTGATCTAAGCCCTGTGTACATTACACTCCTGTGTTCTCTGCACAAGCTTTTGCAGAATCAATGTGTGCTGTCAGGTGACATCAAGCCTCAGCTTCACTGCTTGCACTGGATTAATCCGGGTCTGAGACCTCACTCTCATCTGAGGAGGATGCACTGTTCTCAACTTTGTGTGTGTGTGTGTGTGTGTGTGTGTGTATTGTGTGTGTGTGTGCATGTCTACAAATCTGTGTACTTGTATGGCTGTGAATTCAAAGGAGCGCTCAGATTCAGCATCTACATGCTTCTTAAGTCTCCTTGCATCATGGCACACTTCCTTAAACAGCTGAAGGTCCTAGCTTAAATATTGCCTGTTTTAGCATCAACAAACCATTTTTTGTTGACTTTTGTTGACGTGGGGCATCAAATAAGAGGATGAAAGGGTTGTCCTTGCAGGACGCAATGATTAGGCACACGTTTGTTGCATTCATGTCTCTATGGTGTGGTTGGATTTGGGGATGGCGATAGTGGTGTGTTAACTGAGATTGCGGCCGAGGCTTACTGAGTTCAGGCTCACCGGTGCCGCCACCAGCAGTTTGGGGATTGGACAGAGGTGTGTTTCCACAGGAATGCAGTGGAGGTCGACAGGGTCAGCAGTCAGTACCTCGGTGGGGTCTACTGAATGACAAGGATATAGGAGGAAGAAAGGGGCGAGAGGGAAGAGGAAGAAAAACAGAGTGTTGAGAAATAAAGTGGTTTTAGTACAGGTATCACAAAATATGTAAATGCAGACAAGTGCAGGAACTAATGTAAGGCTAGCTTTGCTTTACCTCAAACCAAAATCTCAACAGTGTCTGTGAAAACAGAAGAAACTATAATATCCTGTTGTAATACATCACCGATCTTCGTACGTTTCAAAGTACGTTGAGAGGTTATGTGGCCAAAAAACACAGGAAATTAATAGAACTCTTCTGCACTCCACTGCGATACCCAGATACTTTTTAAAATTGTGATCAGATTAAATAACACAGACCACACCACAGAACTTTATTTACACACAGAACTAAAATTAAAAGAAACACCAAACAATCTGCTACCAGCATACCGCTGAACTACTACTCATAATAATAATAATAATAATAATAATAATAATAATAATAATAATAATATGGTGGGTGTCTTGTAGTTCAGCAATATCAGCAGTCTGGAGTGTGCTGGAGACGTTGCAGTACTGACACCAAGATGGAGGACTATGCAGTGCTTCCCCTCTTGATTAGTACAGCATCACTGGGAATAAACCCTGCCAGTGGCAGCAAATTGCACAGCTGGGACTCAAAACTAAATCCCCAATGCACTGCTACATTATGAGGTGTGCTTCTGGGACCTAGGGCCAGATGTATGTACGTGAAAAGACGCAGCGCAAAATGTGACTCATTGCAGCCACAAAATGTGTTCATAATACATTTGTTTCCTCATTAGATGTGAGGACTTTGATGTAAGTTAGTGACGAGTTATGCTTTATGACCAGCTTTGCCAAATCTTCACTAAATCATCCTACTGAAAAGCAGTACTAAAACACAGTTTTCCTGAGTATTTGTTTCACAAAGATTCTAAAATTGTCTTGTATTATTACAAATTTTGTCATAAATAAATACTATTTATAAGAATGAATAAAAAGTATCCCAATCCTGCACTAAAACCATGCGCCTGGCAATATATGTATATTCATACATAAGGTGTTATGTACAGTAAGGTTTTTCAAGCAGCCTTTTAAAACGGGTGTAAACAGCTTAGTACATCTGGCCCTGAGAGAGTTAAACAACAGCTAGCAGCATTCACTGTGTCACTGATTAATCTCCGAAGCTAACTTGAAAAACTGTTCAAAAACCAGAGAAAGAGAAAGAATGAATATGGACACTATAATGTTTTAACTACACAGAAGATGCTGTGTGCCAACATAGAGTGGAGACATTTGAAAAGGCAATGTGAATACACACAGAGACACGGTGACAGAGGGCTACACAGAGGCTCCGCACTGATCCACAGAGAGTTTAAATCCAGCTGGGTTTAACTAGCACAAACAGCTAGCTCAGGTGGGTTGCCTAGGGCCAGAGCTCCCATGTTAAACAGATCACAATCTCAGAAAAACAGAAGCTCATTATAGTGAGAAAGTGACTTTGCTCTCATTTCTGGCATATACTTTCTGTCAGGATCATCATTCATTTACACATTCATTCATCTTCATTAACTGCTTTATCCCGGTCAGGCTTGTGGTGCATACGGAGCCTATCTCAGGCACACTGAGCACAAGGCGGGTTTCCTGGATGGGATGCCAATCCACATTCGCACGTTCATGCACTCGATCACAACTAGGGGCAATTTAGACTTCAGGATGATCAAATCTAATTACATCTCCATCACTAATACATTTTCCTGATAACATGTTGTGTGAACATTCTCTCTATAAGGCTGGATGTGGTGTCTGTGGACCAGTGCTGGATGCCGTACAGCTGAAAAGAGAAGAGGCCAAAATGAAGGGGCAAACCTGATTGGAGGCAGCTGATTCGGCAAAAGGAACATTGGTGACTGGGGTCGTAGCCGACGAAACAGTGGAAGTGGTGGCACCGTGCATCATGGGAACTTTTTTCAGGCGAGTCAGACAAGAAACAAGGGAGAGGGGAGAGGTGGAGGGGAGGAGGAATGTTATGAGTACCATGACATTATATGCCAGAGGAAGAGGCGGAACAGTCATGGCAAGTAGCATTTATGTACTGCCAAGATGATTTTCACCCAAGAACATGCAAGTAAAACTTAAAGGTAACACTTTATAACATAAGACCTGATGCATTTGTAAAGTAGTAATTCAATAAATAATGGATCTTATTTATTTACATGCATAGCATATTTGTTATGGATTATTTTTAAATGTCTATGACTCGCATTAACATTAACAGACATTATATGAACAATGGTGATAACAGTTAGGATGTTTTTTAGGATGTTTAGTTTTGGTTCTCTGCCTGAACATTTGACCAACTATATTTATTACTTAATTATTAGCGTCTTCTGTTTTTGATCAAGGATGGCCTCGCATGCCATACCACTAACATTCACTGGAGAGTCAGGTATGTCAGTAACTGTGGCCATGAGCTGCCTAATTTCACAGAAAGAGGCAATTTGACTGACATGGCAGATACCCAACCACCAAATCTTTCCTGTAGCCCACTATCAAACATAAATTATTAACTTTTTTACTCAACACTACCTGGTTAAAATTCTTTAATAACTTTGAAAGAAAGCCAGATTGTCACCTTTGACATTCTGAAGCTTGTGGCCAGAAAAGTGTACAAAAGATACTAGGCACTATCTGAGCCATGGGTGGGGAGACTAAGGCTAAGGCTATTGATCAAAGGCTGATCTGATTTTTGGTTCAAGCAAGATGTTTTGAACTTGCAATATACCTCATTTTCTTCCTCAGTACCTTTTCTGTGATAGAAATGAAAAACCCCCTTAAATGTAAGTCTAGAACTTCAAACAATAAATTATGCACAGATTGTTTTGTTGCTATACTGTATATTGGTGGCAAAAAGACTTGTATGCTAGTAGCATATGATTTGTAACAGATGCAAAAAAGTAAAGTTTAAATATTGTTTATAAAATATCAATCTAATATGTTAGATTGAGGGCACCAACCTCATCCAATTAATAGTACATAATTTATGGATTAATTAATAATTTAGTATATAATGTCTAGAAATATTCATATTTATTTAATGAAAATGTTGCTATTTACTTTACTATTTAATACTATCATGTTATAAATTCACTACAAATGTTACAATATTTAATGTATTTACAACCTTTTTTTAAACAATTTTTTGCTAACTGATGCTTGAAAAACTTCAAAACAGTTGTTATTATAAAGTGTTACCAACTTGAAATATCTAAGATCAATACTTATTGCACTGCAGCTGTGCACTTAAAAAAGTCATCAAAATCATACAATCCAATCAGACAGATATATCTGATAATTGTATTTTGATGGAGCTGGACCATGTGTTGAAAGAAAGCAAAACTAAAATAAAACTGACAAAAACAGCAGAAAATGTAGCCTACACATACAATGCATTCCAGCACAAGTCTAGCTTTGAGAATATGGCAATTTCCTTCTTTGTTTTTATATACCTGCATATATACTTGATATCTGACCGAAAAAAGAAAAGTTCTTTTAATTTACTACCGATGTATGAATGTGTGAATGGCACACATATGAAAAGTCACCCTAAACCTCCTCTCTTTATGAATGAAGAGTCATATATGGCAGAGAGCAAACTAATACAGCATGATACACAAACAGCAACGGCATCAAACATGATACAGACACACAGTTCCCCTTGCATACACACACATACAGACATGCTGATTAAAGTCTTAATTCTTGTTTGGGAGAGATAGCGGAGCTGTCATTGCAAAGCTACCTGAACATTAGGATTAGGCAGACTTCTGAGTGAATTCTACTCTCAGAACATATGTGGACGTGAGACAGTGTGTTTATGAGTGTATAACCTATAGAATGTGTGAACTGGGACTGATTCGGCCTTAGGGCATTGACCTAGACTTCAGCATAGCATATGGCAACCAGGTGAAGTATCCTTATGATCAGTGCATGGGTGAGATGTGTGTGTGTGTGTGTGTGTGTGTTGGAGGGGGGGCCTGGTCTCTACCCTCACCAGTCTGTCCGGGCCCTGATAGGTAGCGGCTGTGGGGGGGCCGGCAGCTGCTCCAATCCCGCCTCTCCCAGCGGCCCTCTGCCAGTGGGCCGGGCGGTTTGAAAAGCCCTACAAAGATTTAAAGGGGAGATGACGAAGAGGAGAGGAGGAGGAGTAGGAGGAAGAAAAAGGAGCACAAAGAAAACAAACAGGAACCGCTCTTAGTGGATTAGGAATAAGGCCTAACTTTGGTCTAGCTTTGTGGCTCCATCACTTTCATACTTGAGCACACATACACAAATGAACTGAGAAGCTGCACAGAGAGCAAAAATAAATGAGCAAACAAAGAGAGGAAAAGCAAGCAGACAGGTGACAAATAATGTGGTAGACATCACAGGCCTGGGACTCTACTGTCTGGATAAATTTTATTTATTTATTTATTTATTTATTTAAATTCAAAACTCTTGACCATTTGAACCACCATGTATTAAAAGGACTGTATGTAAAAAAAAAAAAATCAACATCTAATCTTTAAAAAAAAGAATGGTTAATGCAATGATGCCATATTTTATTGATACCACACCATCCTGTTCTTTTATTTAATTTTGACTCCAAATTATGTAATTATTCACTGGTTAAAGTTATTAGAGTTCAGGCAGGTTACCAGCGCATTTTTGCGTCTTATAGATATAGGAGCTGTTTTTGGGTCTCTCTCTCCTGCCTGCCACAAAGCCTCAGCCCTGCTCTAAGAGAACCTGTGGAGCAGAGGTGACTCACGAGGGACCTACCAATGCCTCCAGATGGAGCCATGCAGAGCAGAGAACCTGGTGCACCATGCACAGAGAACCCAGCGCGGGGAGTGGTGGTGCGGATGGGGGTGGGGTGGTGGAGGAGTAAGAGACGAGACCAAACAACAAGGTTAGTGTGCCAGTAAAGGCTGTGTTGGTGATTACAAGCCATAGAGACAACACAGAGGCCACACATGACACAGGCTAAAAAGCAGAGATGCTGCTGACAGTGGATTACTCTGAAATCAGTTAATACATTATGAAATAATTTAATAAATGGGGCCTGAAAGATGGCATGTAGAGAGGACAGGAAACCTGTATATACTGAAATGGTGATGTTTTTTCCCCAAGTAAACTTCAACTAAAATACGATTAAATCATTAGTATTACAGGTGTATCATACTCATCTACTTACCATTGTGTATAGAGTATGAAGAATATTTAGTGGTGGATTTATGCAGTGCACAGATGCACTGCAGCAGCTGCGCACAATTAAATAATGCAATGCGGCATTAGATCACTGGCAAAGCTCAGTGTGTGTGGGACCAATTAGTATGACACGTGTGCAGAGTAGACTACCCAGAGATGCAGAAGATGCATGAGCTCAAAGGGAAAGAGAGGACAAGCAGGGAAAGAGCTGGGCCCAATATTACTTAAGTCCAACTCCTTGCGGCTGAGCCGTGTTGTGTAAAACCACTGAACAGATTGTGTGTGTGGAGTAAATAATAGCTGAAACTCACCTGTGGGGATAAAGGCCGGCTGCTGCAGCTGCATGCTGGCCAGAGCTTGCTGGTAGTGGAACATGCTGGGATTGAAGACGGCTGCAGCGCCGTTAGTCTTCTCCAGGGTGGGCCTCTTTGGTAGCTGCTGCATGCTGCCTGGAGGCAGGGCCTTATGGAAGAGGAGAGAAAGTGACAGAGGGAAAGATAGAAGAACAGAGAGAAGGAGGGAGCGAGAGATCAAAAAACTAATGCCAGGTTATGATCAGATATAAGAGCACAACAGTGAATAGTGATAAATTTTCACTTAAACACTCTGGTGTTATTGGTGCCTGTTCCCTAGTACTTTACAAACTGGGTTACATTTAGCCCTAAACTACGTGGCTACTTATATTAATTTGCATAAATGCAATCTGCATATTGAAAGCATAGCACTACAGCATGGTAAGCACACATACAAAGCTTCTGCAATATACATGCAATATGACACTCATGCAAAACATTGTCCACACTTTGCTTCAGGTTCTTACATTTACTATAGTTATGTACTAAAACCTCTTATTTTGTTGGTTTTAGAGTACCAGTCATGTCCAGTGGCATAATTCTCTCTGCTTCAACTCTGAATGTACTGGAGGGTGAAATAAAAGTCATAACTTTATTCTTTTATAATTAGGTGACTGTGTACCAGCAGACTGCGCTACAACAACATAAATAATTAATTGTGCAAGCCCAGTACTGCGTAACAGGCTGAACTGTGTTTGTGTGATCACAGTGAATGATGATGATACTTTTGAAAGTCATGCTTGAATGAGTACACAGTTTAGTATTTGGCGGTGAAAGAGATGTCAACAGGAAAAAAGTATTAAAAAAAAAAAAAGGTGAGAGGTCAAAAGTACCAGGTCAGGGGTTGACTGCAGGTTGCGCTTCAGAGGACGCGCTGCAGGCTGTGGCCGGGTTAGCAGGCAGTGAGCGCATCATGACAGCAAACCAATCAATGAAGACAGACAGACGCACAAACAAACACAGGGCACACAAGACTGTAACCAATGTGGGAATGGTGTCAGCTGAGATGAAATTTTAGAGCATAATGTGGAGACAGAATGAAAAAAATAGAGGCTGTTAGGACAACACAGGGCACAAACATCAGTTTATCAATGAATGGCTAACACAATAAGCAGTATGAAGAAAAGAGCGCATAGCCTAAACAAAATCAAAATGAGATGATAACAAATAGAAACTGTGGCAAGCTGATTAGCAAGCTCGAGAGCTAGAAAATGACACAACACTTCAATAAACCTGTTAAGAACACCCTGCAGGAAGACTGAAAGACTGCAGAATACTGGCTGTTGCAATGGTGAAATGGTACAAGCGCTGCAGAGGACACAGAACAAGCGCTGGTGTCATGCAAGGGAGAGCTCACTGCAGCAAAACAGCTGTATGCAGAAGGCAGGCAGTTAGCTGGTGTTGCACAATTTCCTTTTCTCTGCTTTATCTGCTTATCCACTCGTTTCTCCTCTTGTTTTCTGCCTGCTCCTTCACTGCAGAGCTGGTGTTTGTAACTTATCATTGAGCTGAAAGTCTCCATACATCACTGAGAAGACAAAAGACCAGCTTCTAACACTCACGCTTACTTACCCCCTCTCTCTCACACACACAACTAGATATACACACACAAGAGGGATTCTGAATTATTAAACACACTCTCCATACACACGGTTTGTTAATACTGACACACACACATTTTATTTTAAAGTAATTTGATTACTAGTGAATAATAGTAGTTCGGAGAGTGCTTAAGGCAAGTCTTTGAGAAGAAATGAGAAATTACCAACAATTAGAGCCCAATATTAATATTTAATATGAAGTTGCAGACTGCAAATCCCATGATCCTCAGCCTGTGACCTTGTACAATGATCATCAGTCACCAAAAAAAAACAAAAAAAAAAACCCCACAAATTCACATCTGTGATGATTCCAAGCATGTGGTCTATGCTCGTTTGCCTCTTTTTTGACTACTGCCTACTTCTTATCATTATCCCATTAGCCTTGTCTAATGTATGCCTGACCCTTAGGGTTTTTCCAAAACTCTACCTAATACCTCCTTAATTAATTGATCCTTTGTCCATCATCCAGTGACCATTTCTTCAAATCCGCTCAGAGCATTCAAATACACAGGAGATACAGAGGAGGCTTCTAGTGTGAGGGCACACAGGTGCACCGAATGCCGAGTGTTTTTTTTTTTTTTTTTGTAGTGTGATGTACACCTATAGTATGAATGCGCCACCTCTCCCAAAACATAAAGTACAATAGATTATACAACTGTAAGAATCACAAATACAAAATTAATAATCTTAATTAACTAAACAGTGGGTACAAATAAAATATTTGCATGAAAGTCAATTAATGTCTTGCTTTAAAAACTGAGAAGTGACGAATCTTGTTTAGGCTAAAATATCAACATTAAGCGTGTGAAGCCCACATGCAATGTTTTAATTAAGGATAATTTAGTGTAGTCACTGTTCTGTATAGGTAGATCTGTTATACAGTGAATGAATTCAGTCGCTTTAAAGAGACACTTCAGTGAACAAGAAAGTCTCATTTGTTTAATATGTTTGCTCTCGATTCCTGTACTCGTTTCCGTTCCTTGCATCCTTCACTTCCTCAGAGGGAGGAGTGGTTTTAATAATACCCATGAAGCTGCACCTGTGAATACCCTGTGAACCTGCGCCTTACACCTTATGCACCCGATTTTGTCCATCGCAGTTTAGGAATCCGAATGGAGACCTGAATGGTATTGAAAATTATTTATCTGGCAAAATTCATATCTGGCTACATGCTCCTGTCTGCATGAGAGTAAAAATTGTCCGCTCCCAAGACTTTTTTTAGTCCCCAAGCACACACAATGAGAGCACTGATCTCTGCAGCAAAATACACCCACACATGGCTTTTTTTATTTTCTCAACTAACAAATACCTGAATACTGATTCTATTATTTGAATGCCAGCAACTCAAATGGTTAACTGAGTATTCAAATATCTGTGCAGAGCACTGCTAAGTACTAAATATCCAGAGAATCAGAATGTTTTAGACAAAAGCTCTTCATCAGTGGTGCAAGCAAAGTGCTTTGTGAAACTGTAAGTGACAGGGAAACTTTCAAACTGTGTGCTACGCTGCAGTTTTTTTCATCTACAGATGGGTGACAAATGACCGGGAAAAAAAAAAAACAGTAGTTCTGTTGTGCTGTCAGGGACATTTTGCTGGCATGCTTTGCGTCCACTTATCCCCTTAGAGCAAATCAATACGAAGTTATACTGACTGATCACCTTTATCCCATTTCCTTCTGATTGAGTGGTCTCTTCCAGAATGACAGTGACCCCATCCACAGAGCACTAGGACTAACTGAATGGTTTGATGAGTATAAAAATGATGTAAATTGTATGCTATGTCCTTCACAGTCACCAGATCTCAACCTAACTGAATATCTATGGGAGATTTTGGACCGATATGTTAGAGAGCATCATTGAAACACCGGTTAGATGAATCAGTCTTTTGGAAGAATGTCATTCATCCTGCCAGTACAGTTCCAGACACTTGTAAAATCTATGCCAAGACACACTATTCTGGTGGCTTGTGGTTGCCCAACACCTTATTAAAACCCTTTATGCTAGTTTTTACTTTAATTTGTTGTATGATGTTTATTGTATATTTGGTGTATGATGTTTATATAATTGATGTTTATATAAAACTGCAGCACTCTAGGTGCCACTGTCTCCATCTCACCATGGCTGCTGCTGCTGTAGCAGCTGCACTCTGGCTGGCCTGCTGCTGCTGTGCTGCTTTAATCCTGGCCTGCAGGTGTGCCGGTGGGTGGAAGTACTTGCACTTGTCGCGTGAGCAGCGGCCCTTGACGTAGTCCATGCACACGATGACCGAGTTCTCACTGCCATCCACCATGCCCGCCTCTACTGGGTGAGCGTAGCGGCACTCGTTCTCACCCCGTGTACAGTTGCCCCGCTGGAACTCACGGCACACCTGGAAAGGAAACGCAAAAATAATCAGAAACCCAGAAAAGTATAGTTTTAGTTTTGTTCAGGTTGGTTATTAAGAACTAAAAAGAGAAAACAACATTTGTTCAGTTCTTCTAACCTATCAGCAGCTGATAACAGCAAGCCCATCTTAAATCCTTTAGTAGTTTCCTTGAACACATACTTTAATAATTGCACTGCTGCTGCAGAAGTGCTTTTGTCGTTTAATGTCATCCTCTTTGAATAGACAAAGTAGAAAACAGATACCATGATAACCTGAAATCTGTGATAGTGTATTAGATGGTTATCATACGGCAAATATTTTATATCCCCTACATACCTCTCTGATCTTAAATAACCCACTACAGGTTAAACAGAAATGAGCCCCGAGCAGTAGCCATACCTCAAGCTTGTCTGTGCGAACATGCTTCTGAGCGGAGTGTCCGTTGCCCACAGTGATGCCCGTGGGGCTCCCCGGGACCAGCACGGGGGTGCTGGGCAGCAGCTCGGGCATGAGGCCGATGCCAGGGCTCATGTGGCCCATGTATGGATTTAATGCCATACTCTGACTGGTGGCCAATGAGGGTGATACTGGGAATGTGGTCTAACATACAGGAACAGACCAAAAGGAGAGAGGAAAAGTTCATTACTTTCAGTAAAGGAGTAATAAATTCTAGGGAACTGGACTTATCTACTTATGCAGGGCTTATTACAAGGCTGTAGTAAATTACACTGATTAACCTTCAATCACTGTTTAAAAACATGCTTAATAAACCCTTCATGTTAAAAAAAACAGAAGTGGTTTAGTGGTTAACAATTAAACAACACTAGGAACGAAAAGATGAAAAGAAAGAAAGGGCTCACTATGGGCTGTAGCTGGGCTCCAGGCAGCATGAACTGCACCTGCTGAGCTAACATGGCAGCTGCCGCCTTCTGCTGGATCAGGTTATTCCGGCCATTGATTTCTAGCTGGGTCTTCAGGTGTGGCGGGGGGTGCAGGTACTTACAGTTATCACGTGTGCAGCGGCCCTGAGAGTGAGTGAGAAAAAGACACAGAGTGAGATAGAACAGACAGTTGAGTGGGGTTGGATAATAAATTGCATTGACTTTTAGATTCAAAAGGAGCCGATGCCTTGTATTGGAGAGATAAGGATCCTGCGATTCAGAGAATAAAATTAAAAAGTAGCTCTTTACATGTGTGAAAGGCACTAACATAATACAAAGTGGAAAGAAAGCACAAAATGATTGAAATGAGTCTCAGGAGTGCTGGAAATGTAGGAGTCACTGATAAGATAATGTTGGACTAATGATCATCCTTATTACATTTCCAAGAACTGGTATTTTAGATTTATTACAATTAAGCATGAATATGGACAATAATCATAGCGTTCATAGCAAAGGTTCAGCAGGTGTCCTTTGAAACACATTATGTCCTTAATGCAATTTGTCTCATGTTTAATTAGCTGTGAAAGTGCCACAAGCAAGTTCCTTAAACAGGAACATTAATGCATCATCCTATGAGCAATCTTTCAAATCCTAATGAAGAAGCTGCCTTTATTTGTCACATATATGTTTCAGCACAGTGAATTTTTTTTTCCACATATCCCAGCTTGTTAGGAAGCTGGGGTCAGATTGCAGGGTCAGCCATGATACAGTGCCCCTGGACCAGACAGGGATAAGGGCCTTGCTCAAGGGCTCATTTGAACCCCTGACCTTCTGATCAGTACCCCAGAGCTACCATTGCTGAAATAAAAGCCAAATAAATACCAAATAAATACTGATATAGGGCCATATTCAGAGCAGAGTTGTGTGTGTGTAGTGAAGAGTTATTACAAATTTGGGCACATTCAGGGGTATTGGAGCATTTGGAGTATTCAGACGTACTATTCTTGTTTAAATTCTTCTAACTGGTATGACATCATATTAGTCTGAAATGTATTTTTATGGTCTCTTGCTTTTATGCTACACTGTATTGCAAGTGACAGCCAAAAAAGTTCACATAGTTCACAACATTATTATTATTCACTATTCATTTTCAGTAACTGCTCTATCCTAGCCAGGGTCGTGTTTGGGTCAGGAGCCTATCCTGGTAACACTGGGAGTGAGGCAGCAACACACTCCGGAGGGGATGCCAGTCCATCGCAGGGCACTATGTACACATGCATTCATGCACTTAAGCAAGCCTAGGGGCAATTTAGTGTAGCCAGTCCACCTACCAGCATGTTTTTGTGAGGCGGCTAGAAAATCAGAGAACCCGGAAGAAACCCACTCAAACACAGCGAGAACATGCACAGAAATAAGGATCGAACCAAGACATCGGAGCTGTGAGGCTGTAATGCTACCCGATATGCCACCATGTCTACCACGGAGATTTCATTCCAACTCACGTCTAGATTGAGGTATTATGTCAATCTCATAATGACACACGTGTGAATCATATAAGATGTTGAAATAAACTTCCCACTGTTCAGGAAACTGATGATGATTTGTTAGGTGGTGGCTCAGAGGCCTGTGGAGGCTTAGTGTTTAAGGTTCTGAGAAGAGTTCAAATCTCAAGAAAACCAGACAGCCACTGCTGGACCCCTGAGCGAGATGGTCTCAACTGCTCAGCAGTATGCTTGGACTATATTACCTCTCAGTTCAATCAGACGTCACTCTGGTCTGTTAGAACAGTGGTTCACAATGTGGGGGTCCATGCATCATAGCTCCATTCAGAAGTCAGTGTTTTTTTTTTTCTTCTTCTTCTTCTTTTTTTTTTTTTACTTTATAACAGTGATGAAACTCACAACGCACCATTATCAAATCTATTACTGAGATGTTACAGTTATTATAGTTTATTGAACAGTTGATAACTTCAGTTTGATATAACAGACTTACAGTTAAAATGAAAATGATGCTCATATTCAAGTTCCTGTTAACACAATTAGCACTATTTGACTCTATAGTATACAGTTATAGTAGAGACATCATTTGTAACTGCACTGGTGTCATCTGGTGTCACTCAGATGAGGATGGGTTCCCTTTTGAGTCTGGTTCCTCTCAAGGTTTCTTCCTCTTGTTGTCTCAGGGAGTTTTTCCTTGCCACTCTCACCTCTGGCTTGATCATTAGGGATAAATTTTAATTAAAAATTTATATTTGGATTTCTGTAAAGCTGCTTTGCGACACTGTCCATTGTTAAAAGCACTATATAAATAAAATTGAAATGAATTGGATTATAATTATAACTGAATTGGATTATACATATATATATATATATATATATATATATATATATATATATATATATATAATATATATTATAATTATAATAACTGGTAAATTAAATTGAATGGCTTTAATCCAAACCTCAATAACCACGAACAAGTCAAAACAAACAAGTCACCTTGTAAGTAATATGAACTTGGACCTATTGTGTTTTGTCAGCAGAAATGTCAGGAATAAAAACCTCTATTGGCTCTAATACATAGCCAAAATATTACTGTACACATTTAACTAAAAAGCCTGATATCTCGATTAGACTAATAGCTGGATTATCTAGGCACCATCACAGGTTTCACAGTGTTTCACAGTGTTTATTTTTCTTAGTATTACATGCATTAATACTATTATATTATTATTAGTGGTATATTAATTTATTATAATGTACAAGTATTCATTAACAAGAAATTGATCTTAAACATTCAGATACTGTGCATGTTTTAAGGTGTGTTATATCTAGTGTCAATATTGAAAATTATAAACTACTAGAGAATACCCTATATACACTCATTGGTTATCTGCAACATAAAAACTGCCACTGTCTACCTGTCTTTAGTTCCTGTTTATTTGGCTATATGCCTATGTCTAGATTATGAAATATTTATAGACACATTATGGAACCACATGTTAGTTTTTCACGGCCAGCCTTCCCCATATGGAGCCTTCCCATTGCATGACTGATACAGTTATTCACTTCCTATGCCTTTGGCTTTTATAATAGTGGGGAACCTTGTACACCGCGAACAGGGTGCATTAGCCAAGGGTGAAATTCAGTCAACTTACTGTAACTTCATTACCCCTGTGGAGTAACCTGCACTCTATTCACACTCTACAGAACAAGCACAAACTTTTTTGTTCACACAGACACACACACACAGGATATACTAGCTCAACAAGTTTCGGTGCAGGGCTTCTTGTGAACACCAGGGGAACCTAGAAAACTGAGGTTTAACTTCATTAAGAGCATGTTACGGATTCGATTCTAACTTCTGGCACTGCCATCATCACTGGCTATATCTTATTTACCACTGAAGCACAAAACACAGTTTGCTGCTATGGTTCAAATGTTTGTCAAGCATGCTTTTAAAGCCTGTTACGAATGAGTTCCTCTTCTTCTGTCCCCACTCAACCATGGCCATAAGAGTGCAAGTGTGTGAACTAGAAGAACTGGAAGTAAAAGTTGGCAATGTGGAGGTGTCTTTGCTCTGAACATTGATGAGCTGCTGGCAAATGAGATGATGGATGGGGAAAGCTAGGGAGATGTGTTTACTCCCATCCACCAACCCACCCACATACGCACACACCCATCTTTCACACAACAAATGAATGCTGCAGTGTCTGTCAGACCACAGTCCCAAAAGTCACACATCTCTCATTAAACTGTTATATTTTTGAATTATTGTACAACGGATAACACTCTTTCTCTGTCAAATCAGTAACTGGGGCTTGTGCCACCCACCAAGAGAGTTTGCCATCTCCTGAATACTAAATGGTTGCCATAGCCATCCATTATAATCACTTATCTTAGCGTATACCCTGAACAACAGGCTACTCCGTCTCTGCTGGTTCTACCCCTCTTGGTTGTCACAATTCTGAGTGTTGTTGTATATGTTGTATTTCTTTTCTTTCTTCTTGGGTTGTGACTCCCTGACTGGTTGTAGTGATTTTTTATTCTGGTTATCACTAGATTAGACTTGAATTGGTTTTTTCCCGTTCTGGCTAGGCATTGTCAGAAAAAACTGCACCTCTGCAACACGGATTCAGCAGGTTTGAAGGTTAGACTAGATCGTCAAAAGCAGGGTTACAGGAGTTGCCAAAGCTGGAACCTGGGCCTGCAAGGTACTTCCCAACAAACTACTCATCACCACCAGATCCAGGCTGCTGCCAAGCTTGGATCATCTATTGACATGATTTGTCTACCCTGGTGATTTCATGCCAGTTCATGCATCCAGATTTAGGTATCATGTCAGTCTCATAATGACTCAGGTGTAAGTCACATACAGAGTTGAAATAAATTTTCCACTGTACAGAAAACTGATGAAACCCTTCGAAAAAGTGGTATTAGCTCAGAGGCCAGAGGAGGCTTAGTAGATACTGCTGCCAAGGTTGGATCATCTGTTGTCCTGACTATTGTGCTAGACCATTAGGATGGAAAATCCCAAAAATATAAGGGGTTTTCTGATTGCTTTACAATAACAGTAGAACAGATGGTAACTTAAAATAATCAGACAAAGAAAAGATACAAACAGACTGGCTTGCAGAGTCCTCCAAAAGTAGCCATGATCTAATTGCATTGGCATAGGTGCTCACAATTCCACTGAAGGCCTAAGCTGTTATGGCCACACAGTCCGCATGGCCACAGCACCACCGCTCTAAGCCCCATGCCAAGGTGCTGCAGAGACGCAGAGCTGCACACAAAGTGAGCAGACACCGAGCAGCCCTGAACATGCTCATGACAACAGCAATCTCCCTGCCATCGATGCAAGCAGCAGGTATGCCAAAAGTGATCAGATACCGAACTCACACCTGGGGGAAGGCCTGGGGAATTCGCCGCTAAAAACAAGGTCTGGAGCTCCGCACAACCGGCAACCAGCGGACAAACTTAACCAGTAACGAAAACACCAAAAAGACAGCAAAACATAACTTGAAACACACAAATAAGATAAAATGGGGAAAAAAAGAAAAAAAATGAAAAGAAAGTGCCAAAGTGCCACAACAGAAAAGCATTCACCCTATCGTTGGGAGATTGCAGAGAGCAAAACTGGCTGTCTGGGTGGGAGGGATGGCATTGCAGGCATCTATGAGCTCAGGTATGAGGATATACAGCACTTTCCTCCCAGTTACGCTGCCCTGTGATGTAGAATGAGCAAGAGTTCAAAAAAGATGTGCTGGCTGGCTTCACGTGTCTTGGAGGAAGCACATGCTAGCTTTCACCTTCGCTGGTTGGTAGCTGTTGTGTTATAGGAAAAAGCTAGCTAGTGGGTGGGAATTGGCACATGACCAAACTGGGTAGAAAAAGGGAAAACAATTCAAAAAAGCAAAGAAAAAGAACAAAAATGTATACTATTCAGAAAGGAGCCTGCACAGGTCTGAAGCTGCCTGATCTCAAGACTAAAGTGACACTAATGGGTACATTTCTAGTAGAGGTTAGGGCCCCTGAATTAAGTGTATATGGGCAATGCTTTATGAAGACCATACACCTCTGTACTTCTATTCACAGATGTTAACTGTTTATGAACACAATGTTGATGTAAGGAATAGTTCAAGTAACAGTTCAAGAAGAGCAGCACTGGCTTGAGGAGGCTCAGCAGCTCCTATGGAGCTCTTATCTGTAGTATCTTAAAACTTTTAAGTGCTTGAATTCCCACCAGTCCAGGTGGGTGCTGCTTTTTCCGCACATTAATTGACAGTAACTTGTAGACCGAGGTTCAAAAAATACCTTTGGTGAAACAGACTTTTCTTGCTAGTACAAAGCATGGTGTATTTTGGTATAAATTGACACTATGTCAATGCCAATGCCAACAGGCTTTAGAAGCAGAGTTTAGGTGCCGACACTTGGCACCTGCTATGTGCCAAAGACAGTTGCGGTGGGTGCGCACTTTCTTCAGTTCAACATGTTACTTTGCTGGTTAAAATAGTTGCATTTTAGGCCAAGTCTGTTAGAAATTTGCCAATTCCTCATAGACTCAGGTCACATTACAATACAGACATCATAACAGAACTTCCAGTCTTAAAGCAACTTAACTAAGGTTGGGAACTGCCAGAAACTGCCAACCAGTCCCTGCCTCATAATTCCTTCTAAAGCCATAAATCAGGATGAACAATGATGATTCATGTGCATAATTCGTGAGAGAGCTCCTGGACATAGCACAGACGTTAGCTATTGAACCACCAGCAAAAAAGCTAAGTAACAAATCATCTGACTTCTAACATTAACCAAAGTCCTCAGGCAGGTGGATCTGATGGAGAAATTCAGAGTAAATTAACATAAAACCATTGTACTTTGGTAATGTATTTTATTATTTCCCATTCAATCATCTTGTAAAAGCATTGAGTGGTTTTTCACAAGAAGCTAATGAAGGTACTAGTTCACTGGCAGTGCGGAGCAGCAGTGCGGAGAAGCCTCAGACTATGGTATGAATATAACATAAAAGTGTGTAGACAAGAATGTGAAATATGTTGATAAGGTATATGCCTTTCAAAACCTTGTCACAAGATATGTGTGAATGATGTTAGCACTGGAAGTGCAAGTGCTAGAAATGAAACCAACTTTAATGCAGTCAAAGGCAAACACTCCTGTCTTATAAATAATGATTATGGCCAAAGTTGCTTGTACAAAATAAAAGCTAAACATCACACCTGTATCTAAACGCTGTTTGTTCCTGCAATAGGCTCCAGCTTTGCGGGAGCACACGCGGCAGGAGATTTGTTTGGTACAACTAGGGAAAGCACAGACATTTTAAATAGGTTAAAGTCTTTATTTTTCAAACTGGAAAGCCAACTTGCCGAAGTCTAGTCGACTTGTGGGATCCTGTGACTTGATTGCTAACAAATTAACAAGAAATAATTAATTAATAAAAAGAAATTAGGTTATATGGTTATCTGTATTTTGCTCTGTTTTAATTGTGAGAAAATCCTGGATGAAAAAGAAAAACAGAAATGGGAATCCTACGATGCTGATTCTTGATCGGTTCATTTAAAAAAATATATTTTTTAAAGATGGCACATTGTACTGTCATCTAAACAAAAAATGTTTAAATCTTGTTTTCTAATAAAATAAAATTTCCAATTTTCGAATGTTATTTTTTTAAATAGAATAATTAAATATATAGCTGCAGTGTGCTACATTTTAGCTTTAACTCATGTTTGTTCTAGTCCTCTTTGAAAAGTCTTGTTTTTTTGGACACTGTTGTGCATGCACTATTGCTTTGGTAACTGCTTATGTTTTTGTTTTTTTTGTTTTTTTCATACATTTGAAATTTTGTACTGTCTCTGAGCTTTTACCACGTCAACGGAATCTGATCTGTTCATCGTCTCTCTCACAAACAAGCACAATTTTCTAGTGCCTATAGTGACAGCAATGTTTGCATCAGAAGTAAAGAGAGTATGTTCTGGGAGTATTTAGCAATGAGCAGACAGTCCCATAAGAGGAGAACTCCCCAAAACACAGAGGAGAAGGCAGCTGAAAGCAAAGATCAGCAACAGTGCTAATCTGCATTATTAATGGCCAAGCTGCATGGCTAAACTACCAGAAATCTGTCATCCACCAACAAAATAAATAAGTAAGGGGGGGAAAAAAAAACATTCTACACCATATGGTGGAGTTGTGTACTGAGTGCTGTGTTTTCCTCCTGATGCAAATATAGACAGAGAGAGGAATGAAAAGCTGTAAGTCATGTCGTGCTGGATTCAGTGGGTCAGGGATCTCCTCCACGTAGCCATGGTAACGCGCCCAGCAACTGGGAGGAAGTTTTGCCTCATCCGGTCTCCTCACCGCTCATTGGTCATAGAGAGAGCGGAAGATCATAACAGACAAGATGCTGTCTATGATTCCCCAAGAACAATCCTGCCCATGCATTATGAGAGAACTGATTCATTTTAATATTAATGCATCATCAGAGGCATTCTTCTTGCAATCTTCTTGCTCATAGCCAAGTCCTTTGCACCAGCACGGTTAATACAAATGCCTCTTAAAATATTTTCCACTCTTTTGGATTCACGCATGAAACGGGAAGCGTGTTAGAAGAACGCAGACATTAATAAAAGCAGCACAGAGTAGAATTATACAGAATGCATAATTTATGTGTATCTAGACCAGTGTGCTGGCAGGCAGGCCAGTCAGAACTAATGGATAAAGAAGCGTCTCCAGCAGAAGACACTATTTAGGAGAAAGGACATTGTGGTAGCCATTAAGGGACGTCGATAAATTAGCAGAGAGAAGGAGGAGAACAAGGAAAGGGGGTGGTATGGGGGGATGGGCTCTTGTACGCAGAGAAATGAATGAGTACTATTAATATGAAGAGTACTGTATAATTAAAACCTGAACTGCAGTTGCAGACAGTGTTGCGTATTTTCAGAGCTCACTAACACAAGCGAGTTGTGTGGCTACGTTCTTCTCTCCCTCCCTCAGTACTGTGACCCTGAGCCTGCAGCTGACTGTTTTTCTACTTTTGAAAAATAATCCCATTTCACATTTGTAATCCAGACGGCGCGGCACTGCCCAGACTATCACTGAATTAATGGTCGACGTGCTGCTTTGGTAGGGAGGATTAGTGCATGCTGAGCTGCGGCCACTGCTAGTTCTCAGCCCGGCTCCTGAGGAGACTTTCTATATAAAATCCACCGCTCCAACTTTCGAGCCTGCTGACCATGCTGCATCAGTGACTAGTAGTACTGAACATATACTTGGAGCAGATATGTAAATATCTGCTCCATATGTTAGATAGGTTGCTTGAAGGAGAAGGTTAAGTGCTATTTTGCCATATCGACATCCTGAAGGTTGGGATTTCACTCTTCAGTCTTCCCAATCGGAAAATCACCTTCTCTAGACTCCAGGAAAAAGTGATCACAATGCACAATTGGCACTGAACTCTGATTCTTACCAGTTTAACATTAATAATCCTCTCAAGAGTTTTTTTAATCTTTTCTTTTTTTTAAAAAAAAGTTCATATGTATCTTTTTAGCACAGCAAATTTATTACAGTAAAGTAATAGTCACATAATATGGTAGTATAGTTTAGTGACGTAGTAACAACTACAAAAAAATAGACAAGGGTAAAAATGCTGACTTGTCATATTGACCATATGCCCTCTCATACTCCTTTGCGTATGATACCTGAAGTTTGAAAAAGATTCCAGTATTTGATGGAAAGACCAATGGGAAGTTCCAGTGCTTTTTTCAGATTGTATTTCCATAAAAAATGTGTATACTGTGATGTATACCATTTTGTCCAAAAATGCTCAAAATATTCTATAAAATTCTGGTTATGTTACCCTTCCTGATTTGCAGTACATCTTGGCAATTACTCTGCATTGTGCAAGCTTTGACTAAAGTGCTTAATCATGTTTTTGTGGATGGAGTTGACCCAAGCCTGCTCTATACTTTTAAGGCTGACACAGACACATGCTGCTTTTTAGGACATCAGCAGAAGAGTGATCGCAACTCAGCAAAAAGAGCCTGGAGGTGTTAGCATAAGAATACACCAGTGTGTCTTTGTGTGTTAAGTCATATATATATATATATTTGTGCTGTAAAGATAAGAGATATATGGGTTTACATTTGGCAGCAGAGCTAACTTGTAAAAGTGTGTGCTTTGAGTTAAAGTGAGGAATTGTGTGTATCTTTGTATGAGGGTTACCTTGAGAGAGTCGAAGCAGGCAATGACGCGGCCGTTCTCCACATGGCAGGTGCGAGAGGGGTGAGCAAACTTGCACTCCGTGTCAGAACGCGAGCACGAGCCTCGCTGGAACTCGCGACACACCTCTAGCGTCAGCCACTTGGTGTCCCGGCCTAAAGCAACGTTGACGGCCATAATGAGTGGGTGGTTAGGGTCGAGTTAAAGGTCGTCTGGGGGTAAGAAGGTCAAAAGCGCACGTAGCAGGACAAAAATCACTGTGCCACAGCACAAAAAACACTCAGTCTCTGGTAAAAGGAAAGGGACATGCTCTAATGTTCAGATAGAATGGCAAAAACTGTTAAGAAAAACAACAGTGAAGAATCTAGGACTCTGTGTGTTCCATATGAGCTGGATAGCAGAGCAAAGAGCAGGCGTGTCCAGGAGAAGGATGCTGAGGCAGAGCAGGTCACTCAGGCATGCTGCAATGGCTTCTTGACCGCTTCACTCAGACTGAGGCACTAAAAGTGCAGACAGACACGTTCTTCTGGGCTGCAGTGGCCGTCCCGTCTCATAAAACCACCCTTTATCCACTTTTCCCACCTTCGGATTCCTAAAGGCCACCGTCCTGCTGCTGCAACATTAATGTTTTCTAAAGATGCTCATATTTCCAGACAACAGAAGATGAAGAAAAGGCTTCGTGACTAAAGTGAGGCGTGTTGGGTACAAAAGAAGAAACTAATAGACTGTCCTTGTATTAACAGGATGATATTGCGAGCGAGGTGGGGGGAGACCTGGGATCGAGGAACAGCAAATGGGCCGATTGACTGTTTGCCTGTCAGAGTGAAATATAGCCCGAGTCAAGGCCAAGCACAATCACAGATACACTTACACAGGCAAGCAGTCAGGTCTGCGGGGAACAGCAGCGTGGGGAAAAGCATGCGCCGGCACGAGGCTGCTGCAGCATCCAGCACATCCAGGCACTTTGTGGTGATGCGCGTCCACTGCCTTCTACTTGAGTCGCATTCTTGTCCCTCCTGTTTCTCCTGTGTCTCTTCTTTTCATCGTAGCCCTCCACTGTCTCCTTTAGTTCCTCTGAAGCACAACAAAAAAGAAGGAAAAATTACAAAAGAGTAGTGACAAGCCAATATATTTGACTCAAAATGGAAAAACAACCACTGTGTCAACCTTTGTAAGATACGATATGCTGAATGAACTGGCAGATAAAGAAAACTGTAGAAATGAAATTGTAGAAGCCAATGCATAGAAGCTCAAGTATTTACACTGCAAACCTGCGAGTCTGGGATAAAAAGAGGGACAAGCGGAGAGAGAGAGCGAGAGAGTGAAAGTGCATGGCAGAGAGTGCATGAGCGAGAGGCAGCGAGAGAGGGAAAGAGAGGTAGAGGAGGCATGCGGGCTGGAGGCAGGCAGCAATGCACAGGAAAGGGCAGGCTGTGTCTTGATTAAGAGATAGAGGGAGGGAGAGAGGGAGGGAGGGAGTGTAAAAGGAGGGGGAGAGAAATAAAGCGTGAGAGAGCGCCGTCACTTTATGATCGGCAGAATGTATGCAAGAACAACAAGTTGGTGTCAGATATGACAGAGCTTGCGCTTATTTAGTGAAAAAGCACTAACAGAAGGGAGAGTTCAGAATTTGTGCACATTCAGAAAATACAGGTAGTGAAAGAGAAGAGGAAGGGAAAGCCTGGCCCTCGCAACGGCAACTGCTCAACGCTCAGTGACGTGACAGCCAATCAGGGATTGCTTTGCAAACAGGCTGAGTGGGCAGCAGCCAATGAGGAGCAGAGTTACGCATTGACAGTCTTTCTTTCCTCTCCTGCCTCCTCTGGAAGAGACTGTCACTGCATGTGCTCTTGGGCTCGCCTGTGAAAAGAATGAAGCATGTCTGCCTCTTTTTTTTCCCACAAGCTTTATGAGGAGTTTCTGTACTGGTGTATTGGCTAGATATGCTATCACCACACAGCCTGAGTCTCTTAAACACACACACACACACACACACACACACACACACACACATATTACATATATGTATACTGTATATATATGTTTGTGTGCACAGAAAGGATGGCTAAGTTTCTCAGTATTAGTCGTCTTTAACATATCCAAGGAATTAGAAAAATCATGGTTAAAGTAATATAGAGAGAAGCATTATAATCAAAAACCATGAGATCAACACAAGGCATGGGAGGAACAGTGGGAGTGAGTTTGCATTTGTGTACGCATGTTTGTGTCATGGGTGGTTTAACAGCTGACATGCAGTCTGCGGAGAAGAAGAATCAGTGATGTAATACAGATGAAGGTGGGCGATACTGAGAAGGACTGACAAGCTAAGAGTAAATCTGTGTCTGTTCCTGCTACTGAGGATCTAAACGTTTGTAAACAGAGTCTACAAACTGTATATGATGCTGTACATGATGATTGGTCAATGCTTGTTATTCAAGCAATTACTATTAACTACGATTACAAGATTACTTGTCTTTTCTGTAGATTTCAAGCCACTCTTATGATATTACAATAATTACCATGGCAACACTTAATGTTAAGGTTGCCTTAATTAGCATCAAGCTATAATGCTAAAAATATAATTACAGTTTATAAAGTTTATAAATACTGCTAACTTACTGAACTCTGGTCTCCACATGTAAATATACAGACTTGCTTTTTCACCTCTTTTCAGAATTGCACTGTTAATGAAGCTGTTGGTTCATATCCATCACTGCGTGCTTCATTTTACTCACTGATGGCATAAACACTGATTTGATTTATTACATAAAATCAATTGATTCAAGTGTTATTTACTTTGATAATGTTACTTGTATTAATGCTATTAATATTAATTACTATTGTTAATATTAAAGTTCACAGTTTGCTCATGTTAACTGATGTGTTAAATAAGGTTGGTTATGGGAAAGTTAATGTAAAGCATTTCAATTAAAAATAATTTCCAAAAATCATTTACTGATATGTATACATAGATCCTATGAAGAACAAGTGTTTCTCAAAGTACATACACGCAAATCAAATTGACTTCTTGAGACCGCCAAAATTTGCAGATTAAAATTTTACATTATTTAGATAGATAGATAGATAGATAGATAGACAGGAATAAAAAAATTTAAATAAAGCCTATAATTTAAATAAATACAGCCTATTACTGAATTACACAAAGCGGTTACTGAACATAAAACAATGTACTATAGCAAAAATGATATGAACAATGTATAGTGCCTGTTAGCTACAAGATGTTTTCACTATAGTGCCCAAGTTAAAGCCAGGTTATGACCACATTACACAACAAAACACAGATCAAATATTTCACAGATCAAAACCTCTGCCCAAGAAAACTGATTAAGACATGATGATGCAGCAATTTTATTATATCGATAAGGGTCATGTTTGCTGACACGTTCCATTTCATCCACTACATGCATTTCTATGAAAACACGTGATTGTGTAATCTAATAGTTAATTGTGATCAGGTTAAGTAACTGTAATTAGGTGATTATGTAATAATGTGACAGGCCTAATCAGTAAGCTACTCGATTTCATATAGCTATAGAAACAGAAGTCTTTAGCTGAACTTGAGTGACAGTCTAAAGCCTGTATGTGCTATACTTGATTTAACTTAATATAACAGTTTTGTAGGGTTGATGTTATAGATCATTTGTCGTAACACTGTATGTGGACAGGCATAATTAGCTGCTCCACTGGTTTAAGACACTTGGCTGCTTATTTTATTCTTCATCTTTTTATTTTTTGAAAATGACAGTCCATTGCTAAATGTACAATATTCTGGTCAAATAAGATGATCTGTGGAAAGTAAATGAGCGTGCTTTCACATATAGAACGTTTAGTCGATTTGAATCGAACCCTTGGCACACTTTCTCCCTCTGTGCGGTTTGCTTAAGCAGGTAAAAACAGAGCAATCACACTCAGCTGTGGACCAAAACAGACAGCGCCTGAGTGAGGTGGTCCAAGTCCGGTTCCAAGCTAACTCTAGTGTGTGTCAACCACAGTGAGAAAGCGGTTCGACTCTGAATCGACTCGTGTATTTTGGGTTGTGGGCAGCATTTTTTGTTGATGCGAGCTGCTAAACTGCGGCGTAAACTGAGTCAAAGGTTATAGCTGTAGTGCTGCAGAAATGCGATGGATATCTGGACTGACAAACAGAAGAATATACACTCCGTATGTGATACACAAACAGTTAGTCATATAATTTGCTAATATATTATTTGTACATGCACCTGGTAAAGTCGCTGTATTTCTGACCAATGAGTGAAAAAGTACAAATATGTTTACATGCTCCTCAGACACTGTTTAGCTACAGCCTAAGTTGCAATGTGTGTAAATTAATTCAGGAACGATGCTGCTATCACCCAAAAACCAAAGGAATCAGGAATAATAACAGATGTACAGATCATCCTGATAAAGTTTAGCAGGGCTGAGTGATGCTCGTGATTTGAAGATGCAGCACATAGGGATGAATGAATATAAGGCTATGGCGGAGCTAGACAAAATAGCACTGCAGTCATTGAAAAAAAAGAGTGAAATATCTGAGAGAGGGAAGGAGCAATGGAGTGAGAGCGGGAGACAGAAGGGCAGATAGGATCTGTGCCCGTGTCTCACAGAAACACACACAGACGGAGGAGGCGGCGGGGGTTCGGGAGTGTGACTGCGCAGACAGACAGCCCAGAAGGGAAGGAGAGCACTGCAGTGAAGTGGGAGAGGGTGTGAGCAGGATGATGTGAGCATGTGTCTGTGTGTGTGTGTGTGTGTGTGTATGACGGTGAGAGAGAGGGGGAGCGGGAAAGCAAAAGAAATAAGAGAAGGGGGTGGAAATTAAATTACTAACGCACTCCACACTCCAGAACAAAGGAACCTCCACATGAAGCAAAAAAAGCAACAGAAGGATGCTTTTTTGCTCGCTTTTACATGCTGCGCTGCTCTTCCTGCGTGCTACAGGAAAAAGGCAGCGAGTGGCCTAGTAGCCAGGCTACGCCACACACACACACACACACACACACCTGTTCTCTGTATAAACACACACTACTTCTATATGGCTCATAGAAACGGCAAGTGAACTGTGACAAGAAGTGGACCTGCCATGTTCCACCTGGTCCCACTGAAAAGTTCAGTCTTGTATGGCTTAAAACAGCTGCAGACAGCTGTTTTATGAGGTATGGTGTATGGTTATAAATAGAGAGCTGATGCCACAACATGAATGTGTAGGCTGAATAATTAATGATGCAATGCAAACCGGAAGACGGGTTCGGAGGGAGCGTTTATGATGTAGCCTGGGCCCGGCCTGCTCATCATGAACTGCGATTGCTGCAGTGCCCTTGAAAATGTGCTTTTCAGAAGGCTCTCTGCAACTAGCAAGATCATACAAATTAGCATGTGTCATGCAAGACTCCATACGAGCTCATAGTAATATGTTTTGACAAACATGACTTGATGACTAATGATGTTAGCATGTTGAACAGCAACCATTTCCTCTGCCTGGGCAAAGAGAGCAGACAAAGGATCATCTGTTTGAGCCTAATAATATTATCAATTCACGGGACAGGCTTTGCTCAGGCGTTGTGGCGATGTGAAGCTGGTTTACAGTAATGTTCTCCGGCTGGGACGTGGCTCAGCAGAGAATAGAGACGGCAGACGGTGAGATGTGTGTGTCACTGCTGTATGTCTGTGAGGAGGCCTGCAAATATCAAACGTCTGGAAACGGTGAGTGTATTGACTGTACAAGGTCACTCAGCCAAAAGCACCGAGAAACGTGTGCACGCACACGCACACGCACACACACACACACACACACACACACACACACAGACTTCAAACTGCAGTGACCTTCAGGAATGGAGAGAAGTGAATGTGTATGCACAGTGTGTGACAATGCTTTAAATTCACAAACCAGTCTTAGAAATCAGACCCTTAGCAAGGGATCTAGAGGTTTTTCTAAGTGCGTGGATTAAAAATATATGCAAAACAGAATAAAGAGAATGAGAGAATAAATAATTAAATTCACCGAACCAGTTTGCAAGATCTATGCCAGCTATCTGTTTCCTCACATTTTTGTTGCAGACATCTGTCTTTCATTAAACATTAACTTTGATAAAACCTCTGACTAAATATAAAAGCTGCAGGCGCAGACAAAATAAAGCTGTTTCCTGTAGGCTGTGCAACAAACAAACTAATCTCCAAGCCTCAGACGCTTGATCAACTTGATCAATATGATGTTAGTAAGCCATCCCCGACATAATACTCGCTACGGTGATGCTTTTCGTCTTGCTGTTTCACTCTCCATCAAGTCATCCTTCATACTACAGGCTACAGTAACACCAGTTAATAATTAACCCAGTACTTCCAGGTCTATTCACTTTTTAAGCTTTACTATCCTGTGTTTTATCCAGAGCAAAGTGAGCATTACCATGTTGCCCAATAAAACAAGTGTAACTAAACAGGTCATAGCCTTGAAAAGATAATCAACTTAAATACACAAACCAACGCCTTAAACTGCTGGCCAGAATATTTTAATAGCTAACTCTGAATGTCAGTGTAGACCTTTTTTATTTGATTTCTTGGCCTTACGGAAGACATACAGCACTTAAAATAGATTTCATGACTAAATATAACCAGAAGGAAAATAATTACATTCACCAGCCACTTTATCGGGAGCACGTGCACATTCATGTAATTATCGAATCAGCCTATCATGTGGCAGCAGCACAATGCATATAATCATGCAGATACAGGTCAAGAGCTTCAGTTAATGCTCATATTAAACATCAGAATGTAGAAAAACTGTAATCTCAGTGACTTTGACCATGGCAGTATCACTAGACTTAAATAAAACGATGTGAAAACCAAAAACATGTTGTCGGTAGAAACGCCTTGTTGACGAGACAGGTCAGAGGAGAATGACTGGTTTGTGGTGACCGGAAGACTACGGTAACTGAAATACTCAAATGTGTCTGGAATCAACAGCCATGCCATGGTCAAAATCACTGAGATCATATTTTTTCCCCATTCTGATGCTTGATGTGAACATTAACTGAAGCTCTTGACCTGTATCTGCATGATTATTATAATCATTAAAATAAAATCAGCTGTGGTGTTAAAATAATAATGATGTGAACTTGCAAGGAAACCGAGCTGTTATGTTCCAGTTGGGGACGGAGCTGATTTCTGGGCCAGAACAACATAAACGATCATTCATTCATTCATCCATCTTCAGTAAGCGCTCTGGTCAGGGTCATGGTGGATCCCTATCCTGGGAACAATAAGCGCGAGGCAGGAATACACCCCGGATGGGAAACCAGCTTATCTCAGAGCATGACAAACATGCAATCACATGCCAGTTTAATTTAGAGTCACCAATCCACCTACCAGCGTGGTTTTGAAAGGTGGGAGGAAACCCATGCAGACACTGTGAGGACATCCAAAACTCCCAGCACCCTGGAGCTGTGAGGTGTCAGTGCTACCTGCCGTACCACAATGCCACTCACAACATAAACAGAAAGGTGAAATGAAGAAACTAGCCCATGGCATGGTAATCTGAAACAGCTGCAATTATTATTAACCCTTTTGAAATTTTACAAACTGCACCTTTAACAGCCCTTCATGTCTTCCTTTAAGTCTCTGATAGCTTTACTGTAAATCTCAGCAAGATTGAATTCAAATAGCTATCAAATAAAGCTGGCCTACAAACATTCTACTGTATTCACTCTGTGTTATGAGGTCACAACAGCACTAGCTGTGCCATATTTGAATGTTTTGTCTGAATCTCCATCCCCCTAATCTCCCTAATCTGGTCTTGGCTAATTCCCTCCCACTGATCAGCTCTCCCCATCATACGATACCAACCAACAAGGGAGGGTGAAGACAGAGGACAGTGTCACAGTGCAGCATAATACATGTTATCGGCCCTCTTCCGCATACATGAGCTCACCGACCCCCACGATTGGCTGAAGTCTCTGTGATTGTCAGGGGAGGGAGTATGCCACCACTCGCACTCAGAGAGCATGGCCCGATTTTGCTCTCTTGGCTCCCGGCCACAGATGGCTGTGGCATTGCTGGGATTTAATCTTGCGATCTCCTGTTGATAACACAAAGCTTTTCTCTTGCGCCACTTGGGAGCCTGTCTGATTTTTTTTTTCTAACTCTCTGGACATACTGACAGCTATCACTATCATAGATGCTGTGAGAAAAATTCCTCTGTGGCCATCCTCTACTCTGTAATCAGCAACTAAACTTTTCAACACAGGCCGGGTTTACACACTTCTCCCTGTCTGCCAGCTATTTTGTGCATGAATAGCCCACATGATGGAAGACTATAAATGAACAGCATGTGGAAGATGAAGAAGCCTATACTACAAAGCAGCCTATGAAAATGATGAGTGCTGTTCCTCGAGATTTGAAACCTGATGCCAGCTGCATGACAGCTACGTATTTTTACTTGGTAGGTTCTGAGTAATATGTTATCCTTCCAAAAGACTGTTATCCTCCCAATGTGTAACATTATAACAAGCAAAACGCATGGACACTAACCTAGTGCAGCATTAGATTTCAGGAGTGCGCTGGATATTCTAAACTATAATTTTAGACATGATTATAAAATGGCAAACATTTCTAACTAAGGCACTATATAATAAAGACAGGCAACAAACTCATCAAAAATAAAACTGATCTGAAATCAGGAGTGTAAGTGATGCTACATGATGCTCATGTGTGAGTGTATATTATCGGCGTGAGAGGTTTGCATAAAGGGCGTGGAGGTGAAGAGAGGTGGAGGACAAAGCCGTTTTTGGCAGCTGAGTCGGGGAGAAGCATGATCGACAGCATCAATTACAGTGGCTTCAATAACTACAAGAAGAGACAAGAGCTTTGTAATATTGTGGTGGGTTATAACACACAGAAAATGGTGTTATAACACACACAGATGCGTAGCTATGTTCAGCACCATAGTTATGCTTAGTGAATGGGTTAGACGGAGATGAGGGTGGGAGTGAAACACAATTCCTCAGCATGGATACCGCATATTGGTGCACTGCACAACATACCCAATGCAGACATACATGCAGTATGCAAGCAACCCCAGGATCTATACGATGCTCCTGCACAGTAGCAAAGCGGCACTAGAGTATAATGCAAGTAGTAATACTCTGTAGTACTGCTTGTACGAGGTCATTAATCATTTAAAAGTTTCTGTCCAGATCACACATACTGTACAGTCATATTGCACTGCAGCTGTGTAATACATAATGCAATGTGCTGGTGTATAGTGAAGCATTCACATGAAGTCACGACACACAACATGGAGGAAAAAACTAACTTATCATGCTGACCTTGTCCACTTAACACCACAGCCAATAATTGCTGAATTTTTTTGACCTAAAGTATGAATTAGCCTATACGATGGAACCGAGGACATTTAACTCAGCTAAAGAACTCCTACAAAGCAGAATTCATTCTCGTTATTGTAGGTCTGACCATCAAAATGACCTCAGGGCAGACAAAAGTGATTTCAGAACTCCTCAACCATGAATGTTCCTAAACCAGACAGTGCAACTCTGCAGTGTGCTTGTGGGAATTTACTTTGCTATAACATAACTTTGCTTCTGTGTCCCATGCAAATCCTTAAAGCCAAGTAACATAAGTTTTTCTATGTTAATCTCATTGCTAAAAGATGAAATCCTTCTGGTTTTGTCTTCAAAAATCTGTTTTGGGAAGGAGATAACAAAGCTCTTGTTTGCATTCATTTGTTCGTTCATTTTTTCATTCATTCACTCATGTGGGCATTTGATTTAAAAATAAAACATGGATGCATACAACATTGATGCATATGTAGAAGAAATGTGACGTATTCCATGGCGAACACACTGCATCTGCTTGTGCAATGCGATGCTGCCAGGGCAGACGCAATATATAACTGAAAATGACCTAATTGTTGATGTACTGTAAAACACGCACAGGGTTAGGGTTAAGAGAGCATCATGTAGCACACTGCATTATCTGAAGCACGTGTTTTGGTCAAAAATCATACGGACATGAAATCCTAAGAGCAGCTGAGGTCTTTTGACTGTTTAACTTGCAGAACTGAAACTGTAGGCAGTGGATCAAAAAGGAGAAGTACACACTTCTTGAAATTAGCCAAGCTGCCTGGTTTAACCATTTTCCTAAACTACTTTTACTGTTAAATATAGCGGAACTGAAACAAATGAACCTCAGTTTATACTAATCATACAGGAATATATATATATATATAAAAAAAAAACCCTAACGTAATATCACTTAGTGACACAACGAAATGAAACTTCTCAGCTCAAACTGAAATTTCAGACCTGGGCCAAAAACTGAAGTATATTTTTTCATCCTTATATGGACATTCTAATATATATTACAATAATTTTCATACAGTACATTTTATATAGCTGCATATCAACTTTATTAGAACTGTATTAGAAGCAGGTGCAATTAGATGACACAGCAGTCATGTTGCAATGAAGAGAGATGTGCCATGTTCGGAGCAGTCATGCTTTCCACTGTGTCTGAGTGAAAAATAGAGAAATAGCAGCAGAGGAGCACGGGGTGGGAGCATGCAGAGGCAGAGCTTAAAATGGACGCCAGACAGTTGAGGTTGAGGTGAGTAAGAGGAGTGGTTAGGAGACAGGCGCCGGCAGCTGCATGAGTTAAACTGAGAGAGAGAGGGAGAGAGAGAGAGAGAGAGGGAGAGAAGGAGAAAGACCATGGCCTAAGAGCAAAATAATTAGGTTAAGTACCTCTAATCCCCTCAGCCTACTCCTGCACTGCAGTCTCCATTCACAAAAACCTCCAGTGTCCTGTGTCCACACAGGAACACACAGTCACAACATGCTAAATTTACAGAATCCGGGCAAGATTGTGTGTCTGTTTACAGCAAACTGATTTTTTTCATTCTCCACCCAAGCTAGTCTGACCAAATACTAAAATAGCTAAAAAGAAAATAACTAAACCATATAAGATGACATTTCTCAAGTAAGGAGTAAAACACGATGGGCGTGCTGTTACAGCAAAATAATCAAGCTTGACATGTTACTGAGAAACCACAAAGCCCTCCATCGTGAAGACTTTCCTGTGTTGAAATGTTAGAAAGTGCTGACACTGGAGACTCCTTCCAAAAATGCTTAAAAAATTTTCTTCTCACAGAAAACTTCATCAAAAATATCATCAATATCACACATCTTCTGGCTCGTTTATGTGGAGCATTTGTCATGCAAGTCCCTGTGTAAGTTGTTACTATAGAAACAATAAAGTATTAGAACAAGTGCATTAATACAAAACTTGCAGCCAGAGCTATTGCCTGAGTCGTGCTGTTGTGTAAAGAGTAAAATATGACACTATGTTTTGTTATAGAAGAATAATCAGCGGTGTGATACAGCCCGACTGTTACCACCCCACAGTTGATTGTTTTCCAATAACAGCATGTCCTGAAGTCTTTTACTAAATAACAATGACAATTTTTTATTTATTAAAGAACCACACATCATAGTCTTTTTTCTAATTCCCACACACCTGTCAGCTCTTCCCTATCACACACAGACTCGTGAAGCCGTTTTTGAACTGCTGCTCATGCTACATCATAGTGGTGTAACACACTTGGAGGAAAGCACCATCCGCCCCCTTCTGCATGCATGAGCTCGCAGAACCCCATGATTGGCTAGTGTCCCTGTGATTGACACGGGAGAGAGTATGCCATCCCTCCCACCCAGACAGCATGGCCAATTTTACTCTCTTGGACTCGGCCATGGGTAGCTGTGGCATCGGATTCGAACTTGCAATGTGCGAACAACTGGGCGATTGCTTTTTCTGTTACACCACCAAGGAGCCCACATGTCATACTTCCACCTTTTCACAGTTACATTTAATACTGTCGAATGTTTTGAGACAAGTAAGTTGCTGTTTTCACTTATGTTATAACAGAGACATAAACAGTCCTTCTCTCAGTAGCCTTTTTTCCCTCTCTCTTGACATCAATAAGACAAAAAAAGCAACGTGTCATGTTACCGAGAACCTGGAAAGACCCTCCCATGGTGGAAAACTTACTGACTGTTAGAAAGTGCTGACAGTGGATATTTCTTCATAAATGTTATTCAAACATCTCCTTACAGAAATCACCGTCTCAGCATTTAAGCTTATATATCTTTGTTAAATAATGTTTTTTAACAAATCTGTTTATTATTAGGTTATGTATGTAGAGCATCCTTCATACCACCATACCCTCTGAATGATATGTTACTATAGAAATCATTGCATATTAGACCAAGTGCATTAATGTACACCTGTTTGAATCACAGCTGGCACTAGTCTCAGAGCTGCTATTACAGAATATTAATCAACACCTTCTGACTGATCACATTAAAGAATTCAGCAGCACTGTGCTACAAAGAAAATTAATCAACACTTTCTGACCAATCAGAATCGATCCTTTAACAGTGCTGTGGTGTAAGTGATATTAAAGCTTACTGCTGCTATGAAATCTTTCTCTTCTAAGACCACCTGAGCAAAAGGTACACTACACAAACACTTTCTGATATTATTTTTACTACACTTCTGATAAAACCAAACTCTGATAAAAAATAATCTACATGAACAGACAACCTGAGATCAGTAAGTAAGGCAACACAGATGGTAATTACTGCTAAATAAGACGTCTGTGAGATTACAAGTTAATAAAGTAAGATAAGCATGAGATTATATGCTTACAGACATGGCCTAATCCGTTATGCCTATGTACTTTGTTATATACACAGGCTTGCCAGAGCATTCAAGCTTGGTAAGCAGGTCTTTGTCATGATAATAATCATTTCTTTATGAAAAGTTCGAGTTCAATTGTGGTAAACACTTGACTTATCCTTCTTGTGAATGTATATGTATTTCTCTCTGTCCTAGATTGCCAATTAAAGATGGATAAGCACCACGCAGCACCCTTTCACATGGCAGAACTAGTCTGAGCTGGCCTGTCAGGAAAAGGGGAAACGAGGACAGGTTGTATGTGTACAATAATGTCACACAACATGTGGCGTGGAAACAGTGATAACAGCGCAAGCGAGCTAGACAAGTGCAAAGTCCACGAGTGCAGAAAGGCATGGAGGCAAGTCAGGACCTGCAGCGGGTTACTGTAAACGACGCGCTGTAATGGCAGTGCTCTGTGCGGCAGCGTGCGTGACTTTACGATGACCAGTCATTCCCTCATATCACTCTGCTCACCTCTACAAGAACCAACAGCTCCCCTGTTCCCATCTGCCATCACCAAGCCCTTAACACAACCTACTTTATTCCTGCCCTATAACCTGCAATAGGTCTTCTGTCTGCTTGTTGGTTTTTTTTCTGCTCACAGATTGGATGCTGAGCTTGGAGGACTAATTATGGCTTTCCCAGTCCTTCAACATGTCCATAAGTGGCCGTTGCCTTGACTGGTTACATCAGCTTGGTGTAATGGTTTAAATGAGGAAGGGCATAACAATGAGGGCACTCAGAGTAAGACGTTCCACCTAAAACAACACAGACATGTAGAGGCGGATGATTGTGCAAGTGAGTGCTAAGATTAGCTACAGCATTTAATATTCCCACATCAGCGAAGGAGGAATATCATACCACTGCCCGCAATCAATCCCTGTGTCCGAAATGCCTTATCCACTATTCCTTACAAACAGAAAGTGCATTATGGGTATGCAGTGGCTACTAGGGTACACCATTTGGACACTAACCTTTTGTAATTTCACTGTGAGATTTCATGAGTATACTGGTTTAATGAATTTAAAGATGCATTAGGTCAGATTTGAGTGAGCTTTTTGATCACTGAACCTGACCCCATTTCCACCCATGTACACAAAGCTCCGCCCCCAAAACTTATGGTGGTTCAACTAGAGTTAGCATGCTAACTAGAATTACCATTAGCAAGGAATGTCATGATATCACTTGGACATTCAAATGCTTGAAAGTCAAGTTACAACCCATAACATAAACAGGTAAAATTCCTCTCATAATTGTTTATGAGGATATGAAGGGGTGGTGGGGGCGTGTCGAAAAAATGTCTGATAAGAAGCCAATCCAAATATAATCTAAATACATTCTAGACCTGAAGGCAAGTTTCCAAACTTGTTTTTTTTTTCCAGCTACATGTCCTGAGACAACAGCCTAAACTTTTTTCTACATTATTTCCACATTATGTGTACTAACAAGAAATGAACAATATTGACTATTGCACCTTTAAACAATCAGACAGTGAGAGAGACAGAGCCACCCTTCTGATCTTATCTCGGTACGGCGCTTTGACAGGGCCGCAGTCCACATCACGTAATGTGAAATCGGGCAAAACAAACTACCTCACACACACAAATACACAAAACACACACACAGTGCCACTACCCACACTACATACCCTTGACATGCCCCATAACCTTTTACTGTGCAACACTTGACACACACAATATGTTTGAGACATGCCCTGAATCTGCCGGCCCATCAGGAAGTGCTAGTGTGAGAGAAAGGGACATGGAGGGAGAAAACTAGGCAGAATGCTAGGGCGATCGTAACTGCAGACTGTATGTGCAGGAGCAAAAGGTCAGCATGGTCAATCAGGACATGCATTTCCTGTGGGCGTGTTAAGCCTGTGTAGCCTGGATCATTACAGTAATGGCAACTGGAAGCACAGGAAACGGCCTACAGTAGCTGTGGATGAGGGGGGAAAAAATGCACAAACTAACAAGACATTATGGTGGAGAGCTGGACTCCATAAATCTTGAGCTATTTTGAGACTAGGTAACTAACAAGTTGCTTTAAAATCTCTCTCTCTCCCTCTCCCTCTCCCTCACACACACATTACATTTCTATATTCACAGAAAGCTCATTTCTGGGTTTATGTTTCTATATACTCCTTTACTAACAGCTGAAGTGGATAAAAAGTGCCTGCATGTTGCTCACCTTTCTGCCTCACTGCCCCTCAATGTGACTACTGAGCAGATCACCAGCTGCAAAAGTAAACACACTAACTTCAAGCATTTATCCTGTTATACACGACAAAATCTGCCATAATGCATTAGGAAAATGACATGTTATAACAGGCATGCTTCAAGGCCATATGCAAAGCAGGGTTAGCTTGAGGCTCACTACCATTGTCGAATGGCTGAGGAGCTTTAACAGGATTCTTTACATCAGCTTAAAGATATGACATATGTTACACTCACACTGAGCTGTCATGCACGGACATGGCGCGAGCTCAGCCACAGCACTCGGGAATGTTATTCCGCTTTAATGCTAGTTTGCTAACTGCGCCAGAGTGAATAAGCACTTACCTGGGTAGACAGACCTCTTGTTTTGCTCAAGGTAGAGGGGGGGAAGTGCTGGATATTGTAGCTCGTCCCCTCGTTTTAAAGCAAAATCTACGCAAATAAGAGAACCATTTCTTTCAGGAGAAGCGTCCCACTCATTGGTTTGTGCGCGGCGCTTTTTTTCAGCCCTTCCCTTCCAGCAAGTTTACTTCTCCTCTGGGCTGGGGGTTAGCTCAGCGGCTCTGTGCGGCTCTGCGTGGCTCTGTGTGGCTCTGTGCGGCTTGCAGCCTGAGCAGCAGCGCGGTGTGGATTTTGAGGAGAAAGGACGAAAGCGAAGGAGGAAGCGTGAGGCGAACTTGCTAGCGGCTGGTAGGCAGCAGGAGAGGAGAGGAGAGGAGAGGCGCTAACGAGGGAGGAGGAGAGCAGAGTGTGCATGGAGTAGTGCACTACAGCGTGCACTACACTTCCTCCATTTTAGGGGAATCCCATTCCTACTTAAACGGCAAAAAAAAGCCTGTTGCAAGGGTGGAGTCGGGAAAGCTGAAGAAAAAGCCACCCCTCTCAGTGTTTTAACATAGCATAACATATCAGTATAAACTTCCATTATTCACTTCTTTAACCAAAGTAACGCTTATGTCTCAATGTACAGTTTTAACGGCTTTTATTATTATTTTTTTTTAAAAAAAACAAAGTCGCTAAAGTCTAATAATCTATACGGTGTGTAATTACACAAACTCAAACTCACACATAAAAGCCAAAGCAGCTTTTATACAACAAACGCGTATATTGTGTATTTATTTCAGAGATTGCTCGTAAACGGCTTCTTAACCGACACTTTGGCGCCATCTGTTGTCGAGAAAGGGAACTGCAGGTAAATGCAGCCGGGTGATGGGCTGTGTCTCAAATACTAACTAAGGCTCTGTGAAGCGAAGCTGAGTGACCTGATTCGGTGAGCCTGAATTCTACATATGCTGTTATATTGGGACACAAGCAACATGTAGCACAGCAGTAAGCCTTTAGGGACCATCCGTCCATCCATTTCTATACCGTTTATCCTACACAGGGTCACGGGGATCATGGAGCCTATCCCAGGGGACATGGGGCACAGGGTGAGGGACACTCCGGACAGGGTGCCGATCCATCTCAGGGCATAATCACACACACACACACACACACACACACACACACACACACAAAGGACAATTTAGAGATGCCAATCAGTCTACAACACATGTCTTTGGACTGGGGAGGAAACTGGAGTACCCAGAGGAAACCCCTGAGGCACAGCAGAGCATGCAAGCTCCACGCACACAGGGTGGAGGTGGGAATCGAGCCCCTAACCCTGCAGGTGTGAGGAGTGGTTCCCTTGGGTCCACTTTGGCCCTCTGTCTACTCATAGCCCTTAAGCATATTCCCCACTGTACCTACCTTTACAGCACTCCTGTTCACCATAAATAATGTTAGCACAAGCTTTTAATTCACACCTATTTCTTTTTCAAACACTGTCTAGAGAAGTTAGACAAGGCTATTTTAATACTCACACCAAAAATATAATACCCACATTTCAGTGTCCACATACCAAAGCTACAATTAATATCAAAATTTATTTGAGTAGCAACAAATTGCATTCGATTACCAGTATATTCACACATTTATCTGTTCATACAATTTGTAATATAGCTTATGTTAGGAATTACAAATAATGTGATTTGCTACAATATTTTATACTGAAGCCAGAGGCTACATAATCAGTACAGTAAGAATGCTAGAAAATATCACACCGCCACCTACAATCAAATGTCGTAGTGAAAGTTCAAATAAAAAAAAAAATTAACCATAAAGAAAACACACCTCTTTGATTCAATAGCATTTTTAACAACATAAATTCAGTTAAGGACCCTAAGGTACACTGGTACATAGGGAGGATTGCAGTGCGCATGGATTTTGAGGGGAAAGAAAAAAAAAACAAAAACAAAAGGCAGAAACCAGCAAAATTCACTCAGTTCCTAGCTGCATCTGACACAAACAAATGCACTTTTTCCATGTGCTAATCGAGAACATAAAATTAGTGTTTTGGGGTTTGAATGAGTAGAAAATGCATTGCTTGGCAACCTAGTGGAGAATATAGGAAGGTCAGCAATTCCACCCATTTTTTTCTTCAATGCCCACTGGGTTATCACCATTGCTCCACATTGTCTAAATAGTCCTCTATGGTTTCATTCTCGTCATCGTCCTCCCACCATGGATCTTCTGATTCCACTCCTACATCTTCTTCCAACATTTTCTCATCCTGTTTTGGCTCAGCAAGCCTAGTGGCTAGGGACTGCCTCGTTTGTGGTGGGGTTTTAGTGGGCCTAGTACCCTTCCCCCCTGTCCAGTGTGGCACCTTGGCGCGCAGCCTACGCCTCTCCTGCTGGCGCCGTTGGCGAGCCTGGCGTCGCTCCTTCTGCCGTGCATACTGGAAGCGCTGCAGGAAGAGGTCACGTGCATACTCGTACAGCTCCACATCCCAGGCATTGAGTTCACGGATGCGCTGCTGTGTCTCGGATGCCACATCAACGCTGGCAGCACGTGTGCCGTTGAGCTGTGTGAAGGGTGCAATGAAGGCCAGGCGGAAGGTACGCTCAAACAAGTACTGCGTCTTGCGTTGGTACTCAGTCAGGCCAAAGAAAGCCATGCGTCTGAGGTTGCGTTTGGCACTTTCCAGTAACACGGCGCCACGCTGCTGCTCACTCATGACTGATGCATTGTAGCAGCCCACGAGGCTCAGGTCGGCCAGCATGCGAGTCTGCCGATTGTTAGCCAAGTTGTAGGGGCACGCCATGAACTCGGCGAGTGAGCAACCTGACCAGTCATCACCCGTATAGCAGCTGGGAAGCTCTGCCACAGTAGGCGCCCGACCATCACACACATGCAGCGAGGCTTTCCATGTGGCACCACGCTGCACGTGACGCCACTCACTCAGGTAGCGTGACACCGGATCCCGCAGGATCGTGATGTAGTAATAGTTCCTGTGGAGAAAGAGAAAAATAAATTAATAATAATATAATATAGATTAATAACATGCATACTGTTGTCACTTCTAAAACTGATCAAGTGTAGATTAAATCTTGGGTTGACCTTAGGAGTACAGGAATATCTTCAAGAAGGTGGCTGCTAGGCTTGTGCAATATAATGATTTAATTGTGTGTACAAGATATTACACTGCCACTATATTCAGTGACGGTTACCACGATTATATTATTATATAATTCTATTGTTACCAGACCAGTCAGCCTTTATGCAATTTGTGTAGGAGCTCTGCAACTTAACACTGGAATGCAGTAATAAGAGCTAAAACTCAAAAATACTCCTAAAGAGCAGTGTTTTTCTTCCCAAATAAAACAAGAGATGAGGCAATCGTCATATGAATCTGCAGTGTTTTGCACAGCTGTTTTGAACTGTCCAATATTAACTTAGGGTGTATCTCATGCACCCCCACTTTCTGTCAAGGTAAACGGAGAATATAACAGAATTCATTAATGTAAAAAGTACGCCTCCTTCAATTCTATGTTTTTATTTATCAGGGGCTAAATAACAATTCTGTGGTCCTCGCAAACTTCTATAAACAAACAAATAACCTCAAGTGACACCAAAAAAAAAAAAAACACAACAGATTTCAATATGTAGTAATTTTTTCCCAAAAAAATGTAAATCAACATTGAGAAGTCAGATGGGGGGAAAAAATAAGTACTTCCATAATCATTAAGAGAGAAATTAGCAGCCAGGTACATTACTAATGAAATGTACAAGATTAGTTAATCATCAAGAAGTGTGACTACCTCTATAAAAGCAGAACCTTTAGCAGTTTTGTGTTCTGGAGCACTCAGGTGTGTGTCTACATCATGCCAAGAAGAAAAGACATCAGCCATAACCTCAGAGAAGCAATTGTTACTGCTCATCAATCTGGGAAGGGTTATAAGGCCATCTCCAAACAATTTGAAATTCACTATTCCACAGCGAGAAGGACAAATGGAGAGCCTTCAAGACAGTTGCCAATCTTTCCGGGAGAGGGCATCCCAGCAAATTCAGTCCAAGACCAGACTGTTTAATGCAGAGAGAAAAACCCAAGAGCTACATCATGTAACCTACAGGCCTCTGTAAGCACATTAAATATTTATGTTCGTAACAGCACAATCAGAAAAAGACTGAACAACAAATATGGCTGTCATGGTAGGGTGGCTAGGAAAAATCCCTTCTCTACAAAAAGTATATGAAGCACAGTTTAGGTTTGGAAAAATTGCATCTGAACACACTGAGGTGGAGATGTTTGGTCATCATGCACAGTGCCACACCACAATCATTCCAGTCCATAAAGTGCTTTGCGAGGAGAGTCACGAGTCACTTACGGAGTAAGTGACTCCCACTATACAGTCCCCTCCAGTTTCCCTATAACCCTAACCATTCAACTGATGATTCTATATCCTTTGCCATTCCCTTGGCCCTTACCCACCTGCGTTTAAAAAAAAAAAAAAAAAAAAAAAAAAGACACTTATGTGAGAATGGGGTTTATTGACTTTAGATACACTCAACTGTGCCACAGAAATCTACACAAACTGAGCTTGCTGGGCCTGAAACCCAACATCTGTAACTGGATCCTAGACTGCCTAACTGAGAAATTTTTAGTCAGTACAGCACCTCCAGCACCATCACACTAAGTAATGCAGTCCCCCAGCGCATATGTGCCAACTCCACTGCTGTTCACACAGCTGACTCACAACTGTGCAGATCACATCATCCATCATTATCCTCAAGCTCATAACGAAGGTGAATTAAGAGTGATGCAGCAGGTCAGGATGCTGTCTGGAGAATTTTAATGCGTCATATGCAGAGGACAATGAGCACATTTATTACAAATGCACATATGCACAAAAGGATGGCAACGAATAATTCACTTAACCTGATTTAATTGACCAGTGATCCCACATAATATTGTTGTCCATCATAACAGGGCTGGGAGAGAGGACGATGTAATCAGATATTGGCAATGACCAACATATAATCAGTGCTGTTCCTTAACAGACAATGATATCACTCATTTGGGGAAGGATAGAAAACTAGAGATGTAATTTTAAACAACTTGTAAAATCAGCTACTTTTAACTAAAGTAAGATTTACATTTTATTTACATTTACTTATCCTACAAATTCAAAGGACTAAAAATACTCTGAATTATGACAGCAAAGGCAGCTTAAATAAATTCAAAAAGTGAAAACATCTTGTAGGCTATACCACAAAAGTATTTATTTATGAGGCATTTTCCATTTACTTATTATAAAATGAACAATATTCTTCTAAAATTGAACTAAAGTGGCTTTAATTTCAATTTATGATGAAAACACACACACACACACACACACAAAAAACACTTCTTGGTAACATGTTATCTTGTACACTCCCTGACAAAATGTTGACTTTGACTTTGTGTCTTTCTTTTATGTTTTCTGGGTGTATTGGGTTTTACTGTAATACATTTTATTGATTTATTGTCTCCTTACAGGTGTATTCTCCATCTATAGTATGAATGTGCCATCTGCTTAATATTGGAATATCTATAAGAGTTAAGTGAAGTAACCACTATAAAAGCATCACTTTCTGGACCTGATTGTTGCAAAGTGTTGTCAATGTATGCAAATGCCACATGACAAGATTACGGTCATGACTCCTCTGAAATTCCACGTTTCCTAAAAGAAAATGACTTATTTGAATACAATGTTGAATGCAACATAGTCATTATACAACAGTTCCAGTCCACTAATTTGATTGGATGGGAGGTGATCCAAGAGTGCTTATATTTAGTATAACCTTACTGGGACATTTCACTGTTTGTATCACTCCGCTTGTCTGTGTTTGCAATGTAAAATTCCTATTCTAGCAACAGTCCCACTGGAACCGTTACTGCAGTAGAGTTAGCATGACATCATCAGCAGACATGGTGAACGGTACATTTTTCATCAATATAATTTCTGAATTAAAATATGAAAGCTTGTCAGATGAAAATGAAAATGAAAGGGAAGAAGGGAAGCCAGTTTCACCGGCTGCACCTTTAACGGAAATGTACAAATAATTGTGAGCTAGCTAGCCAGCTAGACAGGCTATCAGGGCTGTGGCTTCTTTGGGATCTAAGAAACTGTTGTATAAAAGCAATATCACACTCGCAATCGTGCTGTGATACTGAATATCAGCTTTATCTGTGGCCAAATAACAGCCATGCTGATACTCAGTATAACCAGACTATTGCTCGTGCAATACTGTTTATATAATTATAAAAGCTCTCCAATCAGAATCCTCTTCGCAGTAAAATGCCAACATACTAACGTGACCTTAAGATAGGGGTAGACTTTTTTTTTTTTTTGCAATATTTCAACATCCCCATGTAACATCGGGGGACTGAATGGTTATAATTTCTACATTTGACTGATGGCTCAATTGGAAGCCAATGGGAAGAAGAGTAAACCTTAATAACCTTAAAGAGTAAACCTTAAGAGTAAAAGTTAAATGGGAAGAAGAGTAAACCAGATGATGCCTGAAGGAACTGGTTGGATGATCTGTTCAGTAAATCCAGTACACAGCAAAATAATCACTATATAAAGCTTTGAATCCAAAAATAGTGCAGAGTTGCAAGAGATGTTTTGATACCTTTTCCAATACTACAACATGGCAAAAAGTTTGATTCTGTAACATTTGATACTTTCAATGTTGCAGCAGTATCAAGCGGCTGTAGTATCAAAGGACTTCAATTTAACTAGTGTCTAAATCAACACGCAATCATAGAAATAACGGATGCTTTACGATTGATGGATTGTGCTGCCATGGTTCACATCACCTACACTCTTTACTGGGAGCCCATTAGAAGAAAACAAATGTGCAATCCAACACACTGTTATGTATTTACACTTTATGTAGTCTTGGGTACTGTTATGAGTTGCACCATGGTCCTGGAGAAACGATGTTTCATTCCAATGTATACAAGCTTTATAGAGGATTGACAAATTAAAACCCACTTGGCTTGACTTAAGCTGGCCAGTATAAAGCCTCATGCATGCCACAATATCATGACTGTAGTTTTCTGTAAATAAATCCATTGTACATTAATGTGAACATACCGCTGTTTAAAGCAAACATGAAACGCAAGAGGAAAGAAAAACAAATCTATACGCCCATGTTGTTCATTTCTAGCTATCCATGGAGGAGCTTTATCATAGGAGATATATATATATTTTTTTTATTGAAGACAGCAGCCTGAGAAACTAACAGCATGACACGTGACAATAAACTGAGATTCTTTTTGTCAGTTTCATAAACCACCCCGTCTGTTGTGACAAATATGCATAAGTGCAGAAGTATAAACCAGGCTTAACTCAGTTTGTTAAATGTGGAAAGTGGCTTGATCGGCTAGTGCACGGCTTGTTAAACCGGCCATATAAGCAATTTCGTAGAGCCCAAACATCGTAAAAGGCTCTCCGTGTTGCATTTTCTGGATGTCTTTGGTAATTAGTCTTAGTAAATCTAAAGAGCACATGTTTTTACTTTATAGTTTTTTTTATTGTAAAGATTACAGCTTAATCTGTCTGGATTTTAAATTATTATAAGTACTCATATATGTGTGTTATTTGTGCTATTTGATGGAGTTGATGGAAACCTGGCATGATGTGCAGACATACTGTACGTACTGTACTTGTGTGCTTTGGCTGGACTGTTGGGGTAATGCTCAAATTTCTTAGTCAGCTCCCAGCTGCAGCAACAACCCTGCTTTGTAGGAGTATGTATGCATGCTGGAGGGCCCATTTTCTAAATACTGCATAGGGCCTTACAGACTCATGGGCTGGCCCTGATTGCACGGATAAAGAAAACATGTTTCAACATGTGGGAAAAAAAATTTGCAGATTTTTATGAAGATGCTGATGAAAAGGGGGAACAGGCAAAACAACAAAAGCAGCATGCAAGAGTTGCTGTAAATCCCTACACTGCAAAACAGCAAACATGAGCGTGAAATCTCGTAGATTGTTGGCAAACGTATGTGTTTATGAACACATTTTATTGAGAGTTTAATTCTGGTTAACGATTAACTGCTTTTCTGGTGTAATGACTCATGAAGGTCGTGACACCATCACAAATTAATTAGTTAATTTTTATGAAGCCAAAATTTGTAAGGAAATAAAGGAAAGTAAATTTACATAAGGAACTACATAAGGAAACACACTGGGATGTACCATAATAGGAAAATAATCAACGAGGGGTGGTATGATGCAACACACACACAAAAAAAAAAAACATAGTTTGTCATGTTACTGAGAAACCTCAAATGTAAAATCATTGTTGGACATCACTGAACATGTGTTAAAACCAAAGGCAACTGGGCTAATATTTTTAACTAACATTAACTACTTGTTACACTGACAGACCTCGAGAGATTTGTTTGAAAAGAGTGGCATGTAAACAGTTTGTTCAGAATGAACAGAATTCATTTGGACTGATGAAAAAAATCTTTTCATGCCCAGTCTTTCTAACAGAGCAGTGTCCTATTTGAGGAAAAAAGGGCTCAATAGTAATACAGTGTAGATACCAAAGTCTGTGCAACAAGACAAAGTTAGCAACCAACAGTGTGCTGCTAACAACTAGGAGCCATTTAAAACTTCCACCTGTGACTACAGAATATGAAAATAAATGTAAATGCACTAATGTAAATAGAATGGTTTTACATGTCAGCATGCCTCTGACAAATGACTGACTCTAGTGTTAAACATATCAGCTTCACCCTTAGGACTAAGCATGGATTTAGTGTATACTGCTTATAAATAATGTAAGACTCCTTTCAGTCCCTTTTGAAAAGCAAAGGCCTGTCATGCAACCAGAGCTGCATTCAATTAGTGGTACTTTTACCCATGGCAATATTATCATATATTTTAGGATCAAGTTTAGGGTGTCTAACAAGTATGTGAAAGACGTTTCAGCAGGAGAATGAAGGATTACCTTAGAAAAACTTGTGTTTCAAACAGCACATGAAAAGTACACAGACGCCATTCTACATTCAAGCAAATATAACATGTGAAAGCACTGGAAAAAGTCCCAGAACTCCAAGAGTACAGAAGTGCGTATCTTTCTAACATACTTAAATTTGCATAGATGCAAATTTTATTTGTTCATTCATCTTCAGTTACTGTTTTATCCTGGAGCTAGAACCCATCGTCAAACCAAGGAACATGGTATTCATGCAAAGCAGGAATGCAACCCGGATGGGATATCACATGGCACCACGTGCACACACGCACGCACGCACGCGCATGCACATTCACACACTCATTCACACCTAGAGGCAATTTGGTGCAGCCAATCCTCCAACTGCTATGTTTTTGGGAGGAGAACTCCTAAAACTGCACACAGAAAGTAACCTAATCAAACCGTGACGTGGCAGCACTACCCGCTGCACCACCCTACCACTTAGCCATTTTAACAGCGAGTGTAATTTGACAGAGAATACGTATCTGGAACAATTACCAAATACACTATATAGCCAAAAGTACATGGACACATGACTATCACACCCATATATGGTTCTTCCCCAAACTGTTGTACAACGTAATTGTATAAAATGTCTTTGTATGCTGTAGCATTACAATTTCCCTTCACTGGAACAAACGGGCCCAAACCTGTTCATCATGACAATGTTCCTGTGCACAAAGTGAGGTCCATGTAGTCATGGTTTGCCAGTATTGGAGTGGAAGAACTAGCCAAGCCTCCTCACCCAACATCAGTGCCTGATCTCACTAATGCTCTTCTGGCTGAATGAACAAATCCCAACAGCCATGTTCCAAAATCTAGTGGAAAGCCTTCCCAGAAGAGTGGAGGTTATTATAACAGCAAAGGGGACCAACTCTGTGTTAATATAAAGGGTTTAGCAATGGGCACATAAAGGTGTGATGGTCAGGTGTTCACATACTTTTGGCCATGTAGTGTATTCTTAGCAGAATGGGACTGGATGAAGCATGCTCACGCATCCTCTTCCTGACAGTTTTTTAAATGATCTGTTTCTCCAATTAAGGGGAACCTTTGAATTATTGTATGTAGTGTTTATTTCATACAGTATTTTTTTTTTTTAATTATTCTCTTTAAGAGTAGCAATAGTCCTAGAGTTGACCGTATATAGGAAGCAGTGAAATTGGGACACTTTACGAGTAGTTTACAAGTATATAGCTTACGTACTTAATCCAGTACACTAAATAGTATGAAATTAATATTCTTCTAATGTCATATTTGTTCTTGAACTTATACTGTAGGATTCAACCTAGCAGAGACTAGGGACTTATATGAGTCTACCATCAGGCTATAGTCTCAGGAAGGTCTGTCCAAACAGTGACTATGTGACATTTTTGAAAAGATGAAATATATTTTAATTTGGCCTGCTGTGTAATATATATATATATAGATATATTATTATATTATATTATATTATATATATATATATATATATATGCACCAAATTTAAAAACAGATGCACTCTGATTCTCTTCTGGTCTGCTTCTTTGAAAAATTAATGCTGTTATTGTCTTACAATGGCAATGTCATCTGTTTTTTTTTTTTTTTTAAAAGGGCAGCTCACATTCACACACCTAAAAATAAGAATGATCTTTAAATATTATGCATAGAGGAGTGTCCACAGTCCATCTACAAGTGTCTCCCACTGTGTTAGATTTTACAAGAGGAGGCTCTGTGCCGTTATTCTCTCCGAAGGACACTAAATATGAAATGTGGGGGTGCTTATCATTTTGAAACCAGTACTTTGCATAAAATAAAGCTCCATTTAAGACATCCAGAAAATAAAACTACCCAGCTTCTTAGTGTTTAAGCTCTAGAGATTACACTGTACCCAAACTTTTAGGTAAACATTATGTATAATCTCTATTTAAAAAGGACTATACAAGCAGGTTTTTAACACATTATTTGTTACACTACTGAAAAGCAATCAATGAAGCTTGGTGTTTTTTTTTTAAAATATATATACATGTATATATATATAAATATATATATTATCATTTTAATTATCACGCACACTCATTTTCCCCCATCTGGCCCACATATTTAGAGCAGTTTGGCCAGCCCTGGTTTAAAGAGTGAATAGATGTTAGAATAGACCTCCTGTGGTTTGAGTTAGCTAAAGAAAGGCGAGCCTCAGAGCGTTGTCAATGACCTCGCGGTGGCCTTTTGTCTTGGCGCATCTGGTTTCCCAGTGGATTTTCTCTCACTGAATAATAGTGCAGGTAGAAAACAATGTAAAGAGGAGGAGCACTCAGTTCCATCAAGATTAGTAGCTGTACAATAGCACTAGAGAGATAGCAAGCCAAATATTTTCCAAATGACGAGAAATGTGTGTGAAACAGTGACAAAAACAAAACTGGAACTGAAGCCATACACACACTGAAGGCATACACATACACTGAAGTTACACACACGCTGAAGCCACATACACTGAAGATACACACACACGCGCTGAAGATACACACACACGCGCTGAAGATACACACACACGCGCTGAAGATACACACACACGCGCTGAAGATACACACACACACGCGCTGAAGATACACACACACACGCGCTGAAGATACACACACGCGCTGAAGATACACACACACACACACGCTGAAGATACACACACACACACACACACACACACACACACGCTGAAGACACACACACACACACACACGCTGAAGATACACACACGCTGAAGATACACACACGCTGAAGATACACACACACACACGCTGAAGATACACACACACACACAGTCTGAAGCCATAGACACACACTGAAGATACACACACTGAAGCCATAGACACACACTGAAGATATACACACACTGAAGATATACACACACTGAAGATATACACACACTGAAGCCATAGACACACACTGAAGCCATAGACACACACTGAAGCCATAGACACACACTGAAGATATAGACACACACTGAAGCCATAGACACACACTGAAGATATAGACACACACACTGAAGCCATAGACACACACACTGAAGCCATAGACACACACACTGAAGCCATAGACACACACACTGAAGCCATAGACACACACACTGAAGCCATAGACACACACTGAAGATATACACACACTGAAGCCATAGACACACACACTGAAGCCATAGACACACACTGAAGATATACACACACTGAAGATATACACACACTGAAGCCACAGACACACACTGAAGATATACACACACTGAAGCCACAGACACACACTGAAGATATAAACACACTGAAGCCACAGACACACACTGAAAATATAAACACACTGAAGCCATAGACACACACTGAAGATATACACACACTGAAGCTACACACACACACACTGAAGCTACACACACACACACTGAAGCTACACACACACACACACACACTGAAGCTACACACACACACACTGAAGCCATAGACACACACTGAAGATATACACACACTGAAGCCATAGACACACACTGAAGCCATAGACACACACTGAAGATATAGACACACACACTGAAGCCATAGACATACACTGAAGATACACACACACACACTGAAGCCATAGACATACACTGAAGATACACACACACACTGAAGCCATACACACACGTAGACACTCACTGAAAATGTAGACACTCACACACTGAAGATACACACACACACACAGAAGCCATACACACACTCACACTGAAGCCATACACACACTCACACTGAAGCCATACACACACTCACACACACACACACACAGAAGCCATACACACACACACACACACACAGAAGCCATACACACACACACACACACACAGAAGCCATACACACACACACACACACACACACACACACAGAAGCCATACACACACACACACTGAAGCCACACACACACACACACTGAAGCCACACACACACACACACTGAAGCCACACACACCTCGGGCTCTTGCGGCTTGGGGAAGCCTCTCGGCTGTTCATCTTGGACGGGACGCAGCTGGTCAGCTCGGTCCAGTCGGCGTGCAGTCCGCAGCTCCAGCCGGTGGAAAAGCGCGAGAAGAGCCACGTTTCTTTCTTCCCGGGCCGGTAGCACGTGCACTTCTTCTGACCGACGTGACACTCACACGGGCGCTCGAGCTGAATGTTGCGGACGAGGTGGCGGCCGAATGTGGTGCCTCCGGTCTTCTGGATGTGCAGGAACACGATCACGTCGTCGCCCTTGATGTTGAAGTCGACGACGCGGTCCAGGTCTTGCTGAGTGAAATTAAAGCGCGGCACAAAGCGCGCCAGAGCGCCGTCTTCTGCCACATACGGATCACCATCACGACCATCACTTCCGCCTCGCAGCTCGGAGAACGAGCCCAGGTGCAGCAGCTGGCACTCAGAGCCGGGACACACATACTGCAGCACAATGACGCCGAACAGCAGCAGCATGAGCAGCCCGAGCAGCACACGACTGTAGCTGGACCTTTCATCCATCTTCTCGCTGGAAAATGGGAAGCATTACTCACTCAGACAGGCGGCTAGCTCTCCCCTCACTGCCCTGCTTCTCCGCTGGATGCTGTACTACACCACCACCACCACCACAACTACAACAACAACAACAACTACTACTACTAGTAGTACTACTACACACCGCCACGGCTCGGGCAGCTTCACCGCACAAAACCCAGCAGAGCTGCTCTTTATCCCCCTCTCATCTCCAACTCCCAGCCTACTCACACCCCAAGCACAAAGTCACGCTTTACAGCCCACCATTTAAAAACACGAGTGTAATTAAGATCCTCCAGCCTTCAACACTTCCATTATGGATTCGTACAATTCGACTCTGACCCTCTTTTTTCCCAGAAGGACTTGCGTTTGTGTTCGTCGCTCCTCTTTTCCAAAATAAAAGTCCCACCCCAGCACCAGTAAACACACTGTCCTTTATGCCACAGGGCATTTATTTATTTATTTATTTATTTAATTAACTGTCTCATTTAACTGTCCCGCGAGGTATTTAATCGAGATTATGAGATCATAATGCCCTTCACGAACAGAATTAATAGAATTTTGTAAGCTAACTTTGGTTTATTTGTGGTCTCCTCTAAAGAAAACATGTCCATGAAGTTTTTTCTTGCACATTTCTAAGCTTTCTTACCATTAATAAAACAAAATACCCACAACACATGACACATTTCTAAAATCCTGAAGTTGGCGACTGGCTATATGTAAAAGAGAAATGTTTATATTATATTCTAAAGAAGGGGCGTGGTTTGTAATTCTGGCGGATGTTTTACGTATTTGTTGTGGGCGTGTCCTGTTAGGGGCGTGGTTTGTTATCCTGCAGGACGCAGACGGCTACACTTGCTTTACTTTCATCCCCAGTGACACGTTGAAAACATTATTTACTTGTAGCATACTTATTCATGACATCATAAATGAAATGATATTACACAATAATATTGAAATATTATAGGAACGCATATATATTAAGATACATGCTTAAATATCATTTATAAATAAATTCTTACTGCAATAACAAGAAAAAATCGTCACTATTTTCCACATTCATAATCAAACTTTTCTAAAATTCAATATAAAAAAATCAGAGTAGAAAACCACATTTTTAAACTCATTTCTTGTAGTAGAAAAATATAATGGGATTAAACAAAAATAAACATCTTCAATCTCGAAAACTGTATGAACACAATACACTAGGTAAAATATCTCTCCATGCTACATGCATACTATTTTTTACTCTCTCTTTCTGTACCTCCTTCACTCCTGTCTGTGTCCTTGGTGCTATTCCCCCTTGTAATGCATGTATCATAGATAGGGTTTGGTTATAAGAGAGCAAAAGTAGATTAGATTATCTTTAGTGTAAACACATATGAACCACAACAATAGCAGACGGCTGTTTGGTCAGCTTATCTGTTAAACCATGGGAATGTTGTAAGACCACAAATCAACCAAAACCTGTCATTCACACACCATGTTTTGACATTTTTAAACATGTACAGTTCATTCAGAAGGTATGCAGATTCTTTCTCTATTTGCTCATTTTGTTAAGTTACAACCTTACTCTAACACAGATCAGATAATGATATTTTCTCATCAGTCTGCAAAAAATATAGTTCGTACAGTACTGTGCAAAAGTCTTAGGCTCATGCAAAGAAATGCTGAACAAAGATGCTTTCAAAAATAATGAAATTAAATGTTTCTACATTAAAAAAAAGTACTATAAAGAGCAGTAAACAGTAATAAATGAAACAAAGTCAATATTTGGTGCAACAATCCTTCGCTTTAAAAAAAAATGGTAGTCTCAGGTACAATGTGTGCAGTTTTATAAGGAAATGAGCTGTAAGTGTTACTGAGCATCTTGCAGAAGCAGCCACAGTTCTTCTGGAGACTTTGACTGTCACACTTGCTTCTTATTTTTGCAGCAAAACCCAGCAGCCTTCATTATGTTTTTTTGTCTGAAAAGTGTCTCTTATGTAATATGCTGCTTTCTTTACTGACATACAAACATTTTTCTGTAACATTTAATTTTGTGCTGGAAAACTGATGTTTGGAAATCTAAAATGTTTTTGTACTGAATCAATAATCAATAATTTAGAAGTCATTAAATAAAAATCTATAGCAAAGTTTGTACTAAAAAAATAACTGCCTAAGACAGTACTTTTGCACAGTACTGTAAATAAAAAGCATAAACATGTTTTTACAAAGTTAAGTAAATTCATAGCATAGTCATTTTTAATACAATTTTTATCCAACAATACACAAGTATCAGCAGCAGTTTTCTTGAAGCTCTGGCTTATAGTGATTATAGTTTGAACTGCTCTGAGGTATGATGATACAAGCTTGATACAGCTGAGTCCTCACTTATCAACACCGCATATACACAGATATGTGTGTGAGCTGTATGTAAAACACAAAATGTGGGAGTTATTAAAATGAATGGTGGCATACATTTGTGCATTTGCGCTCTTATAGAAAAAAAGGTTTTATACAGTGGTAGGCCTATAGTTTATGTAAGTATTATAGGGTGCTATAATTTCCATAATTTGCTTATATAATAATTGCGTCATCCAAATGGATTTTTCCCAAAAGGATCATCTTCTCATTCATGATGATGCTGTAGTAATAATAATAATAATAATAATAATAATAATAATAATAATAATAATAATAAGGGGCAGTCGTGGCCTAATGTATAGAGAGTCAGACTTGTAACCCGAAGGTGAACCTGAAGGTCGTGGGTTTGAGTTTCAGGTCTGGCAGGGATTGTAGGTGGGGGGAGTGAATGACCAGCGCTCTCTTCCACCCTCAATACCACGACTGAGGTGAGACCCTTGAGCAAGGCACAGAACCCCCAACTGCTCCCCAGGCACCGCAGCAAAAAAAAGGCTGCCCACTGCTCAGGGTGTGTGTGTGTGTGTGTGTGTGTGTGCGCACTTGGATGGGTTAAATGCAGAGCACAAATTCTGAGTATTTGTCACCATACTTGGCCACAATTCACTTCACTTCACTAATACTTTCTTATAATGCAAGAGGGACCCCACTGCTGGTAAACAGAGAAACATGGTGCTTAACTGCAAATCCAGCTACAAAACTAATCTTCACATGACCTACCAAATATTAAGAACATTAAGTAAGAGCTGAGGCTGAGTTAGAGTGAAGCAAAACAGTATTAAGCAGTAATACACAGTTAAACCCTGGCGGTAATCTGGGGTTTATAGAACCACAGTAACGTACTGTACGTAACTTCTTTTCAGGCATGTTGTGACTATCACTGCACACAGATAACCTACAACTAAAGCAACACCAGCAATTATTCAATCTGTCACTGTCAGGCTAGACCTTAAATGGCAGTGGTGGCTCGGTGGTTAATGTGCCGGATTACTAATTAGAAGGTTGGAGTTCAAACACCACCAAGCTGCCACTGTGGGGTCCTTGAACAAGGTCCTTAACTCTTTCTGCTCCAGGGCTGCTGTATCACGGCTGACCCTGTGCTCTGACCCCAAATTGATAAGAAGCTAGGATATGAGAAGAGAAGAATTTCGCTGTACTGTGACAACTAATGGCTTTCTGAAGTACTATAAAAAGCTAATTAAACCATATTTTAATCCATGTTTTAAAAACTAGCTAGTTTAACTATCTGTATATTAAGATGTTGAACAGTGCTGAGTGTGTTCAGTGTGAGTATATAGTGAAGAAGAGTCCTGAGATGAGCACAGGGCAGTCTTTATGATTACAGCAGCGGTTCTTAGGTACAAGTCTACACTATCCAGGTGAAACTATCCACTTAAGAAACGATGAGACTTGGTCAGCTGTTTTTGGGAAGTGTAAATCTTTGTGGTACCGTTCACAGAAGCAGAACAATACTTTACCTGACCCAACGAGTTGGTGATGACGTACAGACAGCATGGTGGCACAGTGGCGGTGTTGCCATCACTCAGCTCCAGGGTGCTCTACTTCATCCTGACCTCAGGTTACTGTCTGTGCAGTTTCTGTGCATGTTCTCCCTGGAGTCATATTCTCCATTTTTCACCCACTTCACAATTCTAAATTGTAGCTAGATGTAAATGTGTATATCATCACGTGATGCCTTGAGATGGACTGGCATCCCATCCTGCCTCGCACACACTGTTTCCCAGAATAGGCACCAGATTCATTGCGATCCCGACCTCAAACTTTAATCGAGTTGTAGAAGCATGTCAAGAATTATAAATGGAAATAGGTTGCAGCTGAGCTTGATTTCTAGCCTCATAGTAAAGGGTCTAAATACTTGTGTAATTTCAGTATTTATCTTGAGTGGGGTCCAGCTGCAGCCCTGCAGACCGAGTCTCCTCCTCCTACTAGCTTGTGGTTAATGTTGATTGGCTAACTCACTAGGTAGCAAACTGACATTGGGCCAAGATGTGCAAGGTTATAAGTACAATGTCGACCTTGCCAAGGCTGAGCCAACGCTGGCACAGTGCTGTACAGGGAAGGCACTAGCACGCTTATGCAAATTCAGAATAAAGCTGGCTCACCTAAAATCAGTATTTTGGTGTTTTTACTTGAAACTATTGTGCACACTTTAATACCGGTGAGTCATCAGTCGTGTGGTGGCCTGTCTGGCAGTCCACTGAAATGATTACATTTCTGCAAAATCTTTTCACATCTACTAGTGGAATGAAACATTACATTTGTTCTTAAACACAATTAGATTTTCACTTTTTTCTATCCTCTATACATCAAGGCCAAGCTGTGTCATGCTCTAGAAGGACGTTGATTACATTCAGTCGATTATCTAGAACAGTCTTCAGCTTTTCATCAAATAATTTTCTGTTTTCATGTTTTACCCTTATTGTTTTAACTGAAGTAGTAGCTTTACCATGTGATCTAAGTTGAATGATGGGAGAAATAACACATTTACAAACACTACTCCACATTCTTATGGAGAAAAATGTGTTCATTCAGGACAACCAAGTAAACATCGCTTTACAAATTCTTAATATCCTGTTAGAATTATTGTCCTTTATATCATAGTGCTGCTGAATTCTCCAACCGGATTGGTCGGAGCATGTTAATTTTCTGACAGTTGTTCTGAATATAATTCAAATGATAGGTTTATGTTAATGCGGATGCCCCTTCACAGGCACTTGTATAGCAGATTCTCAACATAATCTAAGGCTAATAATAAGCAGATTCAAAAATGTGTTATTAAACAGAAAACATATAATCATTGATAGGGAAAAGTTTTCTCATAGGAAACATTTATTTAAAATTTATGGAAGGAGTCTCCAGTCCACAGGTTCACTGAAACTGGATGGTTGTAGTTTTGTAAAAACCTCGACTAGACAACATGCATCTGTCCAGTTTTGGTGAGCCTGTGCCCACTGTAGCCTCAGATTCCTGTTCTTGGCTAACAGAAGTGGAGCCAGATGTAGTCTTCTGCTGTTGTAGCCCATCCACCTCAACATATGAGCTGCTGCACATTTTGAGATGCCTTATTGCTTAGCATGGTTGTAAAGAGTGGTTAATATCTTGAGTTACCTGTAGCATTTCTGTCAGCTTGAACCAGTCTGGAGATTCTCCTCTGATCTCATCAAGGAGTTTCACCCCACAGAACAGGATGTTTTTTTTTCTTTTTTTTTTCTCAAAACCACTGTGTAAAATCTAGAGACCATTGTGTATGAAAATCCCAGGAGCAGTTATTGAATTACTCAAATCAGCCTGCCTGGAACCAACAGCCAAGTTGCGGTTAAATTCCTACTGTGATGTATGATGTGAACATTAGCTTGAAGTTCTTGACTGGTGTCTGCATGATTTTATGCACTGCGCTACTGCTACGTGATTGGATAATTGCTAAAATGGCTTTAACTAAGAACTGGCATGAACCAAATCCACCACAAGCACAAGATTAGATTAAAGTCATGAAGGATATGTTTATTATGGAAAAAAGAACCTTTCACCTAAAACTTCAAAATGATAGATTTAACACATACTGGTCAAAATGGATTGAATGTGTTACTCCAACTCATCCTAATGTTTTTATTTTATATATACACATACTTTATTGCTGCTAACACCTCCCACAATTACTGTAAGTTTTCCAGAAAAAAATTCCACATCAGGATAAGGACCTGTTATGCATTCTTGACCCAGATAATCCCGAGAATGGACACTAATGAATTTTGCTGATGTTGAGAGTCAAAATTATGGAAAAGAAGCATTTTTATTTCAGTGGATGATGTGAAAGGCATTTGCTATATGTCCTTACCAATAAACATTTAAATAATAAAAGTCATTCATTTCTGAAATGGTGCTGCGGTAGTGTGAAGGGTACAAATGATGAAACAAAGTAATTTTTTGGCCTAAGTACAGTGATGGAGAAATGACACAAATGAGCACATCATTTTTAAATATCTGCAGTCTTTATTTTTGCAAGACTTTGATGTGTTTAATACATCTTTTCTCTTACGTTTTTAGCATGTCCCCCCCCTCCCCATGTTAAGTCTATCCTCTGAAAGAGCAAGACTTGTACTGTTATAACCTCTCTCAGAGACTGACTGCTCTAAACCGACTGCTCCATATTTACATTATTTCCTCTCTGTAGTCAAGTCTCTCGTAACTCCTTTTCAAAGATGGCGCTGTTCCAACTACACAAACTTCATTCTGTAGCTCAGTATTCCTGCTAAAGACCGTTGGATCAGAAAAAAGCAGTCATCCCAGACAAACTGTTCATCTCACCTCAACACTGAAGGACTTAAATGGCCATTCCTTCTTTGTGTGCAACAGATGGAAGGTTTGTTGTGGAGATAAGTTACATTGCTCTCTATTTATGCTCTCATGCACAACAACCTTAAAGGATACATTACTGATGTGTGTATCAGAAACTCGATTTTCCTCCATCTAAATATGAGTGAACAACAGACCATCCAAAAAAAATGCTCAACCACAGTTTAGGGCTTCCGAGTCACCAGGACTGGACTCGAATCAACAGACTGAAGAGATTCCTGCTAGCACTCCAAGTGTTGGGCATTGTGAATGGCAATTTAAAAAGTGCATAGGACACTAAGACACTCATGAGCTCATGGTTAACACTTTCCTTCACTCTGTAGACCTTTTACAACATCTTACTTACTTAACTATTGGAGGGGAAAAAAGGAATGACAATGATAAACTGGTTTATAAACAATAAGCTTTACATTACATGAAATTTGAAGCCAATACAAATTTAGGTAATTTATGAAACTGTTAAAATGCAACCATCTACAGATATAAATATATTTTTCCAATACTGCACTTTATGGACGCTATGACATGTTTGTAAAAGAACTTAGAGACATGCAGTTAAATAACTTACTGTACAAGAGCAAGGAGGGAGCAGTTCACTGAGAGACAGATGGGTTAATTTTAGAAAGTGTAACGTAAGGACCTCTGCTGTTTTCTAACATAACACTGTACTTGTCAGTCATCAAAAAGAAAACCTACAATGTACAAATGGCCTGCAGAGCAAAAGAACAGTCCACAAGCTGCAAAATAGTAAGCTATAAGCCACCGTTATGAGAGGCACCTTTTTCTCCCAATGTAGGGACACATTAAAATAACGTACCAAGGTTACAGGTTAGGGGAAACTAAGCTTCTATTGTAATGCAGAGACGAATATCAGATGGAAAGAATGGATTTAAATAGGGTACTCTCATAGGTCTTCAATAGACCAGTGGGACAAACAAATGAGAAGAAGTAAAACATTTACACACATACAGAAACCACTCCACCTCACTCAAGTCAGCATCATCAGTCATTCTGGACAAGGCACATTTGCTGTAGTACCCAATATATAGATTTACACCTTAGAATACAATTCTAACAAAATTAAAAACCATCAAATAAAACCCTGTGTTAATTTCATTATTATTCTTCCATGACTCAAACTCCGTCCTAACTAATTCACATGTACACTTTGTCCAGGTGGATGTGATTTCATCCCATGTGAAGCACCTGCGCACAGAACAGCCACCGTGTAGTCAGGCTGTTTCAATCGCAGTGTGCATGCTATAGCTGAATAAAGTTGAATGGTCATGTCTGTGCACACTCCTCACTTACAACAGGTCATTATCAGGTCACCTTTTGTACAGTGGCCATAATGGGCCTTTTATGAACCAGTCGGCATTCAGATGAGCAGAAAACATTCCAAAGTTTTCAGCTCCATTTCCCCAAATCACTTCGTACACTTTTCTGATAAGACATGACATCCCTGACAGAAATTTGTTTAAAAAAAGGGGCCTTTCAAATCTGCACATACTAGCCATTTTTACTCTGTACCATCTTTTGTGGCTTGGCCCTCATCTTGTAAGATTATAAACAGAAACACTTGGTGCAGGGATTTTGTTCTTAAGGCTTGCCAACATCTATGCCACACAAGCTGGCAATCCGAAGCATACACACATAACAGGTGTTTAACTCTGGTGATTGTGTACCTGCTACATTTTGCTTCACTCAGTCTAAATATGGTATAGGAATTTATTAATAAGCTATTTTAGGAAAGGCTCTCTCAAACAAAAAGTCATTCACACTAACAATCACACTCTTGCATGTGCGCATGTGCGCGCACACATGCACACAAACGCACGCACACATGCACGCAAACACCTAAATGTAGAGCAAATCACAGCCTGTAAAGCTCCTTTTGGAAGAAAAAAAGAATACATATCCATGTGGTACTGTAAACACTGATAATGACTTTGGGAAGCAAAGTCCAGGTGAGAATGGTAGGAAAGGGAGGTGTTTCTGTTTCAGAATCCCATGTACATGAGAGTCCTTTTGTATTAAAAAGAAAAAAAAAAATATTAGGGTGAAGTTATTTGAGTATTAATAACTTGAGAGTCTTTCCTAGATGGCAGACAGACCATAGTCTTAAAGGCGGTCTTTTATCTTTGTTTGTTTGTTTTTTTTTTTTTTTTTTTTTAAAAAAGGCTTCTGACAGTTTCTTCTCCATACTAATGCTCGTCCTTCTCCTCTGAAGCGCTCTTATCTGGTGTGGGAGGTCAGGAGGGTCAGAGCAATGCCTGCCAGGATCAGCACCAGGCTGTACGGTGCCAGCCGCACACCACTGGAGGACTCCTCTACTCTCGGAACTATGCTGGGTTTGCTAGGCGTTGGTGTGGAGAAATACATATCCTTGTCGTTATCACAGGAGGATGAATCACAGCCACTGCCACTACCCTCTCCACTGCCATCCTCTTTAACAAAAAGAAAAGAGAACAACTGAGTTAAAATGATTTTGTTCAATAATGTTAGTGATTTACTAAAAGGCATGCTACAAGGTTTCAGCAGTGTCCACATTGTAGTGTTTTTCCCTGCTCTAAAAGACCCATTTGAAACAAATCAATAGCTTGTTACTTCACCAGTTAGATAAAATTGATGTGTTGGAAGCAGGGAAAACACTAAAATGGGCACAGAGGTACATGAGGACTAAGCCTGGGAAGCACTGCCCAAGGAATGATGTAATACACACAGCAATGATGTCATGATGTTAAAGTACTGTATGTGTGGTCAATTCTTACCGTTGTCGTTCGTGATGTCATGTCCACTGTGAGCTGCTTTCAGCCATGTGGTCATTTCCTTCAGCACAGCAATCTGTCTGCGAATCACCACATCTGGCTTGGTGATGTCTACTTCCACATGAGGATTGGACACCTGATTGGCTAAGCCATTGCCCAAGACCACAGACTCATACCTGAGACAGTGAAAAAAGAAAAAAGAAAAAATAAAAAAAATAAAAACAATAAGCAGGTTTAAAGAAACGTCTTGCTGTAAGTAGAATGATAGCACTCAGGAATTGCTCCAGCTCACCTGCTCTTGGCTGTGCCATTCCAGCACTCGTCACCCTGAGTGACCCTGTCTCCAACACAGACCGTCTCCGGTAAAGTAGACCAAAACTTTTTAGCATGCTTCAGCTTCTTCTTCACATCTGCCACCTGGGTGAAGAGTTAAGTGAAAAATGCTGTTAGGTTTCTTGACTTTCACTTCTATCTTAGACGTAAAACGCCTTACAATTAAACTGGCAACAGTGGCAATTTAAATAGAGACTCGAGTTCCCTATGTGGAGCCAAGCAGTAAAAAAAGTGTTTTTACCAGTCTGTCCATGTTGGTGCCAGCTGCAGTGGTGGGTCTGGCATCTGGGTTGTATGGCCGGAAACGACCAGGGAATCCAGAGTCTTTCGTAGAACGCCGGGTGCGTAATTCTTTCCTCGGCTGCCCACAACCCTGGAATACCTGAAGGACCCAAACAGGATGAAAATTTTACAATTACAAGGCATTTATTCAGTTCACCTGTTCTTCTATGTGCCTAATATGAATAATAGGAATAGTGATAATTTTGCTTATTTTTTTTATTTTGTCCAATTCAGCACCAATCTAAGGGGAAATATAGAGTAGCAAAAGTCTCTTATTCATTGGTCAGAAACAATGCTGATGTAAAATACAAATAAAAGAAATCATGGAAATTAACAAAGCACAGAAAACAGAGCATGTGCAAAATAAATTAACAAATATTTTATTTATTTACAAATTATAAATATTTTTATTTTTACCTTTCCTAAGAGTTACAAAGTCATCGAGCGTCATTACTTACTCAAACATTTGCACGGATTGCTTCAAAAGTTAAATATAATGCTGTTGTAAACTTTATTTTTCACTCTGAGATGAATGAAGTTTATTATTACTGGTTGAATAATAAAGTAACCTGAGCAGTCACTAACCTTCTGCGAGATTTGCATGCTGTTCTCCTGCATGTTCATGATGGCCTCTGAGATCTTCACATCAATGGGGTCTATTACTGACTCAAAGTTAAATGGCCCCTCCAGTCTCTCAACCAGACTCAGCATAGCATCTAAAAGGCAAACACATGAGTGTACTACGTAAGAAAGTACAAAATTTTAACTAAGACATGAAGGACCCAAAGCACTGCATATTGTAATATTTTCTCAGAACCATCTGGTTCAACTTTGCTTGAACTTTGCTTCACTGGCCATTATTTAGGTTTGGTGGGAAAGGGTAAACAACAGAGTTGTGGCCCTTGAATACTAGAACTAAGAAATGCGTATACACATAGTTTCTAATTGTTGCTGTAACTGATGTTTACCACTGGGGGGAACCACAGAGCTGGATAATGGTGCAATACAGGCTGCCATACTTAAAGCTTGTTAAACAGCAAGTGGGCTTAACAAGGCGCCACAAAGCTGATGTACTGGGTGAACAAAGCCAGCCCTAGCCAGAAACTGTGTGTGTGTGTGTGTGTGCGCGTGTGTCAGAGTGAATCTATAGCAGTCTATAGTATAGTATTAGAGGCACAACACACTACATTTAACAGGAACACACTTGTTATGTTAATAACAAATATCAAACTAATCCTCTACAACTAAGCCATTATCCTCAGCTCTTGTAATTCACAGTGTCACAGTGTTTACGCTGGCAGTAAATAAATGGATTTGCCCGCACACCCGTTCCTTACCCAGGAAGTTATTCCACTCTGTGTCAAGGTCGGCTTGGTTGGCCAGGCAGCCACGCATCACATTGAGGCAGTAGTTTTTACAGGGCTTGAGAGCCACTTGACCTGTGCAGTATGGGCAGTACAGCATCTTCATAGCAGCACGCACACAGCTTGGAGAGGCACTCACCTGTGAAGGAGTGACCAAAAAAAGTGAGCAAGTGGAGGACTTTTAATCAGATTCAGCTTAAAAAAAAAAAAAAAAAAAAAAAAAAAAAAGTGCAAAGGTCTGCAGCAGAGGTTGATGAGTAACCAGACCACTCGATTACGGGAGAGAGCTTTTAATCAATAATAAACCAAAAGGTCAAAGAACCTTATTAAGGTCACATTCTCTTTCAGGATTTCCTTTGAGATGTACTCACCGTGGAGACTTTGCTGACCACATCAGGTATGAGCGCCAGGCCAAGGGTGAAGGTGCGGGCAGCGATGAAGGCTCTGCTCAGCTGCAGTCTTAGTTTGCGCGGCACATCACCGAACGGCATTAGCTCCTCCGTATGCCGACTCACGCATTCCATGTATGCATCACTGAACTCGTGCTGTGCATTGACCAGGCGGAACATCCGCTCAAGAAGTTCGGCCCAGAACACTGACAGCATGTTATCGAGTTGCACAGCAGCGCTGCCTGATGCATAGTAGAGCTGCAAGTCACGAAAAAAGTGCTTGAAGAGCTCCGCGTTCTTCATATACATCACCCCGTAGGTGAGTACGAACATGTCATGCAATGACTTCTCGGCATTGCTGAGCAACTCTTTGAAGAACTCTACAAGAGAGAATGGAAAAGGAAGAGAGGCTGGATTAGACAGCAGCTTGACATTAAATTTTGTTCATTATTTACTGGGACAGAATATTTAGCTATATCTCTCTGTTGAACAGAAAGGAATTTACAACCAGTAACACATACACAAACATTAAACATGGTTTTAAACATTACACAAACTTTTTAACAACCTAGACATGTAAACTGATTTACATTTCCAAAAAACTGCTCTATTGAGCCAAATTGATATTACTTTGTCAGATACTTTGTAGAATTACAATCAAGAGAGCCAGATTTCATAATCCACCATGTTTTGTTCTTTCTTGTCTGGAAAAGCCACTAGAGTTGCCAGTAAGACCAGATAAGTATGGGTGATTCTCAAACACATTACTGCATTTTCCATTCAACCCAACATTGTTCTATAAACACTTTCTTGCAGCTTCTAGGAAAATAACTTTTTATCATGGGAGAAAAGTGCTGACAGGGGGGAAAAAAGGGGAGTGAAAGGAAGAATGAAGAGCGGCCTACTGTTCAAACGGTAACATCTCACCCATCAAGCCAGTTGAGACTGACCACCATCAATGGCATTTTTCTGTTGTCACATTCCATTCGCTTTTTTCTTTGTCTCGGCGCTGCTCCTGCTCCGTCCTTCAGAGAGGAGCTTTCAATAGGATTACTGAATAATGCAGACCCCCTTCGCCAAAAAGGGACCTGTACCCTGCCTCGAGCCTCTCTCATTCCCTCTGCTCTGCTTTCAGTTCATCAGTTCCTTCAGAAAGCCCTCTTCAGTGGAGACAAGGAACAATGACCTACTTCATCCTGTGGAATGTCAACCCCCCCTCCCCACCACAAATAATCCAGCCCCTCTCTCCCATGAAACTCTCTCCCCATGGCCCAGGCTTTCTTAATCTGAACAAAATGAGAATTCCACTGAAATGCTTCACCTTTTCTCCCTCACGCATACACAGAAATAAGCGCTAACACACACAGCCTGTTTTCTTTGTATTAACTTTTCCCTTACTAATTATTTAGAGCAATTTGGTGCATTTATGTGTGTGTCTTAGTAAAAGAGTTGCTTACATGCCTCCATTAATTCAGTCTAAGCACCAGGACTATACCAAGATGGGATTAGGCCAATACTGGACTATATCAGAACTATACAAGCACACCACACACTGCTTTCAAGCACACTGACATGCACATATGCTCAGGTCAGCCAGGCACCATCATTTCCACTTCACACTGGCATCCACTCAGCAAAATGGCAGGTGGTGCGTGTGTGTACAGGGAGGGAGTTGAGGCCGCTCCTTTAAAAGTCGCTGTGTAACCAAGGATACCGGAAACACTGCAGTCTTTACGTTCATCAGTATTTCGGCAGGCGGCCATCAGCCCCTTACTGACATGGGAAGAGGAAAAGGGCATGCAGCTCAAGCTCTCGAGTGAGATTATAACAAATTCCCGCCCCAGCTAGACAGGGAAGAATGCCAGATCTGACAAAAGGTGAAAGTCACAAAGCAGAGCCATGACTGGGACAGAGGAGTGAGGGGTAGGGAGATAGCTGGAGAAGGAGAAGAGAGAGCTGGATCAAGTCATAGAAAGTTGGTGAAAGTATATGATGGAAAAAGTATAAATAAAGCCTACATGCATGAAATGGAGGGCTCTAGAGTAAGTCACTATTCAGCAGAGGGAACTAACGCAAGAAACCAATATATAACAATGAAACATTTTTTGCAGAGTTTTGTTTTTTCTTTTTGAACCAGCAAGGAAAGCTATTTTCCAAGTCACTCCAGCGTAACTAGTTTTAAACCTTGTGCACGAGGTCTGTTAAGTTTCTGTATACTTTCAGCTTGATTAAAAAAGTTTGAAAGATTTACGAATCTTGTTTCATCATTAAATACAAGTTCATGGAGCAGTGTAGTCTGCCAAAAAACGAACAAGTTTTGAGACCCTTCTGGTATTTCCATTAAAGTGAGCTATCCATTAGCGAGTAGTTATACGCTAGGCTACCCATTTGGAGAATATAAGTACATTAACTTTAGCAAGGGAACTTAATCTTTAAGCACAATTTTGCCTTACTTTTAAAAGGCGGCTCTTAAAATGGAAGCCTGTTTTTCTCTACCATTTTCCAGTGGTCTGTACACTTGTACTATTGCTAAGGAAAACTCAGGTAACATTTAAACGTGACTGTACTGTCCAGAACACAAAATGTTTTTTAAAAAAAAAAAAAAAAAAAGGACAGGCTTCTGGAAATCAAATCTCTATGCTCTCTTCTATCCATCCTTCAATTTATTCCATGTTCCTTGACCTTTCCTGTCCCAACCAGTAATTGCTTCCCATTTGTACCAATTAGTCGGTGAGTTCCTTTCTTTTCTTGTGGGATTGCAGGCACCCTGCTGCGCAGCTGTGGTGCAGGACATGAGAGTTTGGGTAGGGGGTTTAATCCTGCAGACAATACTGACCTGGCCACAGCTATCCAGGCCAGACACAGCAAAGGAGAACTATTTTGGGCTGTGATTGAAACCTCGAGACTACTCTGACCACGTCCCACACACAAACACACATGCTCATGTTCATTTTATCTTAATGACCATTTATCTTCAGCACTCACTGTAAATATTCTACTTTGTAGTTCTGTTTGCCTGATTGTGGGTGTGTCATTATCATCTACATCTCAAGTCCACTGTATACAATCTGTGCTGGTTCCTGTGGGCCTGCTAACTTGTTTGATGTCTTAATGTCAACAGTTTACTCCACGGACCTCTGATGGGAGAAACTCACCTACTTCAACTGCTTCATCAACTAAACCTGAGCAGCTCATTTATGTTTTTAAGAGTTTCAAAATCAAGTTAAAACAGATTCACATGGTCTTATCTACATTGTGTGTAGTCGTCATTGTTGCACCAAGAGAGTCTGACATATTACAGTTGTAGGGTTGTTTAGCTGGTTAAACAAAGTGCCTGTGCCGTTTTGACTGACTAGCACTTCTAAGCTTATTCCCACGGTAATAGTTCAAAAGAGCTGAGAACCTGGAGCTGGCACAGAAATGAAAGGCAGAGAAAAGGAACAAAGGGCAGAGAATGGGAGCAAGGAGGAGGCAAAAAGGTGGGGGGGTGGGGGAACAGGGTTGCCACTGCATTCCGAAACGTCACATTCCTAATCACATCTGGCTGCAATAGAGGCATTCTTGCTCACCATCACTCCCTTAAGCTTTTCTTGTAACAGTGTAACACAGATACACACCCTGCTAGAAAAACTATTTATCATAAACATCCAGTTTCCTAAATGCAAAATGCTATGTCTTTTTGTGTTGGTGTGTTTGTGTCTCTCTCCATAAAACTCCCTGACAAATTACTCTCCCCACACTATGAAGGTCACATGATACTCGCCCTGCACTTTCTCTTCCACAGAAACATATATTAATAAAGTGTCATGTGCCACCAGTGTACAAGTCAAATTCCACATTCATCCACACCATAACATTTCCTCAGTCTTGCCAGTGTGTGGGGGATTGATTCCATTTTAAAGCGCCCTGCATTTCTGCCAAATACACACCGACTCGACTGCCACTAACTAAGCTCTTGTTTCAAGTATGGATGTGCTGTTTTATTATTCAGACATCCACAAGAGTTAATGAACAGATATTTGGTTAACCACTAGGAGAGGAGGAAAAGCGTATTTAATATGGCATAATCAAGTATCATTTACAAGTCTAAAAAAAAAAAAAAAAAAAAAAAAACACACAGCAAAAGCTTTACTGAAAGTCAGCTCAATACATCAGAGTGCACGCTCTGGCATAGCTTAAAATTCTAACCTCATGTATGTTATAACTGCTACGCAGTTTAAAATGCTACAGCCACTTGGACATTTGGGGCAGGATTTTGGAAAATCTCACTGGCTTAATGAACTTTGTATGACCACAGTGGCAATTTTATAATAATCTTAAGGTTCATACAGATTTCTATGTTATATTTACTAAACCAATAAAGGAAAACAGAAATGAACGCTGCATGCAAGAGCAATGGCAGCATGAAATAAAAAGCATCACAGAGCGGTTGAGATGTGCTGTGTGCGCGTGTGTGCGGGCGCATCTGGTGTAAAACGGGTTTAATCAAAAACCAAGGTACCCGAGTTGCTTGCATTGTCACTTAAGCCTTGTAATGGAGTTGTACTGGATGTTATTGGAAATATATACTCTCTTTTTTGCCCCATGAGCTTCATGAGGTGCCCCTGCATGAGAGTGAAAACTGCCCATAACAGCCGATTGTCCCTCGTACCTAGCAGGCATCTGACATCAGTGTTAAGCTACGCATCAATCACATTAGCTCAGGTGAATCAGCTAGTAAGTGTAACAGCTCCAGTAATTTCCTATCCGAATCTGCTTAACTGGCATTAACAGTTAAGGGCATTATACTGAAACTCCTGAAGTGGCAGCTAATGGCAGCCTTCTTCATCCCAAACCACTTCATCTCACACTGTTTTGTAATTTACCGAGTTCACACCTGTAAGACTTTATGACATGAATGTGATGATAGGCACCCAGTCTCTCTTTGTGTCCATGCATGTGGGGGTTTTTCCCTCCTGGGTGAGTCAGCAGGGCTTGTCACGTGTTCCCATGCACCCCACCACCCTCAGCACAGCAGAAACCTGATCTCCCTCCCCCTGCTTGATATTTACAGCCACATGCGCAGGAGAAAGGAAGCCTGGCTCTGGACGTGTGTGTGGTCTGTCTGACAAGCTTTTCTGTATATGTGTAAGAGAATGTGTGTTCTGTGGGACAGGTGGAAAGACGGATGGGAACAGACAGTCTAGGTCTCCGGACAGCAGTGTTCGAATTACCATTCCCTGCTCAAATCTCAAATCAGATCCCGGTGGGTGCATTATTGACATCCTTCATGAAAATGAGCTAGCGTGAATAGATAAAAATATTATATATATATAAAAATACTGTAAAACACTGTAGTAAAAGATTTGTACCCCTACATTTATTTGATTAAGCCTACTCTGGGGAAAATAACAGCACTAAAGCTCTTCCTGTAATGTCTAAAATGGTGTAAGACACTTCTAGACTGATACCGGATGATTCTATTCATTCTTTCGATTAATTTTCTCTTCACAGATCACTTATTTATACCTTAGGACCTACTGACAGTAGAGTCTATTGACTGGATTCTCTTTCTCTTGTTCACAGTCTTTCTTCATTCTGTTAAATATAACCTATAAGATCTAAGCGATTTCTCTGGCATGTATGATTTACTTATATGATGTTTCTCTCTTATTATCTGTGTTATTTAAACTATCTGGGTCCTTAGCCTAGAATAAATAAAAAGTGTGCAGGCTTGTCTAGACTTTTTTTTAATTTGTATATGGCATGAATTTAAATACAAGCTTAATAAGAGGCGTAATGTAACACACCATTCGCCTTCACAACACCCTCTAGTGGGACCAGCCGGGAGTTTTGGTCAAATTGAAACGTTGCTGGGCAGAGCAGAAGCAAGCAGAGGTGGCCGACAAAACAACAGGAATGAACGTGACTCAGAATAAAAATAAAATCTTTGAAAAGCATGTAATGGAGTTGCACAGATGTGTTCTGGTGGATTATAGCTGGACGTAGGCGCTTGCATTGATACACACAACCTGGTCAACATGACCAACATGAAAAGTATAATTTGTGTAGATGTGTGTGTGAGACAAAGAGAGCATGAGCCTCACGATCAAAATGTTGGTGTCTCTGCGTGAAGGTGCTCTGCAGGTTGGCGCTCAGTTGGGAGACTGGGGCCTTCAGATCCGAGCGGCTCTGCTGACTCAGCTTCTCCTCCATCTCCAGAGTGCAGCACGAGAAGCCTTGAGGGCACACCTTCAGATGGGCTTCTGTAACAAACAAAGCAAGAGAGAGCTCTTACACAAGTGCTTTTTAAACCACTACTTGTTAAATCCTGAGAGAAGAAAAGGAAGCTTAAATGCAAAAATCCATGAAACTAGAGCTGGGACAGTAAGAAAAATTTGTGGTATGCTACGCATAGATCCCAGTAACCTGGGTTTCACTACATCATGGTACAAGCACTCCACCCTTAACTGAAATGTTTGAGATGTAGGTGATAATGTTGAATGTTTCAAAATAATCTAAGCTTCAGGTTTCCCAGCATGAAGGCCACTATAGATTGCCGTTTTAACTCATCACAAAGGTCATTTGCAAACACTAGCAGCTAGGAATCTAGCCAGGAGTAGTTAGGCAGGTATAATGTTTAGCAGCAAGATATGGAGGACCAGATACATTTTTAGATAATGTTAAGCCGAGTGCACAACACATGACTTTCAAGATCTCAGATACACAGAACCACTCACACTACACCACTTTAATCACTTGCAATCAGTTGTTTGGTGCAGGTAGGGGTGTGTGCACTACATCACAGACAAGGCTCTACACTTCGCAGACAAAACACTACACGATTTTACAGCTGGAGAGATCCCCGCCTAAGCACGCCTGATTCTCAAATCATGTTTTCTCAGGAAAATAAACAGAAGAGCTGTCTAACATGTGACTTCACCCCTTTTTGTACAGAAAAACGGAAGAGAAAGAAGAGAAAATGTGCAGGAAATATTGGTGGGGGAGATGCAGACCACAAGGACTGTCTGTTCTGTAAACAAAACTGGAGGTATAGTGCAAAAAAAAAAAATGCAACAATGCCAGGACTCATGTTATGTTTGTTCTGGGATCATGAAGTGTGCACTGGGCTTTAATAAGCTAGCAAAGGGAATATTAATTATTCTTTCTTCTAACTAACATTAAGTAGCTTGTAACCAGAAGGACTGTTGGTTTTGGTAGCACAGCAGTCAGTTATGAGTCATTTCGGATTCACTCCGCCCAATGCAAATTTGATGTCCAAATCAGACACTGAGGTTGCACATTAGGTACCACATATCTGTCTGTGTGTGTGTCTGTCTGTGTGTGTGTCTGTGTGTCTGTGTGTGTCTGTGTGTGTCTGTGTGTGTCTGTGTGTGTCTGTGTGTGTCTGTGTGTGTCTGTGTGTGTGTCAAGCTAATTCATGTGCACAGTAGATATGTGTGCTGCAGCAGGCAGTGGGATTCAGAATGAGTGGTGCTCACTACAGTTACGGCATGAAATGAGTCATACAACTCTGAAGCACATTTAGTCTAAATATACATGTCAAATAATAACTTTTGTTTAGTCAAAGTCAGCACCGAGTAGGGTTTTTTTTTCTTTATCTGGCTGTTGAACAAGAACAAAAAAAAAAAAAACCCTGGTGTCCACTAGCCTACTGAGTCTACTGAGCCCAAACAGCAATGAATAAAAAAACTAATAGCCTGGACACGTAATCTGCTTGTCCCAGGCATCCTGGCTACTGATTTGTCAACCCCTGAAAGAGGCATTATGAAACAAGACCGGTTTAGCCGGACCCTAGTCCACTGATGTGTCATTCGAGAAGTCATTCACATCATCGTACCAACCACAGCGAAACAGTGCAAGTTGAGAAAGCGTTGGGTCTACATTCTTTTTTCGTGCGCACTCATATTTCAAGCAGAGTTTTGCCTGGAAGTTAGTTAATATTGTGAATACTGTGGCAGAGCTGTCTAACATGTGACTTGCTATGTCTCATTAACATGAACATCAAATGAGATATGGCTGGTTCATTTAAAAAATGTTAATTTTTAAATAACTGGGTAGTATTTTGCTACATGTGCCTTTCAAATAACCACCCAGTGAACTTGACCTTTCACATATAGATTTATGTGATGTGAAAGCGGCACACTCATTTGGCAAGTACACTGATAGCCCTGTCTTCGGATTTGTTGCCAAGCCATGGTGACTGGTGCTGTTCAGCGGAGAAGTGTTTTCAAAGATGGCATAAACATTCAAGGCTTGGAGTCCAATATTTCTGCTGATCCACAGCCTCCGTGAGGCAAAGTGGGCTTGAAGAGTGTGCAAAACAAGCTGACTTGTTACGATAGTACAGGGGGGAGTGGGAGTCAATGCGTAGTCACAGCTGCAATAATGTTTTGTTTTTCTAACTTTTTAGCGCAGTTGCTGGAATTTAGAGACAACACAAGGGGCCTTTCAGTGGACAGGCTGTTTGGTTTTCCCTGCCAGCCTGCTAGAACTGTAGCTACTCCAGTCTGCACTCTACAGACAGACACGTCCACTCATTCACAGCAACGGCTGCTGCTGAGAGCCAAACAGGCCGTTTTACAATATTTACAACTCTGCTCAAGTGACCCAGGTCTTAAAGCACACAGGAAAACAGGCATAAATGGATGTGCCTGAGGGACATAAGAAATAAAAAGGCCACAGTTTTAATTTGATTTCAATTTAGGATTAGAAATGATGTTTTCTGAGCAAACATGTTCATGTTTTTAGCTTTTACGAAATTACAGAACTCTGGGATCACTGTATCTAGTCAGTCAAACTTCTGCGATGCGGCACTAATACAGTATTATTAAAAAAATTAAATAAATTTAAAAAAATAATAAAAATAATAATAATAATAAAAAAGTGATGATCAAGTGCTAACATGTGCATCATGGTGCTCACAGCCACGGCTCCATAGCTCACAGTGACTATAGCCCTGTCCCAAATGGAGTTTTAAGCCCAGTGGCTTAGTGAGGACACAGTCTTTAAAAGGAGCAATACCTGGTTTTAGTGTTGTCAAACGCTCAGTGGTTTATTACTCATTCAAATAATGTTTCATGTTGCTCCCTGCTTCAAGTAAAAGACTGCTGTTGAATCAGTACTGATGTAGGCCATGCCAGAAACACAACTTAACCATGCACATATACATGCCATACTCCTTTCCACACACTTGTGCTTGATCTGTTTTGAGATGAATCTGACTCACGAGATTTGATCCAGCTATTAGTAAACTTCTTATTATACATATATGAAAAGGAAATTCTAAGTCTAGAAGTGTTCTAGCTGATTAAATATTATACAGGAAGAAAAAAAACACTTCAGTACACAAACTCATGACACCACATTACAGTGAACACAAACGAGTTGCACGCTATCCTGTCCAGGCTCCAAAACATGTTACCCCCCATGCCCTCCTCTCATACACACACACACACACACACACACACACACACACACACACACACACCATTAAATCCCTCCCACCATCATATTTCTCCCTAACACTTAGCCCTTTGTATGGGGCAAAGTGTGAGGGGTGGGCAGAAAACCTGGGTGAAACAAGTAAAACACACAGAGGTGAAATAAAAAAAAAATGTGGAACAGAATCTTGGGTCTAGTAAACTGCTGTACCTTCAAGCTGTCCATAGAAACTAAAAACACACCTCTGGGATTTTGCCTACTTTTAAATGGGTATAACAATGTACTTAGGGCAAAATTCAAACTTATGATATCTTTATAAAGATTGTAGTATAATACATGGTACAAACTTTTAATCCTTCTAAAATGTTTCTAAAATCATGCTTTGGATCAATTAATGAATCAGTCTACTCTCTTACTCCTCTTTACAGTGCCACACACAATTCTGTAGCCCATGACTACTTGAAGAGGGATCAGTGGTCAAAGGGCTCTGGCTCACCTGCCTAATACTCCACTATCAGATGTGCTGACTAAATCTGGAATAAAAGACATGTTGTAATCAATTGGAGAAACACAGGCTGAGTGAATTTTCTCTGTCCACAACCCTTCCTCCAACACTTTTTTCAATCAATTAAAATTATGCAGAACCTGAAAAACACTGAAGTATTGCATATCGTCTATCAAGACCATCTGCAATGTACCACTCCATATAGGTGATACCCTCTTAGGCTCTGTGTGTGTGTGTGTGTGTGCGTGTGTGCGTGTGCGTGCTCAAGAGCAGTGAACAGGCAAAAGCACTGCTGTTAACTGTTAGACTGGGAAAGATGAGGCCACGGTTTAAAAAAAAAAAAAAAAAAAAAAGGCAAGCAGCGAGAATGGAGAACTTGGTACAGGTACTGAAAAACAGAAGCACTCTAGTTAGTACTATACTGAAACTGCTGATCACAAGCGCCTGTCTTCACTGATCAACTACCTACATTCCAGTCATTTTCATTCCTACTCAACCTATCACATTAGATCTTCCACTACTAATCACACTTTTTAACCAAAACTTTGCCAAAGACAATCAGTAATAAACCTTGCATGTTCCACAGAAACCTGGCAAATTACCAAATGATTTTCTACACTGTTCTGCCTGTTGTAATAGCCTTAAAACGAGTTTCATTATGTGACATACTTTGAGCCTGTGCTCTTTAAAGTTGTTATTCATAAAAAGGTAACTAACATGAACGTAATGTTCCTCTAGTTTCACCACTTCTACTTAGTGGTAAGTGACCTCACAATAAATCTAAATGAGCTGCGTCAGTTCTCCATTAACGAAGAAGTCACTTCCTGTTTACATCCTGCGTTTTTCAGCAACAGTCCATTTTGGTAGAAAGAGGAATGTGGGTGAAACCTAAATTAGCTCTCATGCCCTTACAACCCTGACCCCACCTTTTTTTGTGCCCCCAGCCTTTCTCCAGAACCCAGACAGACTTCAATGCCCGTCGCTCCACAAAACCAGCTTCCAAGCTTAACCATTAGGGTCAAAGGTTAACAGCCACTCCTCTGAGAGAGGCCGTGCACTCTGACCCTGCCAGGCACTGGCCAGCAGACCCACCACCCGCATGCACACACCAACACACACATTCTTCCACCAGCCCTGGGCCTTCTGAAGTCATAAATTCTCAAGGGGATTATTTCAGGCCGCCAGCCCTATAAATTCGCGATGGCCGCCACATCAATGTGCTGTGACCAGAAAGAGAGACTAATGGGCTCCCCTTGGTGTCTAACTAATTCTTGGTGTCTAACTGTCCATTCTTGTCTGCAGTGGGCCGGGGAGGCTGCAGGTTTATATTCCAGCCAAGCAAGAGCCACAACTGATAGTCAACTGAAGGCCAAGACCAACTGAAACAGGTGGAATCAGGCATGGCTCCTGCTTGGTTGGAACTGGTTCTATATGGATAAGCTAAACTTATGAAGCAGATCCCATATACCAACATATGGGCTACTGGAGTTGCGCTTAATTTTGTTCAAGTGTAAATCCAGTTTTTCAAAATCAACAAGAAAGGCAACTTCAATACTCAAAAAATTATTATTAACCCAACCCATACTCTATGAGAGCACTCCTAAGACATGCACCTACAAAACAGACTCAAGAGCAAATCTACAACCCCCACAGTCATATCTTACTGCTCATTTTCACTTAACATAAGCTGCAATTACTACTGAGGGAGGGAAACTCCCATTTGTCAGGGTACATCTTTCTCACCCAGTGCAACAATGATAAACATACCCTCCTGCAAGCAGAGAAACTACACATATGTTCCTATTACAGTAGGTAGAGAATGAAGAATTAAGATTAAAGGGATAAGCAGAAGAGTGAAGCAGAGCAGGAATAATAAGGGTAGATAAAGGCTGTATATTTGATTTGTAAATCATGGATATTATGCTGCTCTAGCTGTAGCTTCCCAAATCTGGCTTTCGTGTCAGGACAAGACACCACTGTTTGCCTTCAGCGCTCTTCTCTCTCTCTCTCTGTTCCAGCTGCTGGAGCAATATTTTTATCTGTCGTGCATCTCTTCCCTCCATGCTGTGTGGCCTGAGGCCATTTTGAGTGTGTCACTTGCATACACCCAAAGCACAGCAGTATGCGTCTCACAGGCTGCTCAGGAAAACAACCTCCTCTCAAACTTGCCTCAGGTAGCCACATGCAAAGATCATCCGTAAACTCTGGTAATCATTATATACTATATGGCCAAAAGTTTGTGGACACCTGACCATCATACCCATATGTGCGTTCTGAACATCCCATTCCAGATTTAGTTCCCCTTTTGCTCTTATAACAACAGCCACTCTTCTGGGGAGGCTTTCCACTATATTTTGGTCAGGCACCAATCCCGGGTGAGGAGGCCTGGTGTACAATCGGCATTCAAAATTATCCCAAAAGTGTTCAGTGGGGTTGAGGTCAGGGCTCTGTGTGAGCCACTTCAGTTCTTCTACTTCAACCTTGGCAAACCTTGTCATCATGTCTTTACTTTGTGCACAGGGGCAATTTCATGCTGGAACAGGTTAGGGCCTCTTAATTCCAATGAAGGGAAATTGTAATGCTACAGCATATGAAGACATTCTAGACAATTGTGTGCTTCCAACTTTTTGTCAACAGTTTGGGAACAACGCACATATGGGTGTGATGGTCACGTGTCCACAAATGTTTGGCCATATGGTGTACAAATCCTTTTTCGTATGACAACATGAGATAAAATTAAGCTTGTTAAAGTACACATTATTTGGTGTACAACAGATATTAATTATTGCTATATTTATTATGCTCCTGATCTGCAGTTAAAGTCCTTCTTAGTGTTTTAAACAAGTTAGTGCCCTCCCTCTAAAAGCTTGATGAGGCGGAAATACCACAAACATCTTTTTTTTCCCCAGCAAACCAGTGGTTTTGTTAAAGCTCTATACCACTTATACACCATGTTCAATGTGAAGTTTCCACCTCAATGGAAGTGCATTGAAAAGGGATGATTGTAACCTGAAACCAGTATTAGAGCCCAAGAGCTCATATGGAGCTGATCAGCATGGGCATTGTTATTTCTCCCCTATTTCCATCCAGTATTTCTAAAATACTAGCAATACATGTTTAGAACACTTTTGCCCAAACAATAATGACTCTCATGGCTTGCAATAAAAGTTCAACCAGACTAACAAAGGCCTGGTTTATACGAACTGTCACAAAATAGCAGATTACATCAAGCAAGGCATTTTCATTCATTTCCACCACAGAAATAAGTTTGTTCTACTTCAACAGATAAGTTGATTAGAAATGGGCATCTTCAGGACAAGCTAATGCACACAAGAATTCGAATAAGTACAAACTGTTCTGGGTAAAAAGAATTTAGAATCCTCAAAAGCAACTGCAATAGGACTGGCCACATTCCTAAAGGCTGACACCATGAAAAAAATGAGCTGAGAACACTTATTCTATAAGAGCAGCATTATTACCAAAGGTATTCTCTTTCCCAAATCCTCCCTCTATTCCCAGCACAACATTACATACACCCCATTTGTCACTTCTCCACTAAGCACAGGTCCATATAGCATATTGCAGATACCCAGAATCCTCTTCACTGGTGTACATTTTCTCCATCTGCCTGTCCTTAGAGAGTCACCAGATCCAATCCCAATGCATGGGTGAGCATTTGTATGGGTGCGCAGTTGTACCCCATGGGGCAGGTGTTGTGTTAGTGAGGAAGCAAATTAACAAGACGGATATCCAAAGCCAAACAATACAGCTGACATTCGCACTGGTCAGGAACTTTCAGAAAGGCACGGACAATTCCCACTGCACTAACAAAATGGACAGGAAGGAAGGTCAGAAAGTGCTTTTTTTTTAATAATATCATATGATCATGATTCAGATCCAAACTTTTCTCATTACATCCTTTATTATTCAATATAAAACGTTTTGATGACAAAGATTACAAGAGGAAGAGGATCTGAAATGTACTGTAGACTTGAAGCCCACAGAGTGTAGAACAGACAGTGGTGTACACATCTGCTTGTACTAGCATTAAAGTAAGTAAAATATGGCCTAGAAGAAATGTTTATGTTGAGAGTCCATTCAAGTCTTGACTAATATAAAGGAACATTAACATTCACCTAGAAATGGTTTAGGAATCGGGCATTACACTTGCAGCCACTATAATTTGCAACAAAATGTTTTACAGTAGGGCAGCCAGCCACAAGTCCTTGGAAAGCATGTGTGTAAAATGTTTCCTTAAATAAATCATGAATTAAAAATCTCTTGCCAAACACAGCTGTCAAAACACTAAGCAACCAGATTTTTTTCAGATGGCACTTGGTTGACAAAAAAGAAATGCATATGCAGAGGCAGATTTCATCAGAGACCACGTCTGTCTGTCTCTTTTTCAAAAAGTCAGCCTTAGAGCAGCACACGTTTAGTCACAGACTTAAGAGTCTAGACAGCTGTGTGATCATTAACCAGGGTGATATTGTAGCATGGTAAAGGCTATAGTTCCTCTCATCTTCTCTTTAACATTTAGCACAATTCCAGAACTTACCAATCAGAGCACATGGCTATGATACAACACAAAGCAGACTTGTGATGAAATGGATGGTATTGTGGGAAATTCTCATTAATAGCGCCTTACATGAAAGGTGTTAAACTGAATTGTTTGCGTGTACAGCAATGCACAAAACGGTCTTCTGCTTCTAGTGCGCCTCTGATACCTCTGAAACCAGCCAGAGCGTCTGACCAATTAAAACTCCCCACTGGTGAACATTCCAAAAGGTTGTCATCCATGAACATTCACCCAGAAGCCCCAGGAAGATTCTACAGCATGGATCTGGCCTCTCATTCTCTGTCTGGCTCCATCTCCCTCCCCAGTGTGCCGTCTCCGGCTTTGTCTCTGTACACAAAAGCTCCCTGCCTACACCACTTCCCAGGTCAGCTCATTGTGAAATGTTTAACTTGTTCCAGAATTGTCATAGAAACTCTATGAATTTGCTTTCAAACAGCTGACAAACGAGCATTTAGCTGGAGAGAGCAGGGACTTTCTGTTATGCATTAGGGATTTGGGATACGCAGGAACATTGGAATGTAAGGCCTCATTCCAACAAGGGAAGAACAATCAGGTCACAAGTTAACCGGCAGAGTTGTGTGTGATTGATGACCTTCAACCAGAGATACAGCACAGTGAGGCAGTCTAACCGAGCAGAGCCATGCAGCCTAGTGAAGCTGCTGAGGACAAGTGAACAGAGCAACATTCAGGTGGAAGCAATTCCACTCTCAAACCATACAACCAACAAGAGTGAGTTAATGAGTGAGTGAGAGAGAAAGCTAAGAGGCTAGAAGGCTAAGAGGCTAATTACAATGCTCTGGCAGGTAAGTGGAGACATTGCCAGCTTGAAATGCATCAAGACGACGAAGACAGTTAAAAGGGAAGGGAGACATGAACTCAAGGAAAAACATGGGCATAAAAAGAGGGCTGAATGAGCTGATGACACCAGTTGTGATCAATGGTGTTGAGAATGAATTCGCTATCCCCACCGAGAGCAAAAGCACACAGCTGTTTGCATACACGCAAACAAATGTGTGTGCGCGCATGTGGGCATGCGCATGCACACAAAAGTACACTCTTAGAGGATCTGAAGTGGGTCAGTTTGGTGGAACTCTTGGGGCAGACAAAGGGAAAATCTACAGGCAGTACCTTAACTAAATATTGGATTAATATTTGATGTTACAGGGATCAACAAACATGATCACGCTGGTCAGTAAAACTTGCCAAAATAGACTCGATTCAACTTTAGTCCAAATACATTGGGACCATCTTTGCTTTGTTGATAAACAAGCAGCACTTTGCTCTGAACCGGTACAAAGTTTGCGTTTGCCTTTTTGCAAAATTAACTGTAAAACGTGTATTAAAATTGTACAAGTGAAACACACATTTAATTGTACTCTTAAAAAATTTCATTCACTTTTACAACAATACTACTTCCCTTTAAATCACCTGGTCTATAACAGAAAAGAGAGGGGACAAAAAAGATTGCTAAAGATTTGTAGGAAAAAGCAGTGATTCTCCAGACATCACGTCACACAACACTTTGTTACAACAGAGGAAGAGCCTGCGCCAAAGCCTGGCTCATCCCTTGTCCCAAAAGACCTTGTCTCCATACCCTGCTCTTTGGTGCTTGAATGAAAAGAGACAAGCTAGGACTTTCAGCTTGAAAACAACTTTTCCTCCCTCTCTGAAAAGTGATTTAGTGTTGCAGGAACACCATAAAAGCAACTCATGGTATCAAAAGGGAGAAAAATGCATATCTGGAGAAATCCTAGTTCTTTTCGCAAAGTATATAATGTACTAATAGTCTCTCCACATATATCCTAAAGCCATTTTATTTCTTACACATTTTTGTGCAGGTCACTATTTCAAAACAAAATGAACCCATTAACCCTCAGAACATTCAGGGCTTCAGAAGTATTTAAACCCCATGTGTTACATCTTCCCTTCATCAGTAAAGCAAACCTGCAGAAGACTTAGATGACCGTTATAAACATTGTCAAAGTGTAGGTAAGAGGGGATGAAATTTGCCAGATGTTGAACCTGAAGGACAAGCAGTAGAACTGAGTGCTCATTTACAAGTAATAGAGCAAGAGGGGCCCACTGGCAAGATGAGGTCAAACCCATGATCATGTTTCCAAGTCCTCAATGCGACAACACGGCCACAATGATTCTGATATAGCTGTTGGGCTCAGGAAACTGGATAGCAGTGATGTTGGTGGGAAGAGCAGCACTATTAGCCAAGTGCAAAAAAGGGAAACTTACACCAATGTACTATGTTTTAGTCAGGGACATCCCTTATCTCATCTCCAATGTGATACAGGCAACCATGTCAATAAATTATTGAGACCTACGAGTAGAAGCCGCATACACAAAAGCTTTCAGATCAAACATAGCCATCTCCATTTACTCAGAGAAATCTATCAAATTCCTTCAAACACCATACTAAGCCTAAAACCTTTCCCCAATCCAGCCCTCAGAGTATTCAGGCTGACGATGGTAAGAGGAATCACTGATTGATTCCGTCTATCGCAAAGGCTATGAACTTGGATGATGCCAGAAAATGTGTCTGCAGCTTTAAGGGCTTTAGACACAGCAAATAGCAAACCTCTCTCCACTCTGCCTGATAATTCCTGCTGAGAAAAATCACCTGCATCTCTCCTGCAGTAAGCACAGTAACAGCAACGCCACATACAGCACATATCCAAAGAGGATTGTTGTAAACAACTGCCAATAAATAAATCTAAAAACTCCGACCACCTCTTCCTGCATTTAGACATGGCACTGATGCGATATCCAGTGTCAGTGTTGGGCTGATATTAGCAAAGAATGTTCGTTTGGATATCAGGGGGGATATCTGTAACAAATCTAGCATGAAATATCACAGAATTTCTTTTAGCAGAACGCAGACGTAAAGCAAGCATAGTAATAACCACCTAAGTTAATATAACAAAAGTGAGTAGCTAGCTATTGTGCAATATAATACAGAACCTTCTTTTATTTTATATTGTCTAATATTGTACACATTCACACTGTAGTCTTAATGATTTCAGTTATTTGGAAGAGTTTAGTTAAATTAAAAAACTGCAGTTTTGTATAAGGTTAGTAGAGTGTTAAATGTTTGAGTATGGTGATTTTAAATGGCCTTAAGTGCTTCAATTAGAATCAGTATTGGCATCCTTATCATGAAAAAAGTATCATCCATTCATCTTCAGTAACCGCTTTATCCTGACCAGTGTCGCAGTAAACCCAGTGCCAATCCTGATAAAACTGGGCGTAAAGCAGGAGAAGTCACCCCAGATGGGACACTGAATACTTGTTGCAGGTGTTTTGGGAGCAAAACATCTGGACCATCTGGGGGCACTGAGGAAGGGATTATGAAAACCATGGCTTGGTGACAAAGTTACATAACGATGTTCGGGGGAAAAATTTTTTAAAGACGTTTGAAAGAGTTGGCTTGTTTAAATACTTTTGTTAATTTCAGCCATTGTATGGTCAGTTTTAGGAGATGGCATCTAAAGTGGAATGCATATTCAAATTAAAAAGAGGTCTGTGAGACCCAGAGCACACATCAAATCAACACTGGCTTTTTATCCTCTTCAAAAGACTTTATGACATGTTCAGAAGGTCTGTAAAAGTGGGATTAGGGAAGCACATAGGTGGTGGGGAAGTGAGTGTGAATTACCAGTGTGAGCGGAGATCTGGTCTTAGGCTCATCAAGGCTAGTCCCAATGAAGCTTATGGGAATAATTAGGAGGGATTATAGAGGTTCTGGAACGTTAGCTAAACTGGGGATTCTGCCCAAAACCCACAGCAAATCCCTGGCCCATGTCCTTCCTATGTCTCCACAGCCACAAAATGTGTCTCTGGAACCATAAAACCACCACAATTATTGGCACCATCAGTACTATTACTCCCTTTAACATCATTAATAGCAGACGGCAACTGTCTCAGGGCTTAATCTGCAATGCCACAACAACAAGGGAGTTTCATTTGGAGCTGTGCCTGCTAAGGGAAGGGTAGCATGGAACACGTCAAATTAGAGACTCTGGGAGCTGGTGGACTCATGCTAGTGCTCTCTATTACATGCACAGATGAAACACGACAACACAATGTCTTCTTTCAAAAACTTCACATTTTCCCTGTTGTGCAGTTCGTCTCTGCAACGGATCCAAAGAGCATGATTAAACATGACCTCGTAATAACAATGTCTGTCAAGGCAAACATACAAAACAACGGGTTTTGGTATTAAATTCAACTGAAAGAGAGAAGAGAGCAGAAAGAAAAACAATGAAGGATAATAAAAGAGAAGGGACCAGACCTTGGATGAGGCCTTGGAGCAAGCCAGAACGGATAAAATGGCCCAACAGAATGAGGACAAAGGAAAGAAAAGCTTCTAGATGTTAAAGCTAGATAAAAAGGAATGCCTGCATCAACACTTCCTACAAAGCATGCTCTTGAAGACAAGGCAGGATGCATGAGCCAATTGAATGGGCCCCAGGGAGCTCCACATGCAAATTGGAAGTGTTAACAAGGAGCTTTGGTGGCGGCCTCTATCTGCCTTGTGGTGAGGAAAAGGCACAAATGTGCAGGCAGATTTTACAAAGCGTCAATCAGGAGTGGCTCTGCACTGTACCGCACAGCCTGGTTCACTCAGAGAAGAACAGAGAGTTAAACAATGTCACCAGAGACACAAGCTTCAAAGCTGTTAGAGTGGAGGGGTACGAAAAGGTCAGTATGCACATGCCTCATCCATACAGAGAGTATGTGTGTATATGAGTAAAAGCAAACACATCAGAGCCTGGGCAAGGCCCCAGAGATGTCCACCTATTCCCCAAAAGTGCCACACACAAGCCTGCTTGAATCACACATAGTGCCAGCTCCTTTTGGTAATTCCTGGGTTTTGTTCTCATCCTCAGACTAGGCTCCTCTTCCATCAGTCAAAATCCCCCTGTAAGTTTCACTCAGTGGTGCAGCCCGTCAATCCTCTGCTGGCACAGGCTTTGTTGCTGCTTGGGGCTCTGAGCTCCCAGTGTGTGGGTCTTGGTGGTCTCATGTGGAATGTATTTTGGGGGGAGGACACCCAATTGTTCCTACACACAGCATCCACCCCCTGCTGGGCCGTCACTCAGTGGAGGCTGTGCAGGGGGGAGTGTCGGGTAACCACGTAGAGAAGCCAGCTCAAAATTAATGTTACAGTTACAGTTGGATAACAAACCCCAGTGGTTTTCAGAGAAATACTGGAGCAAAACGGGACACGAGACTCATAACTTGAGTTACATTCAAAGACCACAAGCACAGTCAAAATGTTAACGCGATTTTTGGCTCCAAGCACGTTGACTTGACCAGCTGAATTAGTAGCTGATTTATAGCTTCCTGTATTCAACCACCTGGAAATATGTGCGTCTCAAGTCCACCGCTTGTTCCACACATTGTGAAGTAACTGATGACTTGCCCATTATCTAGGCCATGTGTTTCCAAGTAGAAACAATCCTAAGGCACTATAACATTCATGCCTTAATCTCAACATGTGCACTAACTAATCTACAAAGTGAGCCAACTTTCAAAAATGCAAAGCCAACAATTCCAAGACTCATACATCCTCAAACACCCACTCACACTTCACGCAATGTCTGTCAATGTGTTTCATATCTTCTTTCTGATAGCCAAATCGTCAGCCAGCCACAGGGCTTGGCCATGACACAGGAACAGGCTGCAGCAAGGTCATTTTAGCCTCGCCCATGGCCTGAAGCTTTAATTACCCTTACTCATATCTTCGTCCAGCTCAATAACGGTACCTTAAAAATGCTGCCAATGCCCTAAAGTAGAAATATATATATATATTTTTTTTTTTCGACTGAAATGAATTTCTCCATCTGCAGACTGATGACAAGTTAGTCTAAACCTATATTTGTACTGAAATAGCAAAAATGTGACAAAATGTGTAAAATGCACATTTTTAATTACACTCACTGCCAACTTAATTAAGAATACCAATTATCCAAACAGCCAATCATGCAGCAGAAGTGCAATGCATACAATCATGCAAATACAGGTCAAGAGCTTCAGTTATTCTAAAAATGTGATCTCAGTTACTCTGACAGTTTTGAGTACATTTGAGAATTTCAGAAACTTTGAATATCCTGGGATTTTCATACACATCAGTCTCTAGAGTTTACACATCCAGCAAGTGGCAGTTTTGTGGGTGGAAACGCCTTGTTGAGAGAGGTCAGAGGAGAATGGCCAGACTGGTTCAAGCTGACAGGAAGGCTAAGGTAACCCAAATAACCACTCTTACAAATAACCACATCCATGGTGTACAGATAAACATCTGAAGAACAAACAACACGTTGAACCTTAAGGTGGATGGGTTAAAACAGCAGAAAACACATTGGGCTCCACGCCAAGAAGAGACATCTGAGGCTACACTGGGCACAGGCTCACTGAAACAGGACAGTTGTAGATTACAAAAACATTGCCTGGTCTTTTTCCAATCTTCATCTGTCCAGTTTTGGTAAACCTCAGATTCCTGCTCTTGGGCTGGCAGGAGTGGAACTGGCGTGGTCTTCTGCTGTTGTAGCCCATCCACTTCAAGATTCGACGTGTGTTCTTCGGCTGCTTTTCCATTAACCACGGTTGTAAAGACTGTTGTCTGCATGCAATATTCAAATATGGTCAAATTCACTAAGATCACATTTTTCCCCCATTATGATGTTTGTTGTGAACATTAACTGAAGTGGCCAGTGAATTTACTTTACCTTTAATAACTTTGTAAAAAACCAATATTATATAAATATGGGACAATAATTCCCTTCCTCCTTAGACTCTCAGATGATTTTATTTCATGCTGATTTCTGATGGCATTTCCACCCACAATGATATGCTACTGGCTCCAGTGCTTCAGAAATGATTCTCTGCTTAGCAGAAACCAGCCAAGTCAAAAATTATCATGACAGCAGAAGCAGGTTTTCACACACTTCCAACACATTAACACACACACACATCTTTAAGCAACACTTCTCGTTTGGAACATATGCGTTTGAGGTCAGGGAGGTTAGTAGAAAAGAGGGCAAAATATTTTTTTGCCACATGTTCTTAAGCTTGCAATCTTACTGACAACAGGGAGGAACAGCTTCTGTTGAGCCAGGATCAATTTTCTTCATTGATACTGTTGATATTCTAGTGGCCCATTTCCTGACAAAAGAGTTAATCCTTAGTCACTGACAAAGAGAAATATAATTCCTGATGCATTTGCTCTTACCCAACACTACAAAGAACACGAGGCTGTGTTCACACGAGCCCTGCTGTTTAACCGCCACTGCATATTTTACATGTAGCAAGAGAAAACAGCCAGAATGCAGCCGGGTTTACTCAAATACGCTCTGCAATATAAAATATGTTCTCAGAGCCAAACGCGTCATGACTGGTGAGTACAGTCAAAAGTATCTTGATTGGTTTAGAAAAGTCAACTTCTGCATTCATGACATATTTGAATAAGTGAAATGTATGAAGCCTCTTTATCATCACAGCTAGGCTAAATATTGAAAAAAAAATATTATTGTTGTTGTTGATGATAATAAATCAAATCTAAATAACTAGTCCACACCAATGGATATGAGACAGAACTCAGAGGTAACTGCACTGAGTCTCACGTAAGCGAGACTTGTTTCAGGCAGGGTTTTTTCTACAGCAAGATAAATGCATGTGTGAACACAACCAAACACTTCTCTGCTGCAGAAATAACTACTCTGCTATCCAATTAAAATCTAGATGAAACTGATCAGGACACATTAATTCAATTGGTAAATTCTTATTACATCAGTTTGTGTGTATAAAGCAAAAAAAGGCTTTTTAGTACCTTATTTAAAAAAACTATGGGCATGGCAAGACCCTTACTGGACTCATGTCTTATCTCTGCAGTGCAGTGATATTACAATTAGTCAATTATTTACCGGACTGCAACTGTGAGACATATGGTGAGAATGAGATATGACCTCCAATTTAAAATGTCAAAAATATTTCAAGCATTAAGCATACCCCTGTAAGAACATGTATAGATGTACATTATAATATGAAGTCGAAGAACTGAGGTTGCCGGTTCTTCAGTTATAATGCACTAAAGTAATTAGGACAGGAACGGTCCTCCGAGCATAAAGAAGTACGAGCCTTTGATCTTCACCACTGTCCATACCTGAGGCATGACATAAGACCCAGCTGCCAATATGAAGCAAAACAGACTGCTCGAGCACAGGAAAAAGTGTTCCGCTGTCTCCCAATAAGAAACTGTTGACACAAAGAGATACCAATCTGGTCAGTGCTAACCACTCTCCTTTTGAAGAGCCACTGCGCAGCAGGAACTCAACACACACGTTTTACAACATCTAGGCCAATCATCAACCATCACAAACAGTGGGGCTTTTCTTTAAAAGGCCAAGACCCTCTCTGCTTTGGTTAGGAATGGGAGGGTGTGAAAGCTTCAGACCTTAGTGGGGAACTGTGTACTTCAGGGCTTAAGTAACTATGAGGTCCCCTAAGATATTATAATCCTTGGTATCTCACAAACAGAAGGGATCTGAGGAGACCAACTGGTTGGCGAATAAACATCTTAAACCCCAGACAGTGATGAGAAGCTCAACAAATGTACTCCATTAGACTGTGGAAAATTAATTCCACTGCTTTTTTCACACAGGCAGATAGTTCCTCTGTTCAACCTCCTCCTCAAACACTAAACACAGTTATTTAAAGTTAACACAACTTCCAACAATGGTGCCCAACCCTTGTAAATGACAATAAAGGGAATGGGACCAACTACAACAATATAGAGAGCCAAATATGTCAGTGTTAGTCTAGGTACACTTTTGCATAAAATCTTTTCAGCTTTGTCAAAGGAGTTAAAAAAAAAAAAAAAAAGGAATAAAATTATACATTTATACCATGACAGGAAACACTTAATCATTTTCTTGCCCTGGATCATGTGCAAAACCCCACAAGCACCAGGTCTTAATTGAAAGGATAGAAATTCAGCAGGCAAATACTATAATTTTTCCACCACAATCTGAAAACAAAAGATGCTTGTGGCTGGAGGATCACTAGTCATATTAGAAGCTTTGTCTAAAAACTGTGCGCTTGTTGTTTAGGTTCTTCTGGGTGAAGATGAAATGGCAGAACTTTATAACACCAAGTTCACAATGTGTCTATTATTGTATTATATGATTTACAATACCAACGGGCCAAAACATCTGAATGAAGAATACCGTTCTGATGAAAAATTTTATTTGGCCAGCTTAGCTGGAACATACCATCCGAAAAAAATGCAGAGGGCAAAAATAATAATACCCTTGCTGATTAATCACAGAAAAGCAGAAAAGTTGGCTTGGAAAGGATATAATTTTGGCCATCGGTGCTGCGTTGGATGTGCTTGGCCTAACTGTGGATAGAATGTGGATTCAGGACCATGGAAATATGGAGAATAGATGTTTTGACTACCAGGTGAAAAGGAACAGTGCTGAAAGCCAAAACCAGAAGGGGACACTGACAGTTCAATTACGTTCTCCTGTGGACCATTTTCACCCTAGCAACAGGAGACATTGTTATCCAAAAGCAGAGCTTTTTGTGTTCTCTTTCTGCTTTCTAAGAAGCCTCCACCCTTCAGCAACAGTAGACCTTGTTACTCTCACTGGATCAATTATCTCAGGCTCCATTATTGACAAAGAAAAGAGTCCGATGCATATCAGGGTCTATTGTGAGATGCACATGTGCATGGCACCCAGACTGGTCAACAAGCCATTATAACACATTCTTGTTAACCATCATGACAAAACCAGAGTTGCACTACAACAAGATTATCAGTGCAGGTGAGTTTGGGTACAATCAGCCAGATTTTACATTACAATGATACACCGGGGAAAACAATGGGCTTTTGGCCTGGTGTAAAGTACAAGGCAAATTACAAGCAAATGGTGTCCGTGATTTGAGACAGCTGTTCTATTTCTCACATGTAATGCAGCTTACAACTACTAAGACTTGCATGAGTCCACCTGCTAACTTCCCATGATTACAGTCTCATTTGACATGCCAATCTCATGAACCAATAGACCAATAGGCTAAAGTTGATGCAAAAAAAATAGGCAAAGCTGTTAATATCAATTGTGTAAATTACATGTCAACAGGACAGGACATATTACATTACTAGGGTTTATGTCTACATGTTATTTTATAGTCTGTAATAATAACAATGATGCAATCGTTCCAAAAGCAAACACATAGTCCATAAAAAAAAAAAAATTACCATTATGACGGATTTGAACGAGACTAAAATCACAGAGCATACTCTCGTAATACTTACATTACACTACGTCATCAGGTAAAGTGATTCCACCCAAAATCGGGCTTCAGTTACTGCAAAAGTGATTCATTCATCACAAATTACACATTAGTCCCAACCACCTGGGGACAAATCAGAATTTCTCTGCAAACGGGTTCATTTTACAACATAAACGCTGAAATGTCACTAAACATGGAATAAAAATAAATAAATCAATCAATAAAATCTGACCTATAGCAGCAAGTTTATAACACATCTGGACTTTTTCCTGCCTGGGAATTTATAGTCTGTGGATTTAAAAGTTGGAGACAATAACAATGTTTACTTATGTAAAGCAAAAACATTGACGTTAAACCCAGCATTAACAGTATCTGTAACAGGGGCTTTGGCTATCATCGATTTAAATGTTAGGGGATAGAAAGTAGACTCTCCTGATCTAGTTAATTTTTTATATGACATGGCCCTGTGTTCTCAGCTGCTCAGCTATATAAATGAAAGCCAAATGCCATAAATGTAAATGTACATGGCAATCAATACAGAGAGCACTATTATCCTAGTCATGTGTTTCTCACTTCAGGTGAAAGAAGTCCCAGACAGACAAATCTTTGTTTTGTGTGTGTGTGTGTGTGTGTGTGTGTGTGTGTGTGTGTGTGGACTGGTGTGTTTTTAACATGAAGTCTAGCTCACAGGATTGCCCGAGAGCCACTGCCGGGCCTTTGGGCCAGACTCTTAATCTTGGGAAAACACTGTAATATCCTTGAAATGCTTTCTCTTCATTTTAATATCACTTTAGCTCATAAATAGTCCAAAGAAATACATGTAAATGTAAAAGCCACGGATTTCCTTTACTCCAGGCAAACATGTGGACTGATATAAACAGAGCGTATCCTGGAGTCAGTGTTGCTCATCCCAAGCATGCAGAAGAGCTCCAAGTCTTCCTCTCACCCCCACCCCCACTTCCACCCCCACCAAGATAAAAATCACTGCATTTACATGGCCATTATGGGCCACTACGATAAGATTTTGGTTTAGAATTGGAGAATTGAATGGCTTTTGCGTCTAAGTGCTGTACAGACACAGTGTGAGTGCTGTTAAGTATATAAAACACCACCAAAACCAAGCTAAGCAAACATCGGTAGCCCTGCACATAGTAAATGCTGCTCCGATTTGCTTCCTCATACAAAAAGAAACAAGAGCCACCGGTTTCCCGACGAAAAATCACAACAAGACGTTTAGTCTGCGTGGTTAAAAGAAAATACAGCACCTAGCCGATATAGAATAGACTTAGCATTGCATTTACAGGTTATTATTATAGAAGCTATTTGTGCTTAGCTACTGGCACAACAAACTTTTCCACTCCAAGCAGAAGCTTGGGCTATACAGGCTATCTCTTGTTCATTGTAGTCAGCTGTGGTAAGAGTAATAAAAGTGTTCAGAGTCAGTCACTAACCTACTTGTCTTTGAGAAGCTGGAAAGTTGAATGAGAAAGGCCGAGAGTGAGGCTTACCATACACTCCTTTGTTGGGGACGTCGTTACTGTTGAAGCCCTTGGAGCTGTACGCCGTGCGGACTTCATTGCAGTTCTTTGACTTCTGTTCACTCGGGCTGGCAGAGACAAAAATCACTGCGGATACACAAACTGCAAGCGCAACAATCGCCTTCATCGCGGTGTCCAGCTGCCGAAAGCTTTAAGCACACACAACCGGTGATAAAACACAGTTTCTCCTGGGTTAAAATGTATCTCTGAGAGCCGCGTCGGATTTCCACATGGAGATGCGCCGTCTCGCTGACTTCACTTTAAAAGCACACAAAGTTTTAGCGACTCGACAGACTGGTGGACACACGGTAGTTTTCCCAGAGCGTCCGTTTCTGGAGAAAAGTTTGTCAAAGCTAAAAACGACTAGGGATAAAATGAGAACTTGTGTTTCAAAAGACTTGGTTTCTATCGGCAGTCTTGCGAGGGCAAACTTTTGCGTGAAAAAAGCCAGCTGCTAGAGAGCCCCGCGCTAACGAAAAAACACGTTAAAAACACAAACCACGTATTAAAACGGCTTCGGCAGAGCTTTTCACTGGAAGGTATCCTCTCGGATATTGATTCCGTGTGAAGAGAATAGAGAATGAACAGAATGAAAGTTTCTGTGAAGTTTTTTCCTTCTTCCCTGCGCTGTGGAGTAGTCAAGACGGGACGCTTTATGGCTGGAGTCACTAGCCGTGTGCTCGAGCGTTGCCTGCGCGCGCGCGGTACGACGTCTACGGCGCGTAGACTTTGCGCGCTCACGTGAACGCAGTTCCAGACAAAGCGGCGTGCACGCGCAACACGCGTTCACCTGGGGGTAGCTGGCTCAGGTATCTGAACAGGGGGGTGGGGGGATGGGGGTCAAAGGACAAGTTTAAAAAAAAAAAAAAAAAAAACTAAACTCTGGAGAAAGAAGTATTATTTCTGGAGCGAATTCTTCTGTAATCATTAACCTTACAAGATTTCCTTGTTTTAATGCTTTGAAAACACACTTTATTGCCCATAGTAATAATTTCTGCATATATATATATATATATATATATATATATATATATATATATATATATATATATATATATATATATATATATATATATTTTTTTTTTTTTTAAATAATATAACCTTGATTTATTTATGTGCCACACAAAGTAAGAATGTCTGTGTGGTTAATTAGCATGATCTCTCACTAATATATGAGAGGAATATAATCATTAATTAAAGTCAGTTTATTCTAAGAAAGAACATTGCTATTGCAATTATTGGTTCCGCTACATTTAGTATATTGCATATTACAACCTCTCTATGCCCATATAACAACACTGAGTCTTCTTCTGTAATGTTTGATGAGACTGAAGAATATAGAGCAACAAATCTGAGACCACTCCTCCATTCAGAATCTCTCCAGATCCTCCAGTGTCCTTGGTCCTCTTGTATAGAATCTCCCTCTCAGCTCACACCACATGTTTCCAATGGGGTTTAGATAAGGGGATGACCATGTCGAAAGTTTGACTTTGGATCATTGAGTAATGTTTGCATGGATGTGGATATATGTTTTTGATCTTTGTCCTGCTGGAATATCCAACCATGACCCATTTGTAGCTTCTTGGCACGGGTAGCCAGATTTCCATTTCCACTGGTACTTTGTGGAGTCTATGATGCCATGTATCATAACAGGGTTTCACAGGGCTTTTAAAGGGAAAAAAAAGGCCCCACAACATCACATCACAGATCCTCCACCATACATACCCATCTTGAGTGTTTGATGCCAAAAAGCTCTATTTTTGTGTTATTTGACCATAGAACCAGCCAAAGGTTTTACGTCAAAATTTCAGTAGTGTCTGTGGTCAGACAAAAGAAAAGGCATGGTTGGCATAGAGGTGTCTAATTGTAGATTTGGAGATTTTTGTGACCTCAAAGTGCTACCGTCATCTCTCCAGCTGTGATCCTTGCAGAAATATTTGGCTCTCTATTCATGCTCCTCGATGTGTGTGTCCTCTTCCAGACAGGTTTATTACAGCTCTGGTTGTTTTGAACTTCTTAATTATTGCTCTAACAGTGGATTTTCTATTTTTTATAGCCACTGCTTGGTTTATGACTTATTTCATTTGTGTATTGTCCATTCTTCCCCATGTTGATAAATGACTAAAGGCCTGTGTCTCACGTCATATGTATAGTCCAGTGAAACAGGAAGTCTTTAATGATAGCTTAAGAGTTCCTAAACATTTGGGTGAACTTAAGTAAAGTAAATATATATGTGAATTTTGCCAATAATTGTGATTTTGGTTTTGTTAAAATGTTTTTTATAAGGGTTTTGTACTTCTTGAGGGTTGGATTTCTGGATAAGATTAAGCTACTTAACCACAAAGACTTTTTTTTTCCCCATAACCTTTTTTCATTTTACCCATCTTCACCAAGGGTGCCAGTAATTCTGGACTTGAGTGTATAATGTGAATTCAGGTAATATCAGGTATCAGGGAACATGGGGCACATTAAGGAAATATTGCTTACTTTCTTCTCAGAATCATATCTGTGCTAAGCATTGTACTAATCAATAAACCATGATTTCAATATATTGACATCACGAGAAGGGGACATGCAGAGAGACTACATGTAGAGCAACCCAAAAATAATATAAGCTTTTTATATTTAATATTTTAATTGAATAAATACTGATTTTAGGATAGGACAATCATTTTGAACATTTAAAATATTAAATATTTTATATTTAATATTTTAATTGAATAAATACTGATTTTAGGATATGTATTAGACAATCATTTAGAACATGTTACTATTACCAAGTTAGGTAGTTAACCGCATGGTTCAGGTAGTGTGTGACACATGCAATGAATTTTTTGCTATGGAAAAAGAGAAGGGAAAACGAATGGAAATGGAAATGGAATGGAATGAATGAATGAATGGAAAACGGACAGTGAAAAATTTCTTCAAGGTGCATGACTTGTGGAGTGAGGTGAATCAGAAGGAAAATGTCAAGGCTTTATAGACACACTCAAGGTAGCATTACTGCCAGACCAAAACAGTTGCTGTTGTCAAGAGAAACATGACTCATCAGCAGTGTTATTATAAAATCATGATTTTTCATCTCTTGATTTTTCCAAATATTTATACAATTTTTATCACTCTATGCACTGAATAATAAACATTTTTATATTGGATAACAGTACACGGATACATTTCTTTATGAAGAACCATGGACACAATATGTGTCCATTAATACCTTACCCTATACCATAGAGAAGCACAGATAGTGAAAACATGCAGATCCTATTATATGGCCCTGAGCCACAAACACATGCAACCTTCTGATATGTCTGCATGTCATGAAATGTGACACAGTCATGTGAACACTCTGAGTAGCAGAGTTTTGTTAGAGGTGATGCAATCCAACTTATGTTTCTGTATCATGACAGCAGGAAGTGTGTCACTCTTACTCACTCGATTACGATTCAATGCATTATAGATATTAATCAACTCATTTAAGTGGATCAAACTACACAAGTTTAAGAAGAGCGTGTCAGATAAGAAAAAATGTTTAAAAAAATGTTAAATGTTGAACACAAATTGCTCTTGGTTATGATATGTTTCCTCCAGCCCCGTGGTAAAAATGTAACATACTGTAGAAGTCATGACAGATCATAAATTGTGAGGAGATTCTCGTGATGCTGTCTCTGGCATACATTTGTGAGTGTGTGTGGTTGCTGTGAGATTCTTGAGGTTAGGCCTACTCAGTAAGTGAGAATGAGGGACAAATGGAGAATGCCAATTTTTAACTTGGCTTTAACTTCGTTTACAGAACATGAGGATTAACATCTGAATCACTGATTTGTGTTTCATGTTTTAATAGTTTATTCCTGTGCAGAAAGTAACTATAGTAAATCTTTGGATATAATAAAATCACTATAACTTTAGATTGCTTTTGATTGCCAAAAACACACTGTTTTCCAACTTGACCAACACTCTCATTTTCTTATTGGATCCCAAAATTATCGAATTATTTTTGAGTGTACTGTATTTGTGTAAGGTTTTATTTGATGTGGAGTAGGAGTAAGATTTAAGTAACAGTATAAAAATACAGAATAAATGTAATCACTTGATAGTTAGAAAAATTAATTTTTTATGGCCTATTAATAAATAAGATATATAAAACAATAAAAAAAATATAAAAAAGAGTTTCAAAATCAAATATAGAAAGCACACTTTATACTTCACTGTTGAAAGACATTCCCTTGTGCACACCACTACAATAAAGTAATGATTTGGAATACTATTTGGCTGACTCATCTAAAGTAGGCAGTACAGAAAATGTATGTTATTTCCTATGCCGATGTTTTGACAAGCCATTTGGTTCACCATGTGACCAAGAGAGAGGCAATAATTTATGACTGATGGCAAAAGCTAGAAATGCAATTTATAGCCTCTTTAAATTAGACCCATGATTTATCACTTAATGTCACACTGGTAATCGTGTATTTATGCACTCTTGGCCTAAAGTATATTTTCCCACACCAAACTTCATCAAGAGCACACTTGGGGCCTCAACATGTCTGGATTTGTGAAAGCATGTGTATGTATCATTGCGGCTGTGTGTGTGTCTGCATGGTTTGGGGGAGGCTTTCAGCAACATCGCATTCCGACTATTGTGTTCTGCATTCCTCAGCCGGCCCCATTCATTCTGTGTGACTGTGGCTTGGAAAGCGGCTGGCCAATGGAAAGCCACTGAGGAGTTCTGGGGATCTCTTGACTATGGATGTGAAAGTGGGCTGGTGTTACTTTCAATGGACAACAAAAGGTGAGCACTATTTGCCTCAGAACTCTCACTAATGGACAAATTTGTGGCCCTGGAATTTCACAGAACGTGAATGGGATTGAGTGTAAAAAGAGAATTATGCTTGTTTCAGAAATGGCTCTTAAAGCAACATCAGTTTCATTAACATCTCAATGGGAACTAGCTAGTGTGAAACATTTTGTTACAGCTTGACATCACATGGCTGACTACTTTACAATTAACCTATATGTAACTTTACAAATGATCTATACATGATGAGTTTTTGGTGGCAGAATCATTATCTCGCAGCGATCTAACAATGAGCTGATAATGTCGGCAAAAATTAGCCTAATTGATGTTCTCAGTAATAGATAAATCAGTCTGTGCTCATTTCTCCAGTGCCCCATTCACCCCCACATAATATGGACCAGTTGACCCTAAAATTGGGTCGTCCTTGTATTGCCACTTTATTACCCTAAGAAAACATTCATCCTACGCATCTCAATGGGTCTGTTTGCCCATTCTCCCATCCCCATTAACATTCAGAGTGTAGGCAGGAGCTGGGGTCAGCTCAGCTGCTGCCTCCCTCTCTCAAGCCCCCACTGGCCAAGGCCTGATAACCAGGCTTTCGTTACCATTCTAAAGGTTCTTCGCAAGTTCTGAGAGAAAGACACAGCTAGAGACGGGTGAGCTTTATCTGGCTTTGAGGGAGAAAGGAGCAAGTGTGAGAATGCAAAAGACGCTGCCTCAGGGTGTGTGGCCCCACGGTCAGTTAGGTGGCCAGATTAGGCGGGTAATGGGAAATAAATTAGAGCCTGCTAAATACATTGGTGGGGGGCATTAGAAGGTAAACACTCAGGCAAAATGAGGTTTGTTTGCTGCTATTGGTGTGAAATTCTATAGCTGTGTCTGACACTTTTTTTTTACAGATCAAAGGAGTCAATGAATGAATAAGAAGATTGCATTTTGTTTATGTAGTTGGTCTTGTGTGGCTCCTCATACCTTAATCAGTCTGCATTTTTGACACATACTTGTGAAACTGGATATCAAAAAGGCGTCTTTGAGTTGAAGAGCAAGAACACATAGACTTCATAAAGATCCCTTTGTGTCTCATCAACTAACAAGAAACCCTCTCTAAAACCACAGAGAAAATTTCACAGCACAAAGTGAACATGTTTATTGACTTTAATAAATATGAAAACTGTGAAATCAGAATGCAGTCGCAAAGCCAGAAAACATCTTAATCTGGTTTGGATGTGACACACTCTGTTACCAAATACTCCAAAAAGTATCCATATTGGCTTCCACAAATCACAAATACTGGTCAACCAAGGAGACGTGCTACAAATACAAGAAGAACTCGTCACTGAATGTTGAACTGGGTAACTGGTGTGAGAGAAGGTCTTCGCGAGTGCTCCACGGCTCAGACCTGCCAAATGGCCTCAGACACTCCTCCACTACTCAATCAGCTGTAATATAAACAGGAATGAGGGAATTTGGTGTTTAATTACAGGAATTCTTAACATAATTCACTACAGGCCAGTGTGTAATAACTAATCTAATACCCACTGGATTTTAGATGTGATTTCATTCGTGAGTCCTTGATTGTTTACTTGAACTTACATGCCTATTGCTTTCAGATGCTCCAAGTCTGCTATATGTCTGGGCAACATATGACTACGCTTCATCAGACATAGCTCAAAATATGAAACCCTTTCCATAATTTACAAAAACATATATGAGAATCTTTATTACTCTACACTGTAAAAAAATTACTGTACATTTACAGTATTTATTTTACAGCAAAATACTGTTTTATTATTTTACAGAATTGCACTGTAAATGATTGGGCAATTAGAGCAGTGCATTTGTTAACAGTAAAATACCAGGAAATGCAATGCATAGTGGAATATTTAATGTTTTAGTAAAGATTCTTGTTGTGTCCACATCTGAAAATTACTGGATCTTATTCTGTGCTGAACTCTATTAGGTAAGCTCATACCCGCTCTGATGTAAGTTTATAAGCTAGTAAAAACTTCAGGTTGTAAAGCACAAACTTTCTTCTTTTAGTGTGAGTTAATTCAATGGTAGAAGTGGTTGAATCAGTGCGAGCTAGTTGAGGGAAGTGGTAGTTAAGCCTTAGAGCTACAGATCAGAAAGTCGTAAATTCAGATCCCAGCACTGCCAAACTGCCATGGTTGACCCTTAACCTTCAACTGCTCAGTTATTATCCTGCTTCAATTTTAAGTTTCATATAACTTTCAAAAAAGCGTGAGCAAAATGAGTAAATGGAAAGCAAGTGGATTATATTTTCTTTAAAATTTACAGTACATTACCGAAAACATACAGTGATATACTGTAAAAATTTAATTACCTGTAAATATATTACAGTACTTTATTGTAAATATGTCCTATAATCGTACAGTGAATTATTACATTGGTCTCAAGTAACAGGATTATACCTTTGTGTGCCAATTTTAGAAACAAAGAAAAACAGGGTCAAACACTTGAGCCATCAACACAGAGCCTCCTTTCTTGGATGCCATTGTCTTGGCAACTTGTAAATCAAGGCAAAGATGAGAGGAGGACATTTATGGGTGTTCACGTAGGCCATATCTTTAATCATCCACCTCCAGTACACACCTAAATATGACATGGCCTGTCACTGCGAGAGTCAGAGAGACAGACAAGGATACAGAGAAAGAGAAAGAGAGAAATATATATCTCCAATGAGAGAAAAAGCAAAGAGAGAGAGACAGATGGAAGAAAAGGTAGCATGACTCTAAAAGGGAAAGTTACCATTGTAATAAACTGTTATCTCTCCAAATAAAATTCAGCTGGTGTCACCCTGCAGTGAGAAGGTTTCACAACGACATACCAATCCCTTGATCTCCTGCAAGGATCATTTACTGCAGAGGAAATGAGTGGCAGAATTAGGATGCAACGTGGTGTGTGTGTGTGTGTTTGAGTGTCCAGGAATCAGACAGACCCCATGTCCACTAGAGAAGCACTACATTTCCCCAGACCCTATTAGTCACAGTCTTCCTCCTCTAGAAAGTCCAATAAATTACAAAAGCATGGCCTCTAGAAAAAAAAAAGGGGGTAGGTCCTTTACATACAGGAAGCTCTGTTCTTTGTGTAAAGCCATGTGTAAAACACCAGAGAGCAAATAATTTCCCATGTAAAACAGATGACTGTAATATGGGATAAAAGCACAAAGGGATACAGTTAGGATATGTGTCGTATTTATCATGCTCTGAGAGTACATCTTTAATGGTTTGGCAACTGAACAGGTCCTTGTAGAAGTACAAAAAAACAGACGTTCATTAAGTAAAAGCAGAGATAGCACACATAAAGGGAGAAAGAGTCTTCTTTCCTCAGTCTAGATCATCTTTCACTGTATATACAAAGGGTCAACTGCGGTGTCCTTTCAAATTCACTGGCCAGTTTAAAGGACAGTCAGGAGTTGATGAAGAGGGAGTCTGGAGTGGAGTCTGTGTAAAACAGATTGGAGGGTTCACTGAAATCCAAAGAGAAGGAGGATGACGAACAGAAGGAAGACACGAGGGACATACAGGCCGTCTGCTGCTCCGGGTACAGACGCTCCGCCATGTGTGTCTGTGGCAAGCCTCGGGGTCAGGAGCAACTCGTGAAAGGTCAAGTCATCCATTGCCAAATTATCTGCCAGATCTGAAAGAGAGAGAAACAGGAGACGAAATTAAGTACTCATACAATGTCTAATTTGAAGTGGAAAGCAAGGGAAATCTTAGCCTCTTACATTAAGTGCAGATTAAAGCTGGAAAAGCTCTTTCCCACCTTTCAGTGCTATGGTATACTGGTGTAACACTTTAAAATGGTATACTGCTGTAACATTTTCAGCACAATTAAAAAAATCTCTAAGGCTGAGAGTATTATCATATTGACATATAGATGGCAACATTCCAGAGAAATAGGAGGTCACAAACATTTTTAAAGAACAAATGTTAGGAGAAAAGGGCAGAAAATGCCATTTCTACATAGTTTTCATAAAATACTGAATGCTAAGAGCAAAAGCCTGACAGCTTCCCTAACCATGTAATGTAGTACTTGCACTGTTGCTGTAATGTATATGTAATATGTTGCTGTAATGTTATATGTAAAATGTTGCTGTAATGTTATATGTAAAATGTGGAAGTTGGAAGCAAATGCTACCGTTCTCTACATTATCTGCTTTCTATCATTGTGTGACATTGTACACCTGTCTAGATTTGTGTGTTATCATCATGATTCAAAGCAAATGTATTCTGTCTGCAACAACTTGCCCATCAGGCATGCCATCATCCCAAAAGGAAACAACTTTTCATTTATGTCAGCATCCCATATTGGGGCGCATGGTCTGAGAAATGCACAAGAGAGACACTGATATAAGTAGTGAGTTATGAGAAAGGCCAAGAGGATATCAGTTATAAAAGACCACTAAAGAGAGGCACTTCAACTATGTGTGGAAGTGCCTCCTATCAAGCCAGCTGTGCAGACCCTCATTCTTTCAGAGACTACACACACACACACAAGAGCATGTGCCAGACACACACCATACACACAATAGCCTACACACATGCACCCAGTGAAGCAGCTCATTTCTAACATAGCTTTCCTGTGATAGCAGCATACACTCCCTATTATCCCAGACACAACAACCACACAACACAGACACACACACAGACACACAAAATACAACACAACTTTTTAGCTGAGTCCTAACAAACCACACATATCACTAGAATCTGAGGGCTAGGATATCAACTTTAATCAAAATACATAAATGCCATTGACACGCTACATTTTCTAAAATATCTTAATTATGCATGTATAAGGGCCAAACCATCAACCCAACCCATACTATTTAGTGCTTGGCAATTCTAGCAAATTTCATGAATACCGTGGTACTATATCTTATTTTGATCATTTCTGTCTTTCTTCCACTACTAGTATATTGTATTGTTAAAAAAAAAAACAGATGTAGACATCAGTTTATCGCAGGAGGCATGGGCATTTAGAGTATTTCAGCCGTGCAAATGGCCAAAATACATATCTCAATACAAATTTTACAGACAACTAAATAACATGGTGCATGTTTCTGTGTGTGACCACACACCTAGCCCCCAGCAAGAGTGTGGACTGAAAGTCTGGAACCCCTGATGGATCCTACGAGTTAAAGGGGTTAAGAGAAAATGGCCATGATTAATTACTTAACCAACTGTTAACAGTGCCTGTGTCCCACCATATAAGGATATTCGAGGATGTTCTTTAGGAGGAGTGGATGCGCTCATTCCTGTGTGTCTGACTTTAAGACAGAACAGGCCACAGGGTTAGAAAACATTTTTTGTGCATAAGGGCATTGTTTAAATCATTCATAACAACTTTTAGTAAATAAACATATGTTCACATTTAAGTTTATTCTACACACATCATTATAAAGGAGGCCCCGGTCCTTAATGTCACTCACTTCTCCACTGTACTGTCACTGCTTCCATTCTGGAGCTACTGCTCCAGGGAGGAAGTCCACCATTTGCCCGAGTGGCTGCATGGTGCTGGGACTGGCAGGAAAGCCTGAAACGTAATTAATTCTGGGTCTTAAGATCGGCTGGCAGTGAGAACCAGGCCAAGTGCAGGACAGGAAAAGAGATGGAGGCCTAATCTTGGGGAGGTGTCTAAATGCCAAGGGGCCCATTTCAGTGCTGCCACCTTTAAAACAGGGGAAGGGGGTGAACAAATAAAGCTTGGGTACTGAAAACTCCTTGAAATTTCTTTGCAATTACGACAACGCTTGAACGCGAGCCAGAGGACAATTAACTTTTTCTTCCCCTGCCTCCATGGCCAGGCCAATGGTTAGGGCACACCTCTAGCATGAAAGGCTGATTTGTCATTGTGACAGCAGCACACTGTACAGCCACTCCCATTAAAGCAGACATGCAATTTGATACAGCTTTTATATACACTCACCCTGCTTGAGAAGAGTGAATAAACCACCGAGGCAGGCATGCAAGTGTGTAAGAGCATTGTTCAGGAAAACTATGGTGAGCTGCGAAGGGGTATGAATCATTTAGTAAAAATCTTGGCCTTCAGAAACATGCAGTGAGTAGAAAAAAAATGCAAAAGGGGGTGGGTAACTGGTGAAACTGAACACTCCACACAAACGGTGTTTGAAAAAGGCCTTGTGCTGCAGGGTTTTCAGAACAAGCCAATGGGGACTGAGAATTATAAAAACAGTGGGTCCACTAGTGGGTCCCTACTCCTTAGTACTGGGACTAATGTGCTATTGTAATTGGTCACAAATACTCGTGTTTGTGTCAGGGAAAAGGAAAAACAGACATCAGAAGGAGGCTTAAGCTTTCTTCCTCTCTCAAGGATACCATAAGAAGCCTGTGCATGGCTTGAATAATTTACTAAAGGAATGTATGGATGCAGCAGGTCCACTACAAATATCAACAGCACCCTCACTGGTGATGAATGTAACCAACATGGAACATTCTGACACACAATATAGCAGGGTCTTCCTGGCGCTGGAACAGTCTACAACCCCCCACCATGGCTATCAGTTTCCCAGAGGATAACGCCCCAAGGGTCAGCGCTGTGCCATCATGGACTGGCTTGCGTTATCACAAAGTTGCGAGGTCCTGTTACCACTCAGGGTGAAAGGTCAAAAGGCAGCCATTGATTGTTAATGGTGGGACATAGCTGGCTCAATGGTAGTCTCACACATACAAACACAAAAACACAAGCTTCATGCAGAGTCCTCAGGTTTATGGCAAGTCTTCAGAATGGAGAATGGAATAGTAGATGATTCTGTAAAGAGAAGTGGACTGTTTTGTTTTCTTGTAATCATGTAAAGGTCAATGTGTTTTGACTGAGTGCAACTTTACAATGTATCCATAAACCCTTTTACTCACGGAAAGGCTGTTAATTTCAGCAAAACAATACAAAATTAAGCCTAATGACCAAACACAACTCTAAATCTAACTAATTGCAGCTAAGCATAAAGGGTAAGAACAAATACTCTTCAGGACACAAAATGTATTAAATAACAGTGCACTAAACTATTCAAACTGAAAAAAAAATACATACTCAATATTTACTCTCTAGTGATTTTTTTTTGAGAACACAGTATCCATGCGATGATATTTTGACGAGGAGAAAAAAAAAGAGAAATGAAATCCTTATACTCCCAGCAGACTCCACTGTTATCCATGTGTCAATTTATTGCAGAACATTCCTCAAATCATAAAAGCTCTCCAGGAGGACTTGGACAGTATACATTATACAAATTTTTTTCAGATGTTCCAGACAAAAGACGAACATCCCCCTGTACATTCACAGTGTTTATCCTGCAGGCCTGAGCCCTGTACAGGTGTGCCTCAGAACTGCATGGTCTATGGAATGTGAATTTCCAAACACAGGTGCTTCTTATGAAACAGGAATTGGTTCATATTGCAGCTGCATTTGCTGAGTTCATGCTTATGAAAATACACATGAATGTAGTAATTTTATAGAGAATCCCACCAGCTTAGCTGGTCTTTTGACATCAATGCTTCCAAACAAGTAGCTCGAATACAACTTTTAAGGCAGACCTGTCTGTCAGTGTATGTATGATTAGACATAAAGAGCAGATTTTTACGCACTTTTGCATAAATCAAATTATGGTCCTCGAGGTAGGGCACGGAGGTCTGACATCAGATAGTACATATCTACCCCAAACTAGATTAGCTCAAAGTCCGTTTCAACTTGTCAGAAATGCTACAAAGGCTATAAGATAATTCTATCATGTGTGCTAACAACTGTCCCATTTCCGATACTACTAAGAGCAGAAATATAAAGGTGAATGATATAGGCGGCCAGGGACACACATTCTAGGCAGATAAGTCAGCAAATGTAAATCCCGCATGTCACACAAGATGGATCACTAAAACATCTGTCACACATGCAGTTTTTTTCTGTAAATGTTTCAGCAGCTTACCAGGATGAGGTTATGAGTGAACATGAACTAAAGTCACGGTGATCTGGCAATTTGCTGGGAACACACCTAGTAAAATTTTCAGTAATTCTCTCAGTAGGCTTAAGTGTGAACACAAGCTATAACATTGTATGGTAGGATAGTACAGAGTTATAATATGCAAGTCATAATGATCATTTCGATATGGGTAAAACTAAAATGAACATAATCAAATAAACAAGGAAAATATCCCACATGACTTTTTACTCTTTGGGTCGGAAGTTTTTAACATAAACAAAAAAAGACTACTGAATATGTCTGGATATTAGACAGAGTCTATAGCTTTTAACTGTTTGAGTAGAGTGCAAAATTATGTGCCAGCTAAAAAGTATTTTGGGATTCAGAAATATTTGACAAAATTACCCTGAAAGTTATAGACATTATATTGAAATGCAAGCCTGGAAGCACTTTGAGTGTTCTCAGAGGACAAAGGCACAGAATTTTCATCCAAAGATCACCTTTTTTCCATTTGAGGTCACTAGTTACTCAAGTTACTTTAACAGTTGCGTATGTACCATGGCTATATCTGTTGCGATCAAAAGCAAAAACAAGGTCCAAAAAGGCAAATGACAAATAGCAACAGACATAAAATCTTTTTTTGCAGAATATGACAGAGAACTCCCTCATCTTGTCTCATCTCATCCTCCTCCTTCCTGGAGTAATGTCCAGGAAGATGGGGCTTCTTAGTACTGTATTTTTGGTTTTGGTTAAATTTGCTTATTATTAATTTCATTAATATTTGTTAGTTATTTCAGTGAAATAGCAGTGTGTTTTATGTGAAGATGTCTGAACAGACCTCCATGTCAATTAAGGTTGTGTTGTAATTGTAGGGACTAGCGGCCAGCTCAGGTCTGACTGTGGATGAGTGAGGAAGGGAATGTGAACGTCAGCTTCCACACCCATTTTCCTGACCACAGGGTCAAACCAATAGGTCTGCCAAGAAAAACCTAGCAACCCTGAGAAGGCTGAACCCCACCTAAAGCACTCAGCACAATGTCTTAAACAACATTCACTCATGCTCACTGCTCTCTCACTGCAGATCTCCCAGAGAGAGAGAGAGAGAGAGAGAGAGAGAGAGAGAGGTTTGGCAGTAGCAAATCAAAGCAAGTGAATACGTGGTATAATGGTGAGGAGAAATTAATTGCTCATGTGAGGGGCTTCATCACTTCTAAACTGACAAAGCCTCTTAGAGGAGCAGTGAAATGCTTTCAAGGTTATAACACAAGTCCTGTCATATTGGCTACTACAAAACATTTCAAATAACCTGGAGGAGTGAAAACATTCATCGAGAAAGACAAGTGGAAAAAGAGAGGAAAAGACTGTAGCTGCTAAAAAAAACTCAGCCAAGACGATAGAGGCAGAAAACAAGAAAGGCAAGGAGCTTGAGTGGAGATGTGCAAAGGGCAAGTCTCTATGTCCCTCCTAATGACTCAAGCAGACTAACGCAGGAAATATGACTACATGTTTGTAGATAATTGATTCCTTTCCCCTAAAGCTGGACCGCAGCAACCCATGGCCAACATTCCCCACTGCTCTCCAATGGGCCCCTTGGTGGGCCAAATTCAAGTCAACAGCTATTAATTAGACACACTGGTGTCTGCAGAGGGATGACCAACACACCGCAGTCATAATGCTGCTCTCAATAAAACCTGACACAATTAGATTTGCCCTTGTGTATTTATATCCCTGTACTTCTGGTAGAGACAAATCAGATGTTTAAAGCCAAAGACAGAAGGGCAGATCTAGAAAGAAGTAAGGCAAATGTCTCTACAAAGACTATGTTATAGTGTATGGTGGACCCAACAAAGTGAACAGGAAGACATTTGAGATTTGCCCTAACTAGAAGATGGCAGATTTTACTACATATTTTAGCTACATAGCAATAAGAAAATGTTACTATAGGTAAAGAAATAAAAATGAATCTGAAAAGAGTGAGAAACTTTGCCAGTCACCACACTAGCCTGCTACTGAAAATGGTTGTAAAGAAATGATTCCAGACATTAATCAGGCACGGCATGGCTCGCGTGGAGGTGGAAATATTAACAATAGAAAGGATTATGGGTAATTTGGAGAGCTGAGCTGGGTTTGGTGGAAAAGCACTAGTAGTTACACAACTAGCAGGAGAATTAATAATAAGCGCAGATACAGAAAGCAACAAGGAATTGCAGTCATTTCCCTTTGAGTCGTCTAAACCATCACTGTTATTAATGAAATAACTCTTAAAGCAATTCCTAGCAATGATCTGGACCAATGATCTTTTGTAAATATGATTAAATATAAAATTATGACAAAATAGAGAAGGAAGAATGCAAGCCTAATAAGCTTGTTAATGTTAACTCACTAATATGAACATGCCTTAAGCATTCTCTAATACATTTCAAGATACTGAGAAAGCAATTATTTTGCATTTTATTGCTAAAACTCAAACCATTAAATCCATGTATTACATGAGACCCTGCTTCCCTTACCACAATTAGATGATAACCCCTAATGTGAACAGCAACTGTAACTAGCTTGCTAGCATCAGGCTTGCTAGGTAACGTTACCTAGTGAGCCAGATCTAATGCCTCAAAACTGTTCATATTCAAACAATATGGAGGATTTCCCAAATTATGGTGTATGACATCACATTCTCAAGCCCTATAGTGTTAAATGTTGAAAATAATGGTGATTATTTGCATTATTAGCCCCATTGAAGCAGCCAAGGAACCAACTGTCTGAGAGATACGAGTCCAGCAGGAGAGATTAAAGGACACATGCGTGATAATACTTATGCAGGAGACTACATCTATGAATCAATGCCATTGCTCTTTTGTACTACTCATTATTATTCAAAAAGTCCCACTGCTTTAGAGTTAGCTATTTAAGTGACTTTGTCTCAACATTAGCTCTCAGTTACCGGCCTGCATGGTCACTGTAGGCATGAATAGATGAGCACCGATGCTTTCCCCTGGCTTGAGTCTCTAGAGAATGTAGTCATGTTGACAGACATGCCACAAGAAGCCGTCTGGAGTCAATTTGTTACGTCAAGAGCTCTCGCTCTTGTAAATAAAACTCTTAAACAAACAAGCACAATTTTTTGAAGGAGAAAGGCAGGACTCTTGTGAATGAAGGACTCCCTGTAGATTATGGTAAATATTGTTTGGAATTATTTAGGATTTTCTCTTCTCTTCACACAGCTGAAGTCAGACTTCGGCCAATTTTCCCACCATCTTCATGAATGGCCTCCTAAAGTGCTCTCTTATATGAAACAATGCAATGTGACAGGTTTAAATTCCCAGTGATCAACTTGTCTTATAGTGGGAACCAGCAAGAACCCTAAAACATCTATAGAGGCCATCCATCACAAGCTCGTGCACATCAGGCCAGATGCTGTTTACACAGATGGTGGTTAAGTCTCATTATTTTTGTGAGTGTGTGTGGTTGGACGTTTATGTGTGAGCTGTGCAAGAGCGGGGAGGGACTGGTGTTTATAAGCCAAGGGAGAGGGGAGGGAATTCTGCACAATCCTCCAGATCCGTTGCACCATTCCTCAAGGCAAACTTCCGCTCACTACAATCAGGATGATTTGCAGATGAGATGGTGCCGCCACTGCAGCTTCCTCCCGGGAGGGAAACAACCCTTTTGCTTCATTTTGGTTTAATGAGCTCATTTTCCAAACAGGCCATTAACCAATTCAAATTCGAGTCAACAGTACTATAGGTAGACTGTGCTGCACCATCACTATAGCTCTAAATCCCTGAAATCTATCCACCATATCAGATTACTGGACCATCCAGTGCACAAGAATGTGATCAAGTGCCTGCTTAACTGCTTCCCTTCAAAGTCTTATTGCTGTACCTTGACAGATCAGAGCTTTCCCGCTTCACATTCAAAAACAAGAACCAGCACTGGATCATCATGTCTCTGTGACAGCATTGCTAATTCCAACATGGTGGAAGTGTTTGTGTTAAAATTCCTTTGTCTGATTGGCCAATTGGTTAAACAGCATGTGTCATATGTGTGTCACACCTGTCACTGCAGAAACCATGAACTACACTTCCCAGGATCCTCAGCCAACCACCCATCTACATCATATAAACAATCATATGACACATATCCGACTAACAATCATTAAATTTTGATCAAGCACACCTGCTCAGAATTATACACACCCATCTTAATCAACACAGAGTCCCAAGAGATCTTTCTGAAGTCTCACTCCTGAATTCTGCATATGACGTTACTACCTTATTATTCTGTATATCCTGGTTTGAGTTTGGTTTTGCTTTTGATCCTGATCCTGGCTCTGCCCATTTTAGTCTGTTTGTAGATAATATGACTCCTTGCCTGATCCTCACTCTGATTATTGCCTTGCCCTTTTTGTTGTTTTTTTTTTGCCCTGATCCAAGCCTGTCCGATTCCTGACAATATCACCTCTGGCATTTAAAGTAATCTCCATTTTAACCCATTGTTAAAACGACAAATACTGCTGCTAGTACTATTCCCATGTACTATTATCACTTAACTGGTGCATAAAACAGTTTTACAGGTGCCAAAAGTTCTGGAGCCATAATGGCCTATATAATTGACCATAAAAATTCCTTTTGAATAAGATTTACTTATTGGTGTGGGGAGTTCTGACGAGTTGTGGGAAGATGTTCTTGAGAACATTAATATATCCTCAGTTACTAAAAGGCATAATTTGACCAAATTTAAAATACTGCATAGGCTCCATTTTTCAAAAGCCAAGTTACATATAAAAAAAATTCCTGAATTCTCCCCAATGTGTGCAAGTGTAAAATTCAGGAAACTTTAGTATATCAATTTCAAGAAACTTTAGTACATCAATTTTAGACATGCTCAAACGTCCATACGTTTTGAGAATCTGTCTTTCATTTTTTCGACAAACTCTGTTTGACAGACTTTGCTCTACAGATCCATTAGGAGCTATATTAAGACCAAAATACCCGAATCTGATCTGAATATCAGAAACAGGTCATCTCTCTTGGTGTCCTCTTTGCCAAAAGATTAATTCTACAATTATGCAAATCTAAAGCTCTACCCATGTTTGAGTTGTGGTTCAGAGATCTAATTAGTGTGCTCCATTTACCACAAATGCAATATAATTTAGCTGATAGATCTGAAGCTTTTGGTAGAATGACAACCAATACTGAGTCATATAGGAAAATAAAAGAAGACATTTTTGAGATGCCCATTGTGCTGCTCATGCTAAATATTTTTAAAAGGTGTAACTGTAAGCTCTGTACTTAATGTCCAAATGTTGTTTTTCTTTTCGAGAATAAAACTCGAATTTTCTTTTGCCTTTTTTCTTCTTTTTTCACGTTTTTTGTTTAGTTTGTGTTTACATTTTTCTTTTTTTCTTGACTCATTATCTCAAGTTTATTGTCCTAATTTTGTAATCATATTTCACAAAAGTTGAATAAAAATATTCTCTAAAACAATAAGTATGATCTACTCAGATAAATGTATTTCATATATGAAAAGCTGTTTCAATTCTAACAAATAATGTAATTCTAATCAATAGAAGTGATTATTTGTATGTACAAGTTAAATATGCCTGTGCAAAAGGTGCTACACTGGCCAGTTATGACAAAGCTGTCTATTGATAGTGTTTTTACAGTTTTGTGTTTTCACTTTTTTCTGTCACCTAATTGAACATATGCAACAACATACTATCTTTTTTCTGCTTACAGACTTGAAAAAATGTGTCTGAAAAACAAGTTTCAAAAGTAAATATATTTAACCATTTAACTAATTTGAGCTGTGGATTGAAATCCTTTGCATGGACTGTCAACTTCATCTAAAAATCCCTTTTCATTTAAAATGCAGTTTGCTTAAAAATATTCAGTGTTACACTTGCATTTATATTATGTATACTTAGTCATTTTGCAAGCTCTAAAAGCAAAAAAAGTTTGAGTCTGAAAACAATAATCTAAAAAAAACATGATTCTTATTGTAGATTGAAAAACAACTTAGGTTTATTTTTATCTATTTAACAGCGCAGAACATCTAATCGAGTGAAAGATTAATAAGAACATAACCCCATAAACCCCCAAGAGAGATCCTTTTAGTTTCACTGTAGTTACTGAATAATTATAGCAGTTACTGAGTAATATGCTTTAAGATGAATAAATGAATAATAATCTGCCATGACCTTAGAATTACTTTGAGTTACAGCCTATAAAATTCCTTTTGGCATTCATAAAGTAATAGACATGTGGTATGTTGGCGTTAACAGAAACCGGGCTCTTTGCTCCTCACCTATCAGGTGCTGGGGGTCAAAGGTGCCACATGGAGCTCATTAGCATTCCAGCCTCCAAAATGGAAGAAGCATGGGATAAGGTCTGTGTATTTTGGAAAGAGCGAATTGTGCATACGCGTGAGTGTGTGTGTGTGTGTGTGTGCCTGCACGTTCATTTGTGCGAGTGAAACACACTTCTGGTGTCTATCACTGTCTCTGGAGTTCCACTCCATCCTTCTTCATGCCACTCAACGTGTTTGAGTAAATTTGTAGCAGACCTGAGGTTCGGGAAAGGCCCAGACTCTTGTGGCGAGCTGCGTGTTTCACATTGCAGGAATATTTCCACGCTCTATTTTGCTAACCTCTGCCTGCTGATAAAGGGCCAAAGAGCACTGAAAGGGAAAAAAAAGAGCGCCTCCACCGCACTTACAGTGACCGAGTGTCTGCTGAGTGCTGGAAAATAACAAGAGCTCATCTGACACAGAGCTCACTGTGTGGTGCAGAGCTAGGGCACTTCCAGTCCTGCAGGGCAGCCTCTACTACATGGCTCAGGGCCTATAGTGACAGCTACATTTGTCAACTCTTCCTGGGCTCTTGCCTGCAAGGATAATCAAATGGGGGTATGGAATGCAAAGCAAAGACATCTTTCAAGTATATGAAGGTGAGGCACAACACTTCATTCCAGAATTTCTCCGGTCTAGGGTAACAACTGTCATACAAAGTAATATAAAGGGAGCAATATAAAGAGAAGAAAAGAGAGGAGAGAGAGCTGGAGAGAATGTTGAGGAGGGCCCAAAAGGATCCAGGCTAAAGAGGAGTGGAGGTACAGGCCAGAGAGGCAATAAAAGACAAAAGGCACCAAGACCTTTAAAGGCAACTGCTAGGTAGGTTTTGACTATTAAATATTAAATTCTTTAATCAGATCTCCTTTAGCTTAATGTCCAGTGTCCGGTTAGCCTACTTTATATATATAAAGTATATATATATATATATATATATATATATATATATATATATATATATATATATATACACACATACATACACACATCCATCACCCACTAGCTATAAACACACTAAACAGAACAAGTTTACAAGTTTGGTTTGAGTGTAATAGAGCACCATCAACAGACACACACAATCATATATAAACAATCACTATTCAATATCTTAATGCTCTAATGCTTCATTAGCAGTTTGACCTGTAGAATCTATTAATGAGTCTATTAACAATCTAATAAATACAACTGCATCAATCAACTGCAAATACCTTTCCATACAGTGGCATCTGGTGTAAATGGACTAGCAGGGCTAAACCCCCAAGCACAAGAGGACCACCACTAGTAGCTAGAAAATTACACAGAATGGTATATAGAACCGAAGTTAGGGCTGATTCTTTCTAACCAAAAGTAGTTTCATACAGCTTATCATTGACAGTCGTGTCAGGTGATTACACATTTTTCAAGTGCATCTGGGTTTTTCAACCCATGTTGCTCACGCATTTTATGAGCAACTTTCATGAGCACTGATGGAGAAGGCGCATGTGAAATACAGCCACTGTTGTAATGAATGTGAATGATATGGATTATTTACACTATCATTTTTTTCCAAAATGCCTTTGGAGAAGAAACTAAATGTGTATAGCCTAAGCAAACAATCAAAGTACTAATTACACAAAAGGACATATGATGGTACTGTAAATTTAGTGTTTTTTGGTTTAAACAAATGGGTTACAACCTTTCTATTTACTATGATTAGTATTAACCAGAAACATGATATAAACTAGTAGAGCATTACAGACTTTTAAAACAGCTGCCTGTCTGACTTATAGTGTGTGTCTGCCTTTAAGTGTATGTGAGAGTATGTGTGAGCGTGTATAATAGTTTATTTAGGCCCACAACATTTTCATTATGCTTTATTATTAGACTTTGTGATATAATGCACTGCTCGATGACATGACATAGCCACCCATCTAATATCATGACCAGCCATGTCTGCTTCCATACCTCTTCTATACCTGATTGTATGTAGAGTTCACCCACTCAAACAAAGAAACTAATCAGTTAGAAAACTGTACAGGGAAGACCATCACTGCTACGAATTTGACACTAAATTGGAATTTTGAGGTAGAAACACTTGTCACTGGGATGGTACCCTCAATGAGACATATTCTGTACCTTTAGATAGAGTCATTAAGTAAAATGAATGGACTTTAAGAACCACTGTTGTACCTTACACTGATTAAACATCAGAGAACAAAAATGCACCTGACAGTGTAGAGTCATGTTATCAGGGCCTTATGGGGACACTAGCCCTGACTCTATACATCACTGGGTGTCCGGACTGGACACACACAGACAGCCTGGCCTGGAATAGCTCTGCTGCCCTGGAATGCTCCACAGAATGCATCGGGGTTAATTCCATGGCCAGAGAGAGAATAGGGAGGGCCTAGGAGGGGGGGTTAGGATGCCTGGAATCCCAAGCCAGAGCGAATCACTATCGATCAATCACTTCAGACCATCCCTGATGTGGTCAGCTGACTGACAGCTTTGACTTAGCAGGGTCTGAGTCCAGGCCATAAGCTGTCTGCACCTTGTTGCTGACTTGCCAGTCGCCCCTCCTGGGACTCTCTCCCCTCTGCAGAGCTTTGTGAAACCAGATCCATGTCGTCTATCTCCTGGCACCAGGCACAGACAAGCCTTCCATTACAGAATCTGCCTGCCGATGACCTTTGGCATACTGACCCCTCACTCCCTCAGGCCAACTCGCCCAAAATGGGATGAAGAGACTCAGAGGTCAACCATATTTTACTAGGTCATCAGCAGCTACCAAGTTATCAGCTGCTATCTGTATACCTGCCTCACCAGGGACGCCCACAAGGTCTCCAAACAGTTTTAAACACACACACACACACACACATACTTAGGCGCACAAAGTCTTGATGTATTTAACACAGGTCCATGCAAGGACAGCTATAACACTCCTCTAACAACTGGCCAAATTCCCTTCATATTCAGTAATTAAAGCAGTAAATCCACCCAGATAGGGTTTGGTAGTTTCAGAAAACATTTGGAGCACTGGACTGTGACATGAGTCTGACTGGATTTACTGCCTGTGTACTCAGTGTGAGTGTTAATGATTAACTTTTCCCAACCATTTCATATGTAGTGGACACACCAGATTTTTAGCCTCATGTCTAGGCTTCTGATGGTGCTACCCAAAGTGCTAAAACAACACGGTCTGGCTGTGTTTGTTCAGCTGGGCCAGTTTTGTCAACCAGTATCAAACTCTTTGCTCCTACCCTTCTCCTGTTATTCTTTGCTTGTGTGTGGTTTCTTTGCATTTGTATGGTTTGTTGGCTTTTTAGAGCTTTGCTTTGTATCAAGAGAAACCTCTCCTGTTCTCCACCTTTCTGTGTTGTTTAACAACAAGAAGATCAAGAAGTAACTGATAAAGGTGAAGTACTCATTACCTGTTCAACTGAGGTGCAACCTAATAAAATTAGTCTAGATGTTCCAGAGTAGAAAAGAGAATGTGGCAGTTAATTAAAAGCTAAAGGAGTGAAACGAGTGACTGACTTGAAATGTGGCTGGGTGTTTAATGTTTCACTAGGGTGAGTTCCCTCAACATTTTGTGAAAAGGAGAGGAGTTAGACTAGCAGTTCATGGGACATGTTAGAAAAGCAATATCTAAATATCTACTATTAAATTCGCGTTTAAATGACTAAAGCTTAAACAGTAACTGAGTACAACTGACCAGCAAAAATACGTAAACGTTTGCGTCGTGTGGGTGGACCGAGTCCTGAAACTCCAGTGCATTCGTCTTCATCATCACAATCGCCACTTTCTAGACCTTCCTCATCCTCCACCGCTTGGTTCAGTTGGTCTGGATCTCTTCGTGCAGCGCCGCCTCCTGGGCGAGCCCTCCATCGCTTCTCCGGTGACGTCACCATCCTTAACAGCTGAGGAGACAAATAAGAGTTGGTGGTTTACTTCCAAACATTTAACAAGGGCTTCACCGTGATCCGCATATGTCGTTTCATTCATATGTCATTTCATTCATATGCCATGTCATTTGATATGATTATACTGTAATGAACTGCTAAAAGTTATACAGTAGCAATATGTATCAACCCAGATATCATCCATCTCAATGAATTTCCTAATGAGCTCTCCAGAAGGGCTTTCACGAAAACTGAGTTATCATAGAGCTGTTATTAACAAACCAGATATTTTATTTCTCTACATTATATATTCACTGGTGACAAATAACTGTAATTTAAGTGCTATTAGAGAGGGATATGTAATTTGTTGGAAGACACTTCCAGTTGTGTGCTGCCCCAGTTATGTTGATGACGAAACCTTTTTTTTTTTAAAGTCTGTGCAACTAAGCACATAAGCATCTCAGCATATAAACTGAAATAAATATGAATCTTTAAAAAATTATACTGATAGAATAATTTTTGCACACCAGAAAGTAAAATGTGTTATAATTGTTTACTAAAACTGATTCACATGCCCTTTGGAAACTATATCTTTGTATTATACCTTTAAAGATAAGTGCAACGTATTAAAGGTGTATTTTACTACCATGTTAATTGGTAAGGTCATTCGGTATATTTCACATGATTGCCATACGGAACATACAAAAACACAATTTAGAAACTTAAGCCTTTCACATGATTTTCCAGTCAGGAACCGATATTTCCAATAAAAACAGTAGATTTGATATCTGATATCAAATGTATAATACATGTAGTATTCATTTAATGCTTGATGGATTCAGCAAAATGCTTTTAAGCCATGCCAAAACAAAATGAAAGATTTCTCTTGAATGGAAAATCTAATGTGGGAAAGCAACAGAAACAACATGGATGTTCAATACGTTTTCTACAACAAACAAGTTCTATGGTTTGCCAAAGTAAATTACTCTACATTCCACGCCTTCTGCTTTCCCCTTTCATCTTTGCCTTCTGTCTTCTGACTCTTTCTTTTTTATTGATTTCCTTCCGATGTGCAGACGCAAGCATGTGCTTGTTGTTGGGTTGTTTTTTTTTTTGTGACTTTTTTTTTTTTTTGTCTACAAGAGAAAATTGAGATCAGATGGGTCATGCTCCGGACTGCTTTCCTCAAAAACAAATCTGCAAGCCATGGCCCATGACAGGGTCCTTAATAAGGTGAAAGGGAGAGAGAGTGATAATCATCAAATTGCATCAAACAGAGGGCAAACAGCCGCAATAACTTCTTCTGCACACCACACATCTGTGATTTTAATGCTGGTTTAATGCTCGAGGTCAGTAAGGACGCACATACATTTTCCACCAGAGTACCAAACAAGCCTCCATTCAGGGCCAGATACTGGAGGCATACATGAGTCTCTCTCTCTCTCTCTCTCTCCCTCTCTCTCTCTCTCTCTCTCTCTCTCTCTCCCTGAAAGCACTTCTACTGCTTCTGGCCAAAGGAACTTGTGGTAAACACTGATTCTTTTAAACAGGCTGTTCACCAGAGCTCAGTCACACTGAAACAGCATCGTTCTGTATGATGAAGGCCCAACCAGAGTGAAATCCTGCAGCAGAGGGGCTTTATAGGGTGCCAGCTACGGAGACTCCTTTCCACTGGGTACAAAATGTTCCACGGAATGTAAGCGAACATAACACAAGCGTTCTTTTTTCCCTACACTCAACTTTCAGGGACGAAAGGGCCATTAATGCATCTGGCCCTCTCTTCTCTTGGGGCTTTTCCAGTAAGCAAGTATACCACAAGTGTTCTTCTTTTTTCCCTATGTTTGATATTTGGTGACAAACGGTTTTTAATGCATCCGGCTCTCCCTTGTTTAAGCAGCGGGTTTGCGTGTGCCGCATGTGCCAGAGGCCTCAATGCAAGTAGCTCTGAATTCCATCCCAAAAATGGTTGCCTGGAAACAGTGGGAGCCATGCTGTCCCGCAGAACAAATGAAACTAAAGGCAAACAGTCATAAAGGGGGAGCATGAGTGGCGGTTGAGGGGATTTCAAAACAAACCCCCAATAAAGTAGGCTGAGGTGGAAATAAGACGAAAAAGGCTTTCCTTGCTTGGTGCCTTGTTTGACGTGAGGTTTGTGGAGAACAGGATACGCTGACAGAGACCATGAACTTCCCCTCACCCACTAACACGTGCACACACACACATAAACACACACACACACACACACTACACCCTGCTGCGGTGGCATGGAGTGGTTGCACAGAAAGTGACGTTTTGCTCCAGGCAGCTGGGTCTCAAGAAACACCACAAGAGTAAAAACCACCTTCAATCAGAATTCATTAAAAACATTCTCTTGCGCGCACACACACACACAAACACACAAAGACTCGATGCAGTAGGAATAATCGAAGAAAACAAATAAATGAAAACATCTGAAAAATCAAGAACATGCCTTATATATTAGGAACAAAATCAAGCCCCTTTCCCCCCTCCTTTCTCTTTGTGGTTTGCAGGCAAGAGCCGCATAGATCCTCTGGAATGTTGCGGAGCAGAACAACACGAAACATGCAATCAGTGTGTCTGCGATCCTCCTCTCCAATAGCGGCAGGTCACAATGGAAAACAGAGAAAATGGGTCCGCTCGAAGGCCAGCATATGGTGGATTGTTCAACACATTGAGGAGAGCCACACAGGACCACAGTACAGCTGTGTTAACACTGAACTGCACCACTGTCCAGTCTAACAGTGTTTTTACATTATCAGCATACCTTAACCTGTAATGTCAGGCTTTGTGTTATTCAAACCTGCAGCCTTCAAAGAGTACTAGGTCCTTAATTTTCTCAAAGTAACGCTTCTTTGCCGACTTGATTCCCGTTCTTCATTGTGCTCATGTTTTAAATCAACATCAGTATGTCATAAAATAAACAGGTGATGATATTAGTATGTGACTCATCTTTTCTGTTACTGTATTGGTGTCTGTTTAATAATTTCCCAGCATCAGTCTTCCCAGGATTTCGACTCGAGCGTGTACTTGCAGGAAATTACTGCTAGTATATGTGTAAAAGGGGCTTAGCACACTAAACATGACTGATGTTATGATGTTCTGATGGTGTGCATTGATAACTTTACCACTGAAATATCAGTGTTGTTTGCAGAAACTCCCTGTCCTAATATCCACCTGATTTCCTCTTTGAAGTTATCACTCTTCCATCAGTATACCTTACCACTCCCAGATTTAGCAGTTCTTTTCCCTCTTCAGCTAATAATCCAAGTGTCTCCACCTCAACCGTAACTCTTGTTTACAGTAACATCTGCAGCAAGAGCCTAGCAGACTCCTTGTTCTCTAGCAAGAGCAGACATGTTTTTTTTTTCTGCTGTCTTTTGTAACCACAACACACAGCATGGAGGCAGTGAGTGAGAGACAGAATGTTGTTAAGGGCCACGGGTGAAGGACCCCAGAGGGAACCCAGATAATGCCTGTGGTTTGGTCCCATGCGTCATCCAGCAGCATGTTATTCTGTGTGCGTGTCCAGCATAAAGTGGAGGCATCTTCCCTTAATAAAGCCATGACCTTTGTGTATGGTTGTAGATGAGGGACTGAAGAAAGCGAGTTTCCTCTGCCACACTTTTTGAGGAGCATCAGGCTGTGCACATCCTCTCTTTGGACAAGTGTGGACATGCGAAGACGTGTAAAGTCTCGTACAGCCTGTGGACTGGAGCTTAGATACAGTGAAGTTATGACTCCTGCCAAGACCCGTGACTAAACAGCTTACATACTGTACCATTGTACGCTTTAATTAAGAGCGGTATGAGCACTCGGATCTTTTTCAGGGCACTTCAGCGTAAACCTGCCGTATTTTATTAAAGTAAAAGAACCTGAAAAACCAAATAAGCTTAGTGCTTAAATACGTATTTAATTTCATCTTAATCTCAATTTCCTGCATACTTCACATTGTTACATTATTAACTCGGATCTACAGGGAATTCACTTGAATTTGCTCGCTAATATGAAATCACACTCACACACACACACTCACACTCACACACACACACACACACACACACACACATGTTTATCTGACTATCCTTGTGAGGACCTTACAGTGACATAATTATTAATGCAATTAAATAATGCTATGCTATGCTTAAACCTAACTTTAACCTTAACTTCAGTAAACAAAGTGTAATATTTTGGCTCTTCTGGTTTTTCAAATAAAAGCTTCAGTTTTTATTATTATTATTATTATTTTTTTTATTTATTTATTTATTTATTTATTTATTAAAAAAAGGGTTTTTCTCATGAGAACCAGCCAAATGTCCCCACAAGGTCAAAACTGTCAGATATTCCTGTCCTTGTGGGAATGTTTGGTCCCCATGAAGATATAAAAACATGGCCACACACACAAACACAGGATTTGTGTCTGTAAAGTGTTTAAAGGAGGTTAAGGATATCTGGGGGCTCAGATCTACCTGAGAGTGGTATGACTTATGGCAACATCAGAGAGAAATGACCAGGAAGCACACAAACACACTTCCTTTACACATTACTTAACTTTTATTAAATAAAAAAATGTCAAAAGAGGTTTTAGACTACCACTTTACTCTATATATTTGTCTCTTGCCACACGTTCTCCGGTATACAATCTGTATTGCGAGCAGCCATGTGCAGTAGAGGAAGCTGCAGACAGTTGTCACAGACAGATATATTCTCCAACATCAGTAAATGTGTGCTTGAGAGAGAGAGAGAGAGAAAGAGAGAGAGAGAGATTGTGCTCCATTGGGCATTTAAAACTGGGTGTGTGCCACTTTTACAATGAATTACTATGCTCTTACCACAGTTTTCTAGGTCATGTTAAAATCTAAAGCATGTTTTTGGCATCCTAATATTTCTCCTTGCTCCCCCTCCAGCCTCCACTACTTACGCATTTTCAACAAAATAACTTGATTATATATTTGTGCTCTGTAAATACATATGCAAATTTATGCTTTGGAAAAAAGAACAGCATATTCATATTTTTTAAAGAATTATACTCTTATGAATGTATATCCAACTTGAAGACAATTGCCAAACCTTAAACAAAAACGATCATCAATAAATGCAGGTATTTTTCAAATGAGAAGCCAGGAATAAAAAGGTCAGCTTCTGATGTTCTGCTGACTAAATCTGATTAGAGCCTTCAAACAGAGAATGCATGCCTCTGGGTTCAAAACATTAGCGCTGCAATACCCAAAGTCATGAGGTCTACGCCCAGGAGTAGATTTGAATATGGATGTTACAAAGGGCATGAAGGCATTACTGAATCATCTCTACCAATATTTTTTGTATTACCCAAACTGTCACTGTTAAGCTTAACAAAAGCTTACATAAATCTCAAACTCTGTTTAGTAAAGGCATTCATTTGATTGGCTTGAAGGAGTATTTTTGCCCAGTATATTGCTGTAATAGTTGACAAATAATGACTTTGAGAAAATATAGCCTGGCTAATCTACAAGTGAGCTAGCCTTTCTATGCTAGCTAATATTATTTTATAGCAGGAACAATGATAACAGGTACATTGTCTTTGTAGCGTGACGTTATGAATATTTGACCATTCAAATGACCAAACCTATGCCTGTTAGTCTAGCACAGCCTCTCTGATGTTACCAATTTGTCACCCCACAACACCTATACACACCCTAATTCATCATCCTGCCTATTGGACAATGACAATGTTTAATGTACACTATACTGAATTGTTCAGCAATATGATGAATATCATGTGATGATATGATTGATTGTTCAGGTGTCCACATACATTTGCCCATACATTTACATTCTATAGTAACAGCTCATTTAGAGTGACTTGTATGATGGATGCTCCACATAATTTATGGCTAATAAACTGATTTTTTTTTTTTTTTTAAAAAGCATGACGTTATTTAACAAAGCAAAATGTGCAATCATTGATATGGTCCATATAGACCACTGTAACAGTCTGTAAGTCTTCCACCACACCATGGGAGAGAGGAGCTTACACTTTGTGGTTTTTTTGATAACATGACAAGCTACATTTCTTTGTCTTATTAACTTCAACAGAGGAAAAAAAGGAGTGGCTAATGAGGGAATGACTGTTTATAGCTATTATAATGTAAGTGATGACAGTAACAAACTTGTCTCACAGATGTTCCTCAACATTAGACGTAACTATAAACGGTTAAAAAACACAATGTGCCATTCATTAATAAATATAAAATTGTCATCATTGGTAAATCATTGTGGTATAAGAGGAATAAAACACTTCATGATATGCAGTTATAGGAAAATATCACATCAGGCCACATCACACCATCCTGCTGTGGATTATTTTCCTATATCATCATCCCCATGTGTTTTATTCATTGCATATTGCATGTAACATTGGTATGTATCTTAAGTTATGGTTAAATATATTCTTCATTTACTGTATGACGTGACCATTTGTAAGAAAAAAAACGTGTGTAGTTTGGTGTCTATTTTCTAACTTTCGGCTTATCACTGATAGCCAATGACACTAAGCAGTCCTTTCACACTCGCTATGTGTGAGATCGTACTCCCTCTCCTTGTCTCTCATTGTAGCGATGGAGGTTAGGGTCGAGAGGCCCCCATAACAAAAGGGAAGAGAGGCGGAGGGGTACACGACCCTCGCAAGTAGACCCTCTGATGACCTGGCGCAGACAGGAAACAGGAAGTGGGACCTCTGACCTTGCCGAGAGGCTCCCATTGTGCTTCCTGGAGTGAAAATTGCTGACGGAGGTCCACGTGAGCGCCGCAGGACTTAGACGAGCCATGAGAACGAACCAGCGCAGCCGAACTCTCCCAGGCAGCCCAGGGGAGGCTCCGATTACACTGCAGTGTGAGAAAGAATGCAAGAACGCTGCCACCTGTAGGCCTCTTCCTCTCTCAGGCCTAGAGATTTGGGAATCAGAAATGACCTAAGCTGCATATATGGTGAATGACTTATGCATGAAGAAGGAGGCGATTCAAAGCAAATTCAAGAGAATTGTGGAAGAAAAAATTTATGAAATTTAGCCATCGTTATGTATGCTATTCATTTGCTCAAGTTAACTTGAAAGCTGCAGGCTCTCAATAATAGGGCTGGCTACACGGGCATGACTTTGCTTCAATATCACCTTTCCATTGGCATTACATGACTTCCTGTTTAATACAGATCCTAAAATGATCACAAGTAAATACATACATAAACGCAATACTATCTGTAACAATTATGCTGATCTTAGCATCACAGTGCCTGTGGGAATGAAAATGGTGCTCCAGCCTTGACATCTATGAATGTATTATAATTTACTTCGAGTCAGCCCCCCTACTGCATCCTTGCCGGGGGGCTCTTGTCGACCTACAGTGGGGTAATTGCAGTCTGCCGGGGGGATTAAGTAGAAGATGGGAGGTAAAGTGTGGAAGAGGAGGGGTAGATCAGCCTTGGGCTTCCGGGCTAAGGGGGTAGGAACGGAGCAAGAGAGGGAGGACAGAAGAGGTTCAGCCTCATTAGCAGCCAACTAATTGGGAGGAAAAGACCCCTCACATTCTCCACCTAACCTCCTAGCCAGCAGGGTAGAGAGTGACAGATAGAAGCAGTATGAGAGGAGGATGAATAAGAAGGAGAACAAGAATGTGAGATTGAGTTGAACAGCAGATGTATGGAGAGGAAGCGAGGGAGAGTGGTAAAACAAAGCGAGAGGACTCAGGGGTAGAAAAGTGAAAATAAATGAGAGACATAATTCCTGAGAGACAAATAGTAAAGAGCTGAAGAAAGAAAAAAATCAGAGCTAGGTTAGTGTGGGGAAAGAACACTGTGGGAAAGACATACAGGTTTCTATCTATTGAATGTAAAAAGGCACCTATACAGAGAGGTGAGTGAGGGATGAAAGAATGGAAGACGGGTGCAGGGAGGGGGTGGGAAGTTTTCATTTCAGTGTCGAACTTAACCCCATGCTGCACCTCTGCCAATAAGGAGTGTCTAAAGCCAAGCTTTTATATCAAGTGACACACTTCACTGGAGGAACTCTCATGCTTGTACCCCATTATATATCACATTATATAGATTGACAACTGCCTCTTCCATCCGTAACACCACACTGCAGCAAGTAGTCCACTTGGAGGAGAAGTTCCTAGACTGTGACCTCACCAAAATCAAGGACCTCTACTGACCTCTGGACCTATTACTGACACCAAACATCCAAGCAACCACCTCTTTGTTAAGCTGCCATCCCAGAGGTGCTACAGGTCCATCACCTCCCAAACTACACACCACCGGCACTGTTTCTTTCCAGACGCTATCCAGTCGCTCATCCGCCCCAGTCCTTAGCAGCTCTTACTGAACCACCTCAAAATTTTTTGCAATGCAGTTTGCACACACTGAAACTTTTGTCTTATGTCTCTCGTCTCATGTCCTGTTTCTGTGTAGTCATAAATGCTGTTGCAATGGCTATTGTCTTTGTCTGTCCACTGTATAAATTGTGTCTGCTGCACTGTCTGATCCTGCTGCACTGTTTGTGTGTTGCTCGGTCTGTTGTTGTTGCTGCACTGTATGTTTTGGTGTACTGTTTAATGTCGCACACTGGCACCAAACCAAAACCAATTCCAGCAAGCACTACTCATAGGCAATAAAGTGTTTCTGATTCTGATTAAAAGTCCAGTTCCCTGTCAGAACACACACTCGACTGCCATTACAGAGTGCATTTGCTGGCAAAGGGGACTGTGTTTTCTTCTTAGAAATATATTTTCGTTGATCTTATGGGCAAATGTTTCTGACGTGACAAAGTTTACAAAAAAGTAAAAAAAAGTTTTTCACTCTAAAAAAGTGGTGCAACTGAAAAGCTTTCGCTCCATCATCAGGCCACTGCAAGTTCAAATCCTGATGATGCCACAGCCATCCCTGACCAGGGTGCTCTCTGGGTGGGACGGATGTCAGTGAGAAGACAATTACTTTATACATTTCAAGTGAATACTTTTAGAGTACTTCTCCACTAATGAAAAAAATATTTTAAAATTTAATATCCAAACACCACCAAAGCTGTTTATTAACTATTTTAATATCACCATGCCCATGTTTTCTGCAATACAAAGCAGCAGTGAGTGGCAACAGGTCAAACACACAACCACAACAGAATGGATTTTACACTTGTCTGTTTGAATGTTAAACACATGTATACATAAAGAGATAAATTCTTCTTTTCATCTGACCTTGAGAAATTATTTTTTAGTTTCATATGTACGTAATAAGCATATAATGTACCATTGGCATTGTTTCATTTTCGTAGATTTGGTAACAATTTAATTCTGCTATCTAATTTGATTAAGTTTAAAAAGCTTAAGTAGTTCGGACTTTCTCATATTTCCAGTCCATTAAGTTGACCCTGACTATTCTATACAATAAAATAATTACCATATTCTCCGTCCAGAAGCATAACATACAGAGAATTACTGACCAGCAACATAGAAAAAATTGTCTATAGTAAAAATTTTTAAAAAGTACTTTTTCAGTGTACTCTGCCCAGTCCTGTGCATGCTTTGTGTGTGTGTGTGTGTGTGTGTGTGTGTGTGTGTGTGTATTGAAAAGAGAAACAGGGAAGGAGAGGGACATCAGGAACAGGACTGCAGTGTGTCATATAACAAAGGGAGATGAGAGCAGAAAGACTCATGGGAGAGAATGAGAAAAAATGGAGCATGAAAAAGAAAAGGGAGTGAACATGGATGGAGATATAGAAATGTAATAAGGGAGAGTGACACCACAGGACAAATTAAGAAGTCATGAAGTCCAGATGAAGAGAGAGTGAAAAGAAACAGAAATGCAGGGGAGAGTACAGGATGGGAAGAATGATGCAAGCAGAGAGTATAAGCTGCAAACGCAGATGCAGTTGTATGTAGCTTGCCTCTTTTCAGTGCAAAAGCACAAAATCTGTTTTATTTTCATTCCAACAAATTACAACACATCTTATTGACACTCCTAGTGCCTCCTCACCTCTCCAAATGCTCAAACACTTCTCAATGTTTGGCTCTGGAATCAAAGGCCAATCAGATAATTGCAGCATTTTAATGCGAGCGGCAGTGCTTGCTGGGAGAGAGGCTGCCCTCTGCAGTAATCCTATACTCTGGGAATTTCAGCAGATGGTTTCAATGAACTTAGAGACAGCAAGACATGTTACACAAATATTAAAATCTAATTCAACAATCAGTGTAAGCGAAACTACATGCATTGCTACAGAGTTCACAGATCATATAAGCACATGACGACAATCTGCAAGTCTTTCTCCCTTTTCTCCCTAGAGAGTCTGCAAGCAACACACTTATATAAACAAAAAACACAAGGATAAATCTTCTATAAATGAGAAGAAAATCCTTCTCCAGCACTCTCCCTTTCCCAAAACACATTCTACTGCCTAAAGTGCAACACTGAGCTTCCTTCATGACCTTCATACAGCAGATCTATGATCATGTAATGCTGTTTGTTTAACATAGCATCACCACCACTGTTTCCCACATGTGGGTTATATTTGTATATGTTTTCTTAAAATGTTTAATATATTTTGGTGCATTTAGGGTACAAAAGTTCAGGGTCAGAGCTGACGAAAAGGGGAAAGAGAATGAAATGAAAAGGGGAGAGGAGAGAGCAGAGCTATATATATATATATATATATATATATATATATATATATATATATATATATATATATATATATACATATATAACTGGTAAAGTTATTCTTTCTCTAATTCCCGAGTTTGGGTGCTAGCTAGTAACTTTAAAATTGCATATATGAAAAAAAAAAAATAATAATAAAAAAAAAACACTAGATCTCACACAACCCCCCCAACCCCCCCCTTTCAAGAATCCATTAATTCATTGATTAATTTAATTCACTGATTCATTCTTCTTAAGTAACTGCTTTACCTGTGTAGTGCTTGTGAGTTAATACACACATTGCTTCCAGACCTCAGGTATAAGCACAGACTTACACACTTCTTTGACTGTTAAACAGGATTTGTGCATTTGCCTAAAACTCCATCCATGATTTTGACCTTTTCAAGTTGAGCGATATCGGCCTGATCGAGCAGCAGTATTAAGTCCAGTTCTACTGTCTGAAAGTTTTTTGTACCCACAATACATATGTCACACAGATATGTAAATTTGGGCATGTAAATCAATTTATTATCTCACGGCCACATTAAAATGTGTGCATAATTATTTGCCGGCACTTGATATAAAAATAAAATGTATGCTCTTATTTTTTTATGTTGTTACTGCAACTGCTGCTGTGCTCCTAGTTCTATTTTATAAGCTGCCAAATAGTTAGGGTGGAAGTCATATCGTTAAATTAAGACAAATTTGCAGTGATTATTGTGACACTAGTACTATTCATAGCAGAATATCGGCAACACACTAGACTCCTAATAGATGTTTAATCCAGTGGTTACAGGCGCAGGTAAAAGGCTTGATTTTTACAACAGGCAAACAGATTGAAGCAAAGTTGTTATGAACATTCAGTGATGAAGCGATTAACAAACAGGAAAAGCAAGGCAAGACTAGATTCAGAAACCAGGGGACAAACAAAGATCATAACCAGATAAACAAAAAGGCAGTGTGTCTTGGGATTTGTAGTTGGACAATGTTGATGTGACATTTATTTATTTTTTATTGTCTCTAGCTTTTGTTACATCATATTATATTTGACAGCAAAAAAAAAAAAGATCTGCCTCCTCAGTCCACCTTTTCTATACCCTTTTTTTTTTTTTTTTTTTGCTTGAAGGCAAGTGCCTGTGTTTAAACGCATTGGTCTACATGCTACTGGAAAAAACTCTGTCTAAGAAGCTGCTATTCAAGAAAAATCCTGCAACCTCAGAAATGTGAACTGCATGCAGGGTACTTTCCTGCCTTGCACTCAGTGTTCCCAGCAAGGACACTGGACCACCAGACCTCTGCCTGGGATAAAGCAGTTACCGAAGATGAATGAATGAATGAATGAATGAATGAACCGCTTAAAAAAAAATCAACTTAAGCATCTGTGTAAACCGACTTTGAATATGAATAACTTTCCCCACATAAATACTGACATATCTTTGAATATGGGGATTTTTCCAATTTTTGAATACTTTGAATATGGCTGATTGTGACAGTATGTAATGGAAAACGCTGATGGACTGTTTGTTTGCTTTGTATGAAAACTCCTGAAAACTGCCTTAACATTGGCACACAGACAATTCCAAAGAGGATTGATTATCACGCGATGACATTTACATGTCCGTGAAAAATTTGGATTCCTTCGATTGTTTATTGTTGCTTTGACTATTTACTGCTGCTCATAAACAGGTTTAATACATTTCTGACCTAGATAAATTAGATTAAAAGATGTTTTTGAAGATTTAAAGATCACATTAATTACATAGTTGACAACTCATCAATTCACCCACTTACAGCGCTACAAAAACTGAACACGCACACTTGCATATGGTGTGGGCTATATAAACGTGTGTAACATTATGTCCACAAACACATCTTTCTGATTCCTGAGCACCATTAAACAGCTGATAATTACTTTCATATGGTATGCATTGATACCATCCAACAATATTTTCAGTGCGAGCAGTCCACAGCAAACTTCAAAATCAGTGAAAGGAAATTCTAGTTCAGCATGCAGATAAGAGCTCATATGTTCTTTGAGTGCTTGCCGACATGAAATAGCTTCAGCTCACAGTCATTTTATTTCCTTAGTTTATGGAAGCATGTTACTTTAAACTTGGCCCGACTCAGGCATTACATCAGCCACGTTTAGGCGTGAGAAAGCCGATACTGAAGAGTCAAAGGAGGCTAAAGTTTTCTATTTTCTAATTCTATATAATGTTTCTGGGTGTTTAGCACAGTCCTGTTACAGCGCTGTTACAGCGTCAGGAGAGGTGTTAATCTAAAACCAAACACTCTACGCCTCCCTGCCATTGAGTTCCACAACTGCTAGACACCCACAAGCCACTAGAGAGAAGCCAGTCACGCCAACCGTCTGAAACAATGTCTCTAAAGTTGGGGGAAACTTAACTGTTCCATAAAAATGACTCGGTCAACACCCAGAGTTGTTTTATAGTTATAGAGCCATATCAGTGTTTCCCACAGATCTGAAATATACTTGAGCCAGGGAACTGAAGACTGGGAGGGGGGCTGTCATGTACTAGTATGTTTAATATATATTTAAACAGATATTGCATGTATAATGTATAGGACATGAGGATAGGAAAGACATGACAGACATTAAAAATAAAAACTAACACTATTTCTCTCTCTCTCTCCCCTGCCACCCCCACAGTCTCAGCTCTCTCTCACCCACACACTTTCCTCTCTCATCTCCACACTCTCAACTCTCTCTCTCTCTCACCCACACACTTTCAGCTTCAGTCTGTGTAAGATCTCTCTCAAATAAGTATTCCATCTGATAATATTTTTAGAAAGATAATCTAGCCTTGTAATCTAGCCTATTGATTGACGTCTTTCCATAGGCGCAAACTGAAAATCATCCAGGCCTCCCAAACAGATATAGTCTAGATGAAATTCTAAATATAAATGTACATTATTGTAAGAAATCATGGCTCTCATGCAGGAGTAGAAACCGCTGACAGATCTAGAATATTACTGACGATTTTGAAGAAGAGTCCAGCTTCACAGTACAGAGCGATAGTTATAAGTGGTGTGAGGATTGTTATAAGAGTGTTGAAAGTGTTTTCACATTGCAAAACGATATTACCTTACTACATTAAAGTGGACTGTAAGTGATTGAATGGTGCAGCAGGATGCGTTATCCATTATTTTGTTTGCCACATCACTATAGTAGATTTGTCCATGTTACTGTTTTATAAGCAACATTACTTTAATCCAGCAGTCTGTCCTCTTTGTTGGTGATGGTTGGATATCATCATGTGCTCCACTATTGCATAGAAAAAGAGTACTAATGCAGCAGTTTGTCTAGTTTTTTAGAATTACAGTTAGTAGCTAGCAATCAAATGTAAATAAAGAGTCCAGGGAAATAACCTACGCTCAGATTCATGCTGAACAGTTTAACAATGGCTAATTGAATAATTTGGCTTGTGTGGTTGATTATTTAATTTAGGATGCCATCTGGTCTGCTAGCTTTGTTCAGTTTAAGAGGAGATCATTTGTCTCTGAGTCCAGAGGGGATGGACAGTCTTTTACTGCCATTCTAATTTGTTGTGCTTCTCGGCTATGTTGTTTTGTTCAGGTCCTGTATCACTTGTTATTTGATTATAAGGTGATTTAAAATGATTGCCCCATTGACCCATATGTCGACTTGCCCCAGAGGAGGAGTGATCCTAACCCAGACCCCTGGACTTCCCACACCTCCTTGCTTAGATCTGTCTCTCAGTCCGGTTTAAACAAGAGCACGATGTTAATCCACTTAGACATGCCTGTTGAGAGCAGGGCCACAATGAGCTTCACTTTCTTGATACCAAAAAAAAAAAAAGATAAATCCCCAGTTTGGAGGGCTTTATACAAACCACCATTGAGAAAACATTCTGGTGATCTCCAATGCAGAATTCTGCATGGTGCTGTGGCTGTGAATGCATTTGTATCTGTTATAAATCTAAATGTTAGGGATAAATGTGTTTTTTGTGGGCTTAGAGAATAAATTTGTAATTGCTTCATAGAATGTGCAAGACTCCAACCATGATTTATTATTTGTTTTGTTTAGGTGGTGTAGGGAGGAATTTCTCCGCAGGCTTTTATCTGTGGAGCAGGTTATTATCAAAAATAGAGAGTGAATTGGCTAAAAGACAAAAACAAATGAGAGAAGAGATTTGGTCAGCAATTAGTAACATTGTTTATTTCTTTGGCGAAAAAAAATCAAGTTTTTCTTGAATTTTAATTGTATAAGGAAATAAAGGACATGAGAAGTTTAGAATGGTGTTGTAAGGACCTGATCTGTAAGGTTGTTGATGAGGATGTTTTTTTTTTTTTTTTTTTGGATAATCAATGGCAGTAACATTACTGTTGATGAATTAATAAGTGCAAAAAAGTGTACTATGAATGAACTTGTAGTATGAATTGTTACAAGTGTTATTAATACAAGTTTTTGGTTCAATCTTTCTCTCTCTCTATCTCTCTCTCACTCCCTATGTCTCTCTTTCTCTCTATTACCTAAGTGTGGAAAACTCTTAATATAGAATAGACACACACAGCAGGGGGGTCTGAAGAAATCAGTTCAAGCTTCCCTAGCTGAGGGAGATCATCTCTGCTCTTACATTAAACAGAATCCAGTGAGGGAAGCTCACAGTCAGCATGTGCTGTCTGTACAGATCGGTGAGCAGAGCTCCTGACTGTAGAAAACTAATGGAGACCTGCTTTACTTGGAAAAAAAAATAGCACACAGGCCTCAGGAGAGACAAACTGTGGCAGATTAAAGTTATCAGATAAACCCTACGCAACAGTCACACCAGATGTTACCCTGAGCTGTTTGAACAGCGATGTTGTAATCTAGCAAAATCAGTCTTATTGTTCATCTTAAGAAAACAGAATAAAGACATTTAACTGTATTCTGCAGTGTGTGTTGTTTCTGTTATAACTTGTTCAAATCTGTCTCACATGGGACAGCGTATAATGAGGGTAGCTTGTGGAACTTGTAGTGTGATAGCTGACGTAGTCTTTCATGCTTGGTGGTATTTGTGTTAGAACACCACAGAGCTGTCTGCACAATACCCCTGTGCATACATATAATAGCAGAACTCTTAACCAGCATCTCTGAACCTTTTACACAACTATACAAACACACAAGTCCTTTTGGCTTGTGTGTGTGTGTGTGTGTGTGTGTGTGTGTGTGCCTGTACATTTATAAGAGCTGCAGTTGTGTTTGCCCATCGCACACTCAGTTGTCTTAAGGATGTCAGCAACACTGATCTGCCCTCATAGCCTCCATACAGCTGATCCATGATCATGTGATGTGTGTGTGCGTGTGTGTTTGCTTGGCAATTTGTGGTTATACCAGTATGTCATGAAAGTCTATCTGCATTTATCTAGCACTCATTTTCAAGCGAACCCCAGGCTATCTGCTTCACATAGAGTTTGGAAGAGAAGAAGCCTGCTGGCATGAGGTAATGCAGTGGAGTAATTGAGAAAATGACGGCTTGTCCCAGAGGAGGAGTGAACCTACCCCAGACCCCTGGACTTCCCCCACCTCCTGCTCAGATCTGCCTCTCCATCCTGTTTAAACAAGAGCACCATGTTAATCCACTCAGACATGCCTGGTGAGCGCAGGGCTGCAATGGGCTTCTCTCTCTCTCTCTCTTTCTCTCTCACACACACACACATACACACATACATAAATTCTCTTGCACACATACACCCAGTATACACACAGACCAGCACACATACAACATGTCCATAAACTTCAAGTCTCACTTGATGACACACATGAAACACAGCAAAGCAGTAGTTCACACACACACACACACAAAAGGAAGCAGGCTTAAGCCTGACTTATGGCTCTGCACACCAAGGTTTCAACACCACATAACTTTTGCTATGACCAAGCAGACACAGCCAAGTGGAACTGAGTCAAGCAAGTGGAACTGAGATACCTCAGAGCTCTCTCAGTGAGGAACTGCTAGAGCCGAGAACCATGGTTTTCTGCTACAGACAAGGGCTGATGCTGCAGCACCCCCAACTTTCAGGATTCCTTTAACTACAACTGCTAACATAATTATATATTGATAAAGGAATAAACAAACTTGGAGTAAAATGAAGTATTCTGAGTAGTTTATGTCTGTATGTTTGTATGTCGGAGATAGTATGCCTCTGATACAACAGTGTTTTGCAAACGATGACAATTTTTTATTTATTAATGATAATGACACATTGCTTTTTAACTGTTAAATGTTAAGGGATGTTAATAAAACTTGAGTTTTAGGACAGAGTAGTTCATGCTGTCTGGATTCTCAGTAACTTGACATGCTGTGGTTCTTGTCTAATTAAATTCAAGTGAGAGAAAAAAAGAGAGGCTGGTGAGAGAATGACTGCGTATAGTTGCTCAAATGTAATCAATAACAGGAACTAACCTCTGTGTCAGGAAACAGACTGACTTTTACAAAACGCCTACACTCTAGACTCCTTCCACAAATGTTAAATAATTGTCTCCTAACAGAAAACTTCACAATATCAACACTTATATCATTTTCTTTGTTAACCAACACCACATTTTTAATTAATTTATGATTAGGCTTAGATTATGTGGTGCATCCACCATACAAGTCCCTGTGAATGAGCTGTTACTAGAGAAACATTAACATATTAAAGCGTATCATTTATGTTTAACTACTATCAGAGCCGTGCCGTTATAGAAAATTAATCAACACCTTCTAATTTGAAAATTGAACTGCACTTCTGTCATTGTACATACACGTTCTCTTTTAAAAGAAAAATCATTTGACTATCATTCAGGAGTGACATCATAGCTCCTGCCTCATGGATGCTGCTTAAAATTCCAGCACCACAATCTACAACGCCTTCTGCGTCCCTGGCTACAGATACGACCCAATAAAATCAAGCTATTTAGAACATCCTAACCTACTGTCTGATTTGTTGTAGACATTTTTCATACAGGTTTGAAATAATCAGCATCATATATAAACATTAATAAATACAAAAATAAACTGCATATGAACCAATAAAAAAATTGTAAGCACAAATATTTGTGTCAGCATCCTGTGAGGACAATAGTAACAATAGTAATGGGTAAGAAAAAAAGCCGAACACACAGAAAGATCATACTCGTAATATATAATGTCTCTTACAACGATGGTTCTCAAACTGGGGTTTAAACAATCTTCTGTGTCAGTCTCTAAAACTAGACATGAGAAAACATGAAGTATATTCAGTAGCAGAGATTCAGGATTCAAACACACACCTAATGCTACAGAGAGCTACATGATATTGACAATCCAACTACCTAATAGAAGAATGGGAAAAGCTCTGTGCTTCAGATACGCCGCCTAGAGTGACGCCAGTGAAAGCTGAGCCATGTTTAATTTTTCTCCATTCTAACACACGTGTTTTTTTATTCATTATATGCTTATAAGTATGTGAATGAATGACACAAATACTGTGTCATTATTAAGTTTCAGTTATTGTGTTTTTATCACACTGAATGTTTTAATCAGGTGAAAATGGAAATCTAAGACGCACACTCTGAGAATGCTTATTATTGCTGTATCAAAAATGTGTTATATCATATCATCCTGAATTTACATTTTGTATATTGATACACCCCAGTTATTTTGGTATTTTAGTTATTGCTTGATTGATTGATTACTCAAAGTAAAAATTCTAGTGGTTTAAATTATGTCAGAGTAACATAATTTATAATTTACAAATTGCATTTATAAATTCTAAATTCTAAATTATTATTTATATGAATTTATAATAATTTATGCATAAATAATGTGAACATGACACAAACTGTTTTGAAGCTTTAAACACATGTAAGTGGTTTGTGCTCTGTGTGCAGAAAGTTCAGGAATTTAAAACACTAACGATTAAAAAAAAAATGCATAGACTCGCCTAATGTGCTTAATATTTGAATAGTTTGAATAGTTATACTCACAACAATGTGTATGATCCTAAGTTGTAAGGTTATTACACTGCAAAAATTTTAACAAGCCCTTCCCACAAAATCACATCCACACACACAGAGAGAAAAGCTGATGTCTCAACCACCTGTTGTATTGTCAGGGGACCAAAGCAGGCTTTTGCTGTGTCTCCAGCACTGGTCTGTTTTGAAGATGCCTGCAGCCCTTATGGCTGGGTTCCTCCTGATAGAGCACCTCTACAAAGCTTAGTGTGTGTGTTAAGTTGTGAAAATAGTGATACAGAGAATATCAGCATGTGATTATGCTTCTGATATGAAGTGAGGATTGTTTTACAGATGTGTGTGCATGTGCAGATTTACACTCACCTGGTTGATGTGTTTGAGTTTGTCAATGATCTGGCTGACGACAGGCTCGGGGTGCTTGTGTTTGGTGTCTGATCCATGAGGGTGGCTCTTCCTCGGCCCTGGACTTGAAAACCTATTCAAACACAACAAAGTCGTTAGGCTATGTGCACACACTTACAGACCATGCAATCCAGTTATTTTATGTCTCAAATTACAAAAGAAATCAAACTGAAATCTGCTATAAGCGTACATGTAAACTGAAGCTTAGTTATGAGAGTAAACATGGACTATATTGCCATCTAGAGGTGAAATAAACAAAAAAACTCCAGGAATTAAATGGAATTTGATTAAAAAAGCTTTTAGTACAAAATCTAAATTAACAGTACCTTTTAAGAGAGAAAATTAAATAATAAAAAACCCAATTAGACAAGAAATTAGAGCTCCCTCCCAAGAGAATGGCTTTTTTATGTGTTGATTTTCATATTACATCCTGAAAATAGATTAGAGATTTGCAGTGACGCTCTATAAATCATCAGTGGATGATCATATCCATTTACACACAAAGCAGCACAACTGAATCATAAAATATATACACAATTATATAAATATTTCTGGAATTTTTATACATAGGATGTACAGAAGGCATATGTGTGTGTGTGTGTGTGTGTGTGTGTGTGTGTGTGTGTGTGTGTGTGTGTGTGTGTGTGCATGTGTGTGTGTGTAAAATACATGCTTCTCTCTCTCTCTCTCTCTCTCTCTCTCAGAGGACCAGTGAAAATCGTGTTCCAGTAGATTACTCCCTATTAAAATGTAATTAGTGTTGATGCACAGAGACTTGCTAGGACAGAGGCTGAGGAACACAGAAGCACTGAACAACTACCGCAAATCCCACTCTGACACACAACTTATACTTGCACTAACACTACACTGTCAACCTTACAACTCCACTACAGTCAATAACACGTTTCATAACCTGTTTGATTGTGGTACGCTGTGAGCATTACCCACAGAATGGGACTTTTCATCAGTGCCAACCATAAAGTGGATAAATAAGACTTACCATTACATGACACAAATACAGGTGATTCATTAAGAAAAATATTACCAGAGAGAGAGAGAGAGAGAGAGAGAGAGAGAGAGAGAGAGAAGCAAAGATATGAGATCATGGGCCATTCTTAGCAATGACATAACCCATCATCAATCACAGTCTCATCAACTCTATGCCCTGTTTCTTCATTAAACCAAATTACATTTGCATACTTATTTATTCTCCTTATTAGCCTTGATGGCAGCCCACCTTCCGCCCTTAATTATCACATTAATAATACATACACATATTCCAGAAAAAAGAGATATGAAGATAGAAAAGATGAACAGGAGAGAGAGAGAGAGTGAGAGATATAGAGAGAGAGAGAATGTAGGTACCTAGAGTTGAACGGTTATGATCTCAAGATAATTTATTAAATATGACATTTGTGCAAAGATTAATTAAGAAGCATCTCTTCAGTGTAAAAAATACGGTTGTCCTAGCAAAATTCAGATGCTAGGTACCAGGGATAATTAACATAATATTTCACTAACACACAATGAATTGATAAGAAGTGCAGTATTTTGGAAAAACAGCATCATCTCATTGCTCACAGATATCTTTACCATTCACTTCATTGGCTTACACACTGGGAAATCCCTCCCAACCGTATTCTTAAATTTACAAAACTTACAGTCACTTTGGAGATGAATATTCGTGGGCAGGATATCTGGATTTTTTTTCTGCTACCTGTGTCACGTAGCTAAGGCAGAGTGAAGTCAGAGACTAAAATACAAAAAGCTACAGCTAGAAAGTTGAAAATCGTATCTGAAGGTGCAGACTCTTTAAAATGTACCAAAAGACGCCTTAAACTCATAGCTCATTAAAAAGATATTCATCTTCAAGGCTATTGTTTAGTAGCTATTAACTAACTGTTAAGTAATAATACTATTAATTATTCAGTAAGTACAGTGGAACTAACAAGAAAGTATGTTGTTAAAAGTCTGGACGCACTGATGGATTCTTTTTTTACAGTTTAAATTATTTTAAATCATTATTTTGGTAAAGGTTTTCCATTTGCCTATTTGACATGAAATCTATCAAATTAAGTAACTTAATTGTAATTGTTCAAGTCCATTATGTTTCGATTTAGGTTCATTACACAAATCTAGGTTACAGAAGAGTGAAAAAAGGTACGATGTTAAAGAGATTCTGACGCTAAATAGCAATTACCATGGCAACCAACAAACCAGCATTAATAAAAATGTGTTAAAACCATTTAACAAAAATGTGTTGACCAAATTAATTTTCTAAACATGCCTAAAATCTTCAAAAGTCTTTGCAGTCAAGTTTGCATACTAGACATGGTAGTTGACGGAGTTTTATTTATTTGTTGACTTGTTTGTTTGCATTTTAATCGTATTGTTCAAAATGCTAACTAAAGGAAAAGGTTTTGTTTTGAGGTAAATATTCTTGCAGTCTGTTTAGGCCCTCATAGCCAGTCTACTGCTCAGTCAGATCCTTCCAGAGTTTTTTCTTCCAAAATCCAGTTCTCTGTAACTTCCAGACACATCAAGCACCTGGAGGAAATGGAGGAGCATAGAGACCAGAAGAAGGAGCAAGAAGTTGTACAGCCCAAAAATGGTAATGTTCAATCTCCAGAAAGGGTCATTAACTAACTGATCCTGGAAAATCATAGCTCTTCTGTGTATTACATGAGCTTATCGGAGCCAAATCCACTGATCCACACCACTAAAATGCAAATGCACCTATGACTGGAAGGAGAAGGAGGATAAGGACAAGTGCAAGGATACAGTATAATTGTAAATGCCCTGGAGAAGCGTTCTCTAAAACTTTATTTGTACTTTGGGAAATAATTTCCCTCCCTATGATCCCAGGACAATTGGAAGATAACCATGAGGAAGAGCAACTGAAGGAGGAACTGAAGGAAAGAGAGCTGAAGGATAAAGTTGAGTCTCCAGAGAGCACCCCTGACCTCCACTGATCCTGTGTGATTCCAGAGGTTTAGGAATCCTCTATCTCCTATTTAGGTTTAACTGAGTCACATCAGCCGATCCACACCTATCGAACCTGATTCAGAAATAGTAATCCTTGAACAGTCATCATCTTCACTGCTTCCTGTGTTTGTTTATTTGCATCATCAATAAGTAAATGTGATTGGGTAAGTAATGTGGACAATTGGAATAGAGGCTTGGAGAGGGAAATAGTCACAACCAGCAATACTGTCAGGATCCAGGATGAGAACTGTAGGGTGTACAGTTCTCAGGGTGTACACTGTGTGTGACTTGTTTGATGAGCATGATGCAACACCGGGACACTGTAACTGGCCTGCAAAATCATCGGATCGGACCTCAATCCCATGGAGGATTTGTTGGCTCAGCAGGTTTAAGACACTGACGGCATCTTTACCTGACAGAATTGGAACTAACAAGAAAGGTATGTTGGTAAAAGTCTGGACTCGCTCATGGGTTCTTTTTTTACAGTTTAAATTCTTTTAAATCATTATTTTGGTAAAAGTTTTCTATTTGCCAAAACACAGGAATGAAATGATGCACGCAACTATTTTTTTGCCCAGGGAGCTGCCTCTTTCACTCACTGGCTACACAACTCATCTGGAGTTTGTGGTGCTTATACTGGTGTTTCTATTGTCCCAATTTGCCTTTTGATACTATGAATCTTTTGAGGGCGGCATGATGGTGCGATGGGGAGTAACGTCACCTCATGCATTCTTTAGTGCGGTATTCAACATTTTGATGGAATTTATGATTTTGTGGTATGCTTGAGGGAGCACAGTTGTGCAGCGGATAGTGTTATCGCCTCACAGCTCAAGGATCCCCGTTCAACCCTGAGCTCAGTTTACTATCTGTGTGGAGTTTCATCCATTCTCCCCATATCCATCTTGTTTCCACTACCTCCCAAAAACATGAATGTAGGTGGACTGGCTAAGATAAATTGCCCCTACAGAATGAGTGTGTGAATGTGTGTGCATGGTGCCATGCAATGGACTGGCCATTCAGGGTGTATGATCGCCTCCAGTGTTCCCAGGTAGGCTCCTGATCACCACAACCCTGACCAGGATAAAACAGTTACTGAAAGTGACTGGTAGTGAGTGTTATGTTTGTTGTGTTTATATCCATCCATGTTCTGTGTGCATTATGCAGATAGTTTGCAAGTAAAGATTACTAGTCAAAGGAATACAAAAAAAAAAGGATTTTTCAGAATATGGGTGAGAAAAAATAACATGTCACAGAAAAAGACTTGGAACAATTCAATGAAAGAATAATAATACCTGTGCAGAAATGCACAGGCAGGAACGTAGGAATGGGAAATGTGTTTTTTCCCCACTATTTCCCACAAAGTTATGTGCAAAAGATGAACTACACTGCTGTAAGCAGTGAGTATGCATGTTAATAGGTGAATTTCTGACTTTGGCTGGATTGTCTCTTTAATACACAAACTCTTTTACATGTAAATACAAATAGATTTTTAAGAAATTACAGTCCCATGGTTTAAATAGTGCATTTTTCCCTTTAAAACACTAGTTGTCTACTAAATATCTGCAAATAAATATTTAGTAGGCCACCTCTAGAGAGCACTGTACTGAGCCTAGCAGACACTTGTAGAGGGATTTTGGACACTTCCCCATGCAGAATAATTCAAGATCCTTTACATTCTTATGCTGGTGTCTGCATTTATACAATTTACTCCACAGATTTTCAAAAAGATTAAAATCTGGAGGCTGAGATGACTGCTGCAAAACATTAATGGCTAAACTGCGTTGTTTTAAATGTTTGTGCATGATTTGTGCAGTGCAACTTTCTGTCTCCTCTGCATTGAAAGCTCTTTGGTTTTCTCCATAATCACAGTTATGTAAAGTCATATTTGGACAAATGCAACAACAGAGATCTTGGAAACTGAGCACTAAAGCAATCAAGGCTGTTAATTTGATACAATATTTATCTTATATATTCCTTAGTGGTGCCAATACATTTACTACATTCCTGAGAGAAAATACTATTCAAAGACAGTCTTATAAGTCTTACAAGAATTATTGTTGTTAGAGTAAAGTTAAATATGTACGCATAAGAGGCGATCTGTTGTCACTCTAAAAGAACTCTTAAAAGTTCTATGTAGAACCCTATAACAGTGTATCCCAGAAAGAGTTGCAAGAACCCTTTTTGTAAGCCTAAATTATCCAATAAAGGTAACCTCTGAATGTTCAAATGGAACGTGCGAATAATTCTGAAGTTGACTCTATTCCGAACAAATTATAATTTCATCACAAATGTCATTTCCATGCATCTGCACATTCTTTCCTACAGCCGTAGACTATTTGTCTCTCCCTATGTCTGGTTCTAATTATCTCTGGAAGGTAGGAGTGTGACCACTGACATTCTCTGTCTGCTCCTAAGGCTTGCTGCTCATCAGCCTGATTGAGCTCTGCTGCTGCTTTCTATTCTCCTCACCGTCAGATCTCAAATCCGAAGCACCTGAGTGAGCAGCTTAGCTACATAATGCCAATACACGCCAATAATACAACAGTGACATAGATATGACGTCCACCAGCCGCTACGGCAGCATGACACTGGTGTGAACCAAATGAGAATGTAGACAGACACAGAGAAATAAACAGATTCCAAAATGTTAAAGTGTTAAAGTTGTAATGACATAATTATAAAGTTATAATAACATAATGTCATAATGTCATAATGACATTTGCACTGTAAGGTACACAGAAATGCTCAAGCACAGATAGAGTTGTACATGAAGCTCATTTTTAATGGCACAGATGCAGAAATGTAGTCTGCATTGCTAAGAGGCCTGTATTATCCTGGCTCGGATCAAAAGTGAGACAAAGTTATGGAAGGTAGAGGTGCAGAGACACAAGGCAAAGTGAAATATGGCAAACTCCAAATTGGGTTCCACTGGGTGAGTGGAGAGCCAGGCAGAAGCGGTGAATGCGATCGAAGGAGCAATTAAGCAAGCGGAGAGAAGCAACAGCTTCGACGACATTAATAACCCTTCACGCAGCCTGAGTCAAGATTTACACCCCAATGCCTGTCAAGCGAGGGATGGAGTATGCAGAGCTCATCACTTCTCAACAAACACAACCTTCAACTCACCTACCTCCACTCTCTCTGCCTCAGGCACACAATACAACTAAAGTCAGTTGACTCCCATATAAGCCATACCTCAGCATTACATTGCAAACGGCAGCATATAGTATGTTTCTTTGTGAGATTATGGCATGGCAATATCCTAGGAAGAAATGTGGGAGGATAAATGCATAACATTCTGCTCTATTATTCATAAAAGCATTAGATGAAATTATGCATGATAACATATACATGACGCATTAAAGAACTGAACTAAACTAAAATGAATAGTGCGTTTTTTTATGTAGAGTCTGAGTGTACTGTGACACTGTTGTTGTTTACTTACTTGTCTGTCATCTCCTGCCCATTCCAGCAGAGGGAGCCGTTGAGAGCCGCTGGCTCTCGGCTGCACAGAGTCTCCCCAAGATTTGCGTAGAAGAAACTGAAGCCCCTCAGACTCTGGATAAACTCTCTGAAAATACACATAAAAAAGAGCAGAAATATGAAATGGGTGATTGCTTAAACAGGTACATGAATTAGTTGAGAGAATTCAAATGGCAGCAAAAAGAAAAGAATAAAAAGGAAGCAAAATAATATAAAAGAAATGAAGGGGGAGGGGAGCCTGTGAAATCTGATCTCCTCCATTTCCTTGTGTTTCCAGTAAGAATAAGTTGATTTGTAGTGTTTTGATGGTAAATGGACATTGAGGATCAGACTGCACAGCCTGCTGCGCTGGCCCACGCTCACTCATCTGTTCATCAGCGACAGGCAGGGAGGAAGCATGCAAGATGGAGAAGGCAGAAGGCTGCTCAATGTCACTGTCACGGCAGGAGACAAAGCCAGTGTTAATGAGCCCCTCTCTGTCAGCATCACCTCACACACAGACACACACACACACACACACACACACAGACACACACACACAGTGCACATTCTGACCTGCAGACACACCTGTACAGATCAAATTCCCACTTTCATTACTGCAATACATATTGTATAACCTTTATGTCTGTAAACAAAATAAAATATTCGTGTTTTTACTTTATTCAGTAGAATTTTGAGTAAAAAAATTATACAAATGACTAACAAACTGTCCTTGTAGTGTTGGAATTTAAATGTTTTTGGTCATATACTTCCTACACATAGTAACACAGTAACACAGTAACACACACACACACACACACCACACTCTTCTCAGGCCAGCACTGCTCAAGCCATCATTAAGAGGAGAGTCCAGTCTGAGCTGAATGCAGGCCCTCTGGACGGCTAGGTGAAGGTTAAGGGCAGAACCAGAGGACATCACTGAACATTATAGTTGCTGATAGCGCACTGCAAGTGTGTGTGGAGTGCTGTGCTGAAGAGCTATCTATTACAGCATGTCAGCCAGCTCTCAAGGCTTTCGCTCTAAGAGACAGCAGTGGACTCTTTGAGTTGTACGAAAGGCACAAATGCACCATGAGTAGCTCCAATCATTATTCAGCCATTAGATACACTATTGACTTACTGTCATTTTTTTCTCTTTTTTTCAGAAGTGGAGCAATGAGGAATCCAACAGTGTAATGTACTACAGCTATCTCAAGTAGTCAAGCACTTGTGTACAATTGTCTACAGTCTAGCCCGCCAAATCTGTTATTTTAGATGCCCTATCCAGACTGAACATCTTTTGACAATACATTTGTTTAGATATTCACCAACTACAAAAGTGTTAATTAAGTGTTACTTAAGTGTATAGAAAATCCTAGTTTTAATTAAGAAGGATGTTTAAATCAATACTCTAATTTCATGTACATTAAATTAAAATACCATCCTCTAATTAATTTATAATATCCCAAATATAATTTTGGCAAGCAGCCTAGAAAGGAGTTTTGTACCGCATGAGGCACATGTAAAGGAATTTTATAGTCAGATCTGATGATGTTTTTATCTGACAAATGGTCTCTCACTCATTCACTCACTCACTTTCAGTAAACACTTTATCCTGGTCAGGGTGGTAGTGGATCCAGAGTCTATCCGAGAACAGTGGATTGGATGCCCATCACACACCCATTCACACCTAGTGGCGATTTATCTTATTCAGTCCAATTACTTGCATGTTTTTCAGAGGTGGAAGGAAATCAGATAATGGAGGAAACGCACACAGACACGCCGAGAACAGTAACCCGAGCTCAGGATCTAACCTGGGACCCTGGAGCTGTGAGGAACCGTGCCACATAACAAGTGGTCAATTGCTCAGTAATATAAAAACACTTCCTGGAACATTTACATTTTTCTGAAAAAGTCATTTTGGAAATTATAAATTCCAAATAATAATAAATTATAATAAAATTTGATCCATGCTCTTGACACAAAAATGCAGAAAACATATAATCATAACATAAGACAAAGGTCTATTGAGAAATGAAGGCTCCTAAGACTTTTCATTATCACTGGGCAGGTTTGAACCTGATCACTTTGTTTAAAAAATAATAACAAGATTAAAAATATGCCTAATACAGTGCCATGAAAAAGTACTTGCCCCTTCCTGATTTCCTCTATTTTTTGCATATTTTCCACACTACGTGGTTCCAGATCATCATACAAAATGTAATATAAGACAAGAAGAACATGATGAAACACAAAACATAGTTTTTAAATGATCATTTCATTTATTGAAGGAAAAACAACTGCTACCAAATGCTTTTGATAACTGGACAGTCTTTCACATCACTGTAGAGGAATTTTGGCCCGCTCTTCTTTGAAGAATTGTTTTAATTCAGCCACATTGGAGGGCTTTTGGGCATGAACTGCCCATTTAAGGTTCTGCCACAGCATCTCAATGGGGTTCAAATCAGGACTACTCCAAACCTTAATTTTGTTTCTTTTGAGCCATTCAGAGGTGAACTTGCTATTGTGCTCCAGATTGCTGTCTCGCTGCATAACTCAACTATGCTTGAGCTTCACATCACAGACTGATGATTGAAAATACTCCTTCAGAATTTTCTGGTAGAGAGCAGAATTCATTTTTCCATCAATTATGGCCCAGGCCATTGATGCAGAAAAACTTTCCCACACCAGCACAATACCACCACCATGTTGTTGGTATTATGTTTTTTATTGTAGAATGCTGTGCTAGCTTTATGTCAGATGTAAAGGGACCCATGTCTTTCAAAAAGTTTCACTTTCAACTCATTAGACCACAGAACATTATCTGAAAAGGTTTAGGGGTCATCAAGATGCTTTTTGGCAAATATGTGAAAAGCCTTTATGTTCGTCTTGGTCAGCAGTGGTTTTCGATTGCAATTCTCCCATGGATAGCATTTTTAGATAGTCCCTTTCTAAATGTGGAATCATGAATGCTATTTTTTTGGTAGGCCAGCCACTTCTAGGAAGATTGACCACTGTTCCAAGTTTTCTCCATTTAAAGGTAATGGCTCTCACTGCGGTTTGCTGGAGTCCCAGAGCCTTAGAAATGGCTTTGTAACCCTTTCTAGATTGATACATTTCAATAACTTAATTTCTCATCTCTTCCAGAATTTCTTTGGATTGCGACATACTGTGCTGCTTGTTGAAACCTTTTAGCCTACTTCATATTGCTGGAAAGGTTCTATTTAAGTGCTGTTGAGATTCACTAGGGCTGATTTCAACAGGGTTGGAATCCATCTGGGTGTGTCTAGTCTAATTGAATCCAACTATCAATTACATTTGGTTAATTGATTAACTAAGGGGGAAATTACTTTTTCACAAATGACCAGTTGGTGTTGGATAATGTTTTTCGTTCAATAAATTAAATAATAACTTTTAAAAATATACATGTTTTGCGTTTACTCAGGTTGCATGTGTCTTATATTAAATTTTGTTTGAAAATCTAAAACAATTAAGTATGACAAATATGCAACAACAGAAAAAATCAGGAAGGGAGCAAATACTTTTTCATGGCACTGTAGCTTTTTTTTAGCTAACACAATTCTTTGAGTTTGAGTGGGGCAACCAAAAAGCATTCATCCTATTGTCTAAAGACTGCAAGTTTGAATCCCAATGCTGCAACAGCCATCCATGGCCAGGAGAAAGAGTTATCATAACACTATCTGATTACTATTGAATAAAACCAGCAACATTTTTATGTTAACATAGTAATATGAATTGTGATTTCAATTATTAGTTTACAACACAGACCACTACCGTATCAGCCAATTTAAGTTGATATTCATTAAAACACTCGGTCCTTTGTAACAATGGTGTCCAATGGGTCCTATCCATTCCTCTGACCTTAACAATTCTTCTGATTCTTAAGAAAAGGTCCTCTCTACTTCTGTGAATAGGTTTAAAAAAGAAACGCTTGGCAAGGAACTTGTATTGCAAATTAGGAGACTTCTTAATGACAAAAATAGATTTTCTGTGAATATGGTTCTTGATCAGTTCATTACCATGCCTTTAATATAGTTAGAACAGAAAATACCACAAAACTATGCAGTGTTGTGGCTCGGGTGCACATCTCCGTATTACACACTTTGCTACTTTTGTACTGAAAATACACCCGTTCATTCATCCATTACCTGCGTTGTCCAGAAAGAGTCTCATCTGGATCAAAGTTGACGGGCTGAATGACTAGCGCCCGCTCCACCGGTGATGTCACTGCACGAGCCTTGCGCTGGGGTGTGTGTGAACACATGCTGCTCACCTGAAAAACAAAGAGAGTATTTAGGTCTCATGCCTAACTGCTTACTGTCACACTAAATAATATGTCCGAATGACTAAACCTCTGGTGACACACTTTGCTATTGTTATACATTGCTTTGTATGGTAGTGTGCAGCTTTGAACAGGGCCTAAGCATTTCATTCAGAGCTGAGGCTGTGTAACAAGAAAAAAAAAACCTTTTAAAATTGCCCTTGTCAACTTGTAGTTTCCCTTGAGGGAATTCCCGCTGGTATCTTCTGGGCCTTCCAAGTGTACAAGTGCATGCTGAAAACAGTTCTGGAATGCAGGGCAAGAAGGAAGACAATAACAAGCCAGAATGCCCTGAAACTTTTTTCCCTTATTCAGCTAATCACTTGGCTCGCCGCACAGCCTTCATCTCCAGTTTGTTTATTTAGGCGACGTGTGACAATAGGATTTACATAACAAAGTTACACCGCTGTCAAGCTAGTCAGCCACTTGCACCTTGTTCTTTCACTAATCATCATCCTGCGCAGCCTCTTGTTCTCTCTGATAAACGCCATTGTTTTTATATGGGACAACAACATCATATTAAACACAGAGGCCCTTCTCTGTGCAGGGATGATAATAGAAAGTGTCTATTGTATTCAAGTGTAATAAAAATGCAAATGCATGTTACTGTTTAGCTTGTGCTTTAATGAATTGCTGCTGGATTAATTTCCCAGGGGGTTCGGGGAACTTAATTCTTAATTCTGGACTGAATTCTGCGGTGTAATGTTAGCGGCTAATTGTGCCCGGCTGGCTATAAGTGAATATGTGCAGTACACCAGCTGCAGAATACCAATGGGAGCAAGCATCACATAGACGTCTTCATCAAAAGGTGGGGGAGAGAAGACACACACAGAGACACAGACACACACACACACACACACACACAGCAGTTGTGAGATGAAGATGACAAACACATCTGTAAGAGATATAGGACAGCACAATCCAACCTAATCTCTACCTACCACATCTGTAGCATATGTGCAACTAAAAACAACAACTATTTCAACATATTTTCTGTATTCTGAGTAAAAACAGAAAATTACTGAATGCTTAGTGCTTATAATGGAAGTCTAAAGGGAATTTGCTGTATTTCATCAATACACATTTCTGTAATTGTACTGTATTGTAGAACGTATTTGTGTATTTCAATTGTACCTTAAGTCTGTGGTTATGTATTAGCGACACAGTTGTGTGAGTCTGATTATGCCTGGATAGAACAAAATCTTCAGAAGAGCTTTCATGAAAGTGTTGGATAAAGCTCTGTAAAAACAGCTTTTATAATACAATTTGTCATGTCTTTGACATCCTAATACTTTTACTGTCAGAGTGTAACATGTTTTGAATTCATGGTACATAATCACAAAGGTAAACATTCATTGACATGCCCTTAAGCTTCCATTATAAATAAATTTTAAGGAAATGGGATTTCTGTTCTTTTGTCCGCCCAGGACGTGTTGAATGATGGCCTGTGATTAGACTATGAAACACATGAGTAGTCCTTTAAATAACGTAGTGTTGTTTATGTTTGCATTAAATTTATTTTCTGCAAATGATTAGAGATTTTTGTATTGTTGACTTTTACTGTGTACTCTTTTCTAACCTTATTCCATTGTTATTAATTGTATTATATTTAACACATCTTGTTTATCACATAACACATCATAGCATTCATGTGGCATCCAGTAGTATAGCTAGCAGGAATCATATTAAATCAAGCAAGGAATTGGGATATGCTGTTATAAGAAAATAATTAGCAAAGATATTTCTCTCTCTCTCTCTCTCTCTCTCTCTCGAAATTAATGAGACATATCTCGTCATGTTAACAAGAAACCACAAAGTCCTCTGTCCTGAAGACCTTCCCATAATGTAAAATTTAAAGTTATAGCTTTACCTTTTACTGTTACAAAACGCTGATAATGGAGACTCCTCCCAAAAATGGTAAATAAATATCTCCTCCATGAATTTTTACACGCATCCCCCCCACATCCAATTTACACCCAAATTTGGTCTTGGTAATTCCCACTCAGTAGCCAACTCTCACCTATCACAAGAGAACTACCAAATGGGGAAGTTGGGGGGAAACACATACTTCCTCTGAGACACTTAAATCCAACCTCTGCATCTGCTGCCCATGCTGCGTCACAGGGCAGCGTAACACACTCGGAGGAGAGGGCTATCTGCCCTTTTCTGCATGCATGAGCTCACAGACACCCTCGATTTACTAGTGTTGCTATGATTGACGGGGGGACGACAGTAATGCCATCTCTCCCGTCCTACAGGCAAGGCCATTATGCATGCTTTTATTCTGTTGGATCATCCACCATGCAAGATCCTGTGGAAGTTGTCACTATAGAAATCATCATGTATTATAGTGATGGCATTAATATAAACCTGTGTTTTACTGGCAGTTAGCACTGCTAACAGAGCTGCAGTTACAGAAAATTAATCAACACTTTCTCACCAATCATATTCCAGAATTCACAGCCTAAAACACACACACACACACACACACATACACACACACCCCTTTTGAACTCAGTGATATTACCATCAGTGTAGAGCAATAGAAACTCTTTCTACTGGCAAACCCACAGGGGAGCCACAGAATTTTGCTGAAGCACATGTAGAGACAGGAAGAGAGAAGGTGATCACACTATTCATAACACAGTTTAAATTCAGATTTATATTCGATCCTGATGCAACATGCCGTATATTAGTGTAAGTCCAGATTCTCTCGGCAACACTCACACTACGCACACACACTGCACACGCTCTTTTGCACCACTCTCCCAAACACACACACTCGCACTAATTCACAGCCGTGGCACACTCTCTTCTTCTAACGCTCTTCCTCTTGCTTGCTCTGGGGAAATCATTAGTGGCCAGCCTCTCCCAGCGTAATTTTGTGTGTGCAGAGCGGCCTTTCCCGCCCCTGGCTTTGATTAATGTGGGGTTTGTGCTTTTCCTCCGAGTTTGGCGGCTGCATGTGTGGGACTCGGGGGACCTGTGGCACAGGGGAGAGTGTGGGTGAGATTGTTTCTCTCATTAGCAGAGTATTAGTAACATGGAGAAGTGGCAGCCATGCTACTGGATAAGACCGCTGAGGAGATAAGAGCCGTGTCAGCGAGGGTTCTGAAATATCTACCAACTATCTTTTATCTGTACCTCACACACCCTGAGAGTGGAGGAAAATAGCTCACTCACACAGTCTCAAACACATGCCTGTGTAGTCACAATATGTATACAGTACATGCTGGATATTAACTCCCAGCCATGTGTGGTAAACAGCAAACCAGTTAAAGAAATACTCCAACATTGTTCAACTTAATCTCTTCCAACTGTATCTAAAGGTACTATGTGCCTGATTACTGTGGATAATTTCGATTTGTTTCACTGCACTGAGAAAATAATATAAAGTCATCAGGACAGCTATTGTGTTTCAAGTAAACATGTTTTTCCAATGTCATAACTTCATAATGAAAGTCTAAAAGCAATTGTTGGAGAGTCAATAATGCAAAACATCTTTATAGAATGCACTGAGGAATATTTTTCAATGTCCAAGTGGGTTTCCTCTGGGTTCTCCAGGTTCCTCTCACCTCTCAAAAACATGCTGCTAAATAGATTGGCCATGAGTAATTGCTCCTAGGTGTGAATAAGCGTATGAATGTGTGTGTGCATGGTGCCCTGCAATAGACTGGCATCCCATTCAGGATGTATTCCTGGCTTGCGTTCCTCGGATAGGCTCCAGATTCACCGTCACCAGGATAAAGCGCTTACTGTGATGAATAAATGAATTAAAAGTACTCATGAATTTATCAAAGCTATTTGTAAATTAAGATCTATATCTGTTTAGTTTTTCTTTATACATAAAAACTACATAAGAACAACTTTGCTAAGATATTTCCTTAAGTCTGGTTTATGTCATTTTGAATTCATGTTATGTATGTGTATATTACAAACATTCATTGATTGAGTTCAACAACTGCCCTTAGACTTCCATTAAACTTGAATATTGACTATTTCAGTTTTCTGATCTTTTCTCGGTACAGGAAAACATGTGATGCAATCATACTGGCACTACAGATGCAGTGAATATAGATCAGATTAAAAACAATTGAAAAAAATATTCCCTGTCTTGTTCATGCATAAATTATTGAATGCGGCATAAAGGTTTGCCTTGAAAATAAGTTATAAATACACTCGGAAGAACAGTCTGCTTTATGGAAATAAATGATGCAGCTGACTAACTGTTCCCCTTATGCCCACGCTAAAACTTTCTGACATCTTTAGATGCAGGTGAAGTCTGCAAAATTGGTCCACTGAGGAGTGAAGAATAGTGGACACCCAAAGAGCGCGCCGGACAGACGTATTTTTCTCCTCTATGATGCCAAGTGGATAATCAGAGAGCAGCCAGTCTCCTTACTGCAGCCATCCACATCCATCCACATCCACCTCCTTCCATTTCCCCTGAATGTTCTGGCTGTGTGTTTGTGTGTATTCCTACTTTCTTCTCCCTGAGACATACACACATCAAACTCCTCAACAGCCAGTCATGTTCTCCAAATCACTCTCCCCAATCCTTTTAAAAGTGTTTCTTCCCCTTACATCTCTCTAGTGCCCTCAATTTATGTCTCTCTTTCATCCGCTCATCATCATTAGTTTTCTACTTCTGCTCAGTAACTGGTAAAAATAGTGCTTCATAAATCATGCATCCTCTCTTTGTCCCTCTTTCTCACACACAGAGATGTAATAGAGGGAAAAAAATGAAATAATAGAAAGAATGGAGATTTGATGAGTGGAGTCGTCATCTTGGGTCAGACGTGATATGGAAGTGTTTAAGTAGGGTGAGATAAACTAAAAACACATAATCATTCTAAAAATGGTTGGTACTTCACAAGTAAGCAAAAATGTTTCCTTCTCTTGGACTGATTAAGACCAACAGCTTCAGACTTCTTTCCAGTGACAAAATATCAGTGTCCTGTTTGGGCACGCTCACTTAGTCTTACCCCTTCTAAATATAAATCATGGATCACTCCTCTGGTTACACACTATAATCAATAGAGGGTAGTTCACTTCTTTACACTCAAAACTCTCTAAACCACAGATACACACATACACGTGCACTTAGGTTCTTCTAACAGAAGGTCTGCTTACACATCTCTACTATATTGCAGTCAAGGGCAAGGACACTGCAATATGAAACTGCACGCTACTGTGATGCCAGTGCTACTGACCCTATGTCCAGATGCCCTACTCCATATTCTCTACAAGTGAAAAAGTTTATTTGGGTATTATGTGTCCTTTGTGTACCTTATTTAAACACTAACCTATTGTAGTGCATTGTGGGATTTCATGAGCACGCTAGGCTTTTGGACATGGCTATTAGTGGCGTAGCCAAGAATTGATTTCAGTGAGGGATGAGGAAATATACTTAAGCAAAATTACAATGTGATCTGTACAATTATATTGATAAGCCTGACACAATCATGCATTTTGGGTGGATGCCAGTAAGGAGGAGCAGTGATGGCACAAATTTATTTATAATTGACACATTATACCACCAACCAATCCTGCCATATTCATAAATTTGCCATAAAATACATTTAAGACAGTTCGAATGATAATGACTAAAATAAGACTCTAGTAATAGGGGTAATTGCTTTTCATATCATAAAACCAGATCTGCAATTATTTTTCTCCTTCTGCAGTAAACCTGCAGTACTGTCACCTCGATATCCCTATGGTCAGAGTCTGGCATAATCCTGTTTCTCACCATAGCAGCTGGTACCCAAAAAATATGATTAAACAAACTAACGGACGTGTTCATTCGATGTTTGGGGCAGTTAAATATGGAATCGCAACGATGACTCTGTTGACCTTTCATAAACATTGTTCTGGCACAATTACAAAGCAAAACATGTTATTTGACACTGAATTTGCTGTAATGATTTTCATAAAAGGTATATAGAATGAGCTGCACTGTGTGTATCATGCTAATCATCCTCAAATAAGTGTTTGAAACTGGAAAAATATTTCAGGGGGGTTCAAATTGGAAATCCACCCCCTTAGCTCTGCCACTGATGGCTGTGTAATGGTAAAACATTCAAATTAGTGCACTAATAACTAACTTATATATATAAAATAGTGAATAAGGTGCAGTGTCTCCCCTAATCTTATACACCTGATTCTAATTACTTTATTACCTAGCCCTTTTGGAGCTGAGTCAGGTGTTAGAGCAGAGCAAATGAAAAAATATGCTGAGTACGAGGACTATAGGACTGGGATTGGGAGTCACTTTGGTGTTGTGTAAGTAGATTAAATAGACTAATGTATGGGTGGCTAACAATGTCCAGTGCTCCTAGGATAGGCTCAGGATCAATCATGACCATGATAAAGCAGTAAGATAAATTATTGGGGTTTTTTTTTGTCTTTAACTTCCCTGTAACTTAAACCATATTAACCATCCATCCATGCATTTTCCGTACCGCTTATCCTACTCAGGGTTGCAGGGGACCCTGGAGCTTATCCCATGGAACTCGGATCACAATGCAGGGGACACCCTGGACGGGGTGCTAACCCATCGCAGAGCACAATCACACACACATTCACACACCCATTCACACATTAAAGACAATTTAGAGATTCCAATCAGCCTACAACACATGTTTTTGGACTAGGGGAGGAAACTGGAGTGCCCGGAGGAAGCCCCCGAAGCACAGGAGAACATGCAAGCTCCGCACGCACAGAGTGGAGGCAGGATTCGAGCCCCCAACCCCGGAGGTGCAAGGTAAACGTGCTAAGTGCTAATCTGCCGTGTCCCCCACACTAACATTGCTAACATAACTGCCTTCTCTATTAATTGGATTAGATTAGATTGATTATGGCTGAAAAGAAACTAAACTTTATTGCTTTGTTGCTAAATGTTTCTTCATCACACCCACTTCAACTCAGGGAGAACCTGATAATTACCTGATGTGTTGAATCAGGTGTTTTAAAGCAGGAAAAGCCCTAAAATGTGCAGCGTGTGCCCTTTCAAGTCTGGAGTCTGACATCCCAGTTTCACACCACCTTATAGATGAAATCGAAAATGCTGTTGCAGCAAGCGGGTTGTTGCTGACATTTCACACTTTAACATGGAGCCGAAATAAAGTGAAACATACTGTATGCAATGCCTCCATCTAGTGCTCTCTGAGAACTGAAGCCTGGACTGAGTACACACTTCCCAAATAAACCATGCTGAAGTACAGTTAAATTTATCCAAATTATACTTTACCTATATAAGGCACAAACAAATGCTTGTAAACAATTCTAATCAAATCCTCAAATTTCAAACACTGGACACACAAAACGTATATATATATATATATATATATATATATATATATATATATATATATATATATATATATATATATATATATATATATACATATATATATATATATATATATTCATGCACATACACATACACACCAGACGCTGAGTATCAAGCACAGTAGAATCAAAGCAGCATCATTTCAGACACACACAGCAGAGTATAAGAACAGATTTTATATAAGGGATAAACAAGTATAGATGTTTGTATGTGTGCACGTGTGTATGTGTGTGTCTGATGGGCTTATGGGTGTTAAAGATACCACCATGCAGAACCTGGATACAGAGCAAGCTTTGAGCCAGCACTTTTTCAATATTTCATGAGCATTTGCCCTCATACACACAAGAGCAACTGGAGTGTGTTATTGCTCTTTAACTCCTTCTGCCCCACTGAAAGGGTCACTGCTGAGCAGGGAGAGGAGATGCACTTGGGAGCTTGTCAGGCATTGCTTTCTGCAAAGTGCTGGATACTGTGCTGCTGTTTAAGCATTTCAGAGAGCAGTTACACAATTTAGAGCTAGAGAGCCACAGGGCATGTGGAGAATGGGTTAACAAAACAAAAATGGAAAGTTTCTAGTCAGTTAGATCTTTTTAAATACCCAGTATGTGTAAATCAGATGTCACTCATTTCTTCAGGGGCTTCATCAGTTAATGGAATAATTCAGTGTTTTTTAAACCTGATCTCTGTCTACTGCATCTGTAGTGTATGTGCAATTACTACTGCCAGGAATTGACACGTTTCCTTGCACTGAGAAGAGAATGGAAAATTTACTCACTTATAATGGTAGTCTAGGGGCAGTTGTAGGGGCAGTACCAATTTCAGTTCTTTTCTCAGTACAGGGAAATGTGCTAAAATTATTGTCTGGTGTAATTGCACATGCACTGTAGATTCAGTGGATATAAATTAGGTTAAAACAATGACAGCATAATTCCTTTAAACTGAGATGCCATTAATGCGTTTGCTTGGTCGATCCTTTGAACAATCCATAGTCATTTCTCAGCTGGATATATACGAAAAATGGAGAAAGCTATAACTGTATAAAACCTGACCCTATTGAAAACAGAAGAAAGACTAGGCTGGCATAGGCTGAGCGTTTCATGGGCGTACCAAAAAGCAGTAGAACATTGAAGAAGAAGTTAGCATAATTAGCAGAGACAGCGTAAGGAACATAATTGCAGCTGCTCTATGAATACCTGCCCTACTACTAATAGAAAGAATGGTGTCTGTGTATAACTGACCTGTGCATTCACTCTGCTCTTGGTCCCTACAATGTGTCTGAGAGCCATCCGGATGATGACATGCAGCCTGAGCACCACTGCCTCAATGTCCTGCCCTCCTCTCATGGCAGCTGCCAATGTGCCCAGTCCCTCCACATAGGCCCTCCAGTGTGGCTGTACCTCAGCTGCCCCCCCAAGACAGGTGCCCATGGTTGCAAGGCACATTGCCTTGCATGGTCGCACCTCCAGCAGCCCTTGGCACAGTGGGCAGTACCACAGGCGGAGCAGTGCCCGACCACACTCCCGTCCCGCCTTCAGGTGCTGAGTGGTGTTCACCACCTCGATGCCCAGGTTCAGCGCCTGAAGGAAGAGACGCGTGGCCAGCAGTGAACGTGAGAGGCGCGTCATCATTAGCTTAGGGTAAGAGCCGAATACTGATGCCTCACGCCACATCTTGTGCATGCACTCATCTGAGATTGGTGCTGCTGCCCCATTGCCCAAGAGGCGGCGATAGGCAAGAGGAAAGAGGCGTGAGAAGAAGGAGGTCACCATGTCATCCACGTTGGCATCAGAGCCAAGGATGTAGAGAGACATATCCAGGAAGAGCTGAGTGGCAGCACCATTGGCTCCAGTACCCAGGCCTGGGAACTCCTCCCTCAGCAGGGTGAGAGTAGAGTTACGGCCCAAGCGCAAAACCATGTCAAAGGCCTCTGAAAAAGAGAGAGAGAGAGAGAGTGAGAGAAGAAACCATTCATATCAATTTATTTATTTATTTTATAAACCTAATTAATCCTGTTTGAATACAGAGTTATACAGAGTTAATATAAGTATATTACACGTCAGAAAAAATCTAGTAAATCTGACTAAAGTCCCTCATTCTCTACAGATGACAGACGGCAAAAAAGAATCTAAAGTTTCCCATATCACTTGGAAACCACAGTTTTTAGAAGTGACCTTCCTGAACAACAAAGGATGCTTTTCAACAGTTTTAAAGACTTAAATAGAGAGCATTCATCCACCCTGGAGGCTGTTTGAGATGCTGAGCAAAGAGGAAGATGCTGAGAGAAGAAAACAGCACAAATTGTAAGCCAGAGCTCAGAAATAATCAGATGCATATGAAAGCTCTCAGTGGAGTCTTATCAGTGCAGAAGCATAGAAGGGCTCCTTTCCAAATCCACAACAGCAAGCGGGGGAAAGGGGGATGCAGAGAGGAGAGGCTGAGATTTAGGCACATGAAGAGAGGGAATAAGATAGGGTTAGATGAGGGGGGCATATCACTGCATGCATGTGAGTCACTGCTTAAGAAGTATGCACTATGACTGTATGTAGACTATGTTTTGTCACATACATCCACTCAGTTGCTACTTTATTAGGTAGCCACACCCATCTACAATGTAGGCTATCTAAACTTCCTTGCACTCACTCCATTGGAAATGGACCATTACTGATCATATGATATTTAAGGAGTGGATCTTAACAGTAGTGATATTGGAAAAACAGCGTGTGTAGTGTTAGTATGAGTTTATCAAGTACAGCAGTGTTACTGGGAAACACAACGTACACTTCAATCACAAACGGATGTATTCATAAATCATTCATAGTAGCATTTAGACAAGAAATTTTGTATTCATGAAAAATCCAGTTCAGAAAAACGTTTCTCCTGATTGTGTGTCAATTTATGCATAAGAAACTAACCAATGTAAACCTTGACTGATACAGCTTCAAATCATATAAATCGAGTTACTGCACTTTTATATACAGATTACACTTTCAAGTTCAGATAGCTTTTGTATTTTACACACAAATCTTATGAAACTTTTGAGAAACCCAGGCATTTCATATTAATGGCATTATCTAAAGAAATATTACCTATTAAAAAAAAGCAAGCAAGCAAACATAAATCCATAAATTAATAAAAATTAGACCAGTCATTCAATTAAGAAGAAATGCAGCTGTGTAAAAGGAGGACATGCTGTGATGGCGCAGATGGTGTGCAAGTCAGTAATGTGTGCCAGGGCATCTTCTTTTAATGCTGTGCAACATTTTATTTATTAACACTTTATTAGAGCCAGCACTAAGTGACCGATATGTGACAGATCTGGCATGTCTCGAAATGCAATGTGCCGTATACTCCCAGGTGTGCCATCATTGGGCTTCTCCTTTTGATACATGCCAGTCTGCTCTTCCAACACGGCATGGAGGAGGGTGCATTGGTACAGTGTGGCCAACAGTCCCGAGACACTTTGCATTGAATTTAAAAAAGCAGTTTCCCTGTGTGATGTGTTTGGTGTCCACAATCACCTGGGTACAGTAGAAATATCTATCAAGCTTTCTCTTTTTCACCTCATTTAATTTACATTTAATTTGGCTCCAGATTTTGGCCTTTCAAGGTGCTGTTACACTGTTAAAGAATATATATTTCTATTAGCATAAACACGAGTTAAAATAACTTCCACTTCTATCTCTGAGAAAGTCTTTTTTGTCATTTACTCGTCATTTCAGCTGTGCAAGCTTTTATGGAGATTTGTGGGCGTCAGAAGAAAATCAGCATTTCTGAAACTCATTGTCTGAAAAGATTGATGAGTGAGGCTTATTGTGTGTAAATGAGACACACCTACTCTATTAGTCCACCCTGTAGGTGTACAGTTCGAGAATATAGGTAATTTTTTTCCATGCCCAATCATTATCTAACCCATGATCTGTCAGTTTCTAGGCACAGAGCTGCTGTTACGTGGATATTTTCTGTTGGTTGACTATTCTTAAACTTGACAGTGACATCCCAGTAACCAGACACTACTATATTTTTTGCCATGGCTATGCTGAAAATGGGCCACCACACAAAAAATATCTTGCTGAAGGCCATATGGTGACTGTTCTACATTAATAAAGAGCAAATAAATGGACTACAGTCAGTAATTGTACAAAAAAGCAGCTATATGGTAAGTTTACATGATAAACTGGCCACTGTTTACTGCTTTATCAATATTAATCAATCAATCAATTCTCAGTACTAACAAATGAAACAACAAAAAGCAGTTATTTCAATAAAGGAAACTTTAAATGGAAATGAATAAGGATTCAACTGAGTGAAATAATAACTTAGTGAGTGAGTCTAAGAAGAGAAAAGTGAGGAAAGGTACCCAGAAAAAGTCTGGCTCATTAATGAACAGGTCAGTGAGGCTGAAGGTGATCCAAAAGAGTGGAGACTCTAATTAGGCCACGCTCCTGGAGTGCTGTGACATCAGCATGCTGCTAAGCAGACTGTTTTCAGACGCAATCATTAACTGCACCATCCATCTCAACCAGCGAGTGCCGCTGTCAGGGGCTAGGGCTGTTACTAAATCAACACAAGCTGGATGAATCTATAACATTCACTGATGGAGTCTAGAGAGAAATCACTAAGCTGTAAAAGGGTAAAAGGTTTAATGTGGCCATAAGACTAACAAAAACAAGGTCTGTAGCCTCTTCATCCAGCCAATCTGCAGGTTCATGTTGCACATGTTTATATGTGTACAAGTTTGTGCTCCATTGCTTGTGCAAGGTACTGCAAAATCCTGTTGCCGTGGTTGCTAGATAAAGGCTGGTCCAAGTTTTGGAAAGGTTCATCACCTAATAAAAGCTTACTTTTAAAATTAGAAACATGTTCCATCTGAAATACAACAGTATAAATGCACCAGAAGCCTGAGGCCAGACCCTATAACTTAAACTTAAATCATTTTTTTTTTCACCTTAGCAGATAAAAAAAACTGCATCATTTTCTTTTGGAGCCTTAGGACATTGCAAAAGTAGATTATCAGGAAAAAAGATAGAAATATTCATGTCTTCATAAAAAAAGAATTGTCAGATACTGTATTAGCTATGATGGTTTTAAAATTGCCCCAAAGGCTCTAGCTTCTGGCTGATAAGAGCTCACAAAGTGTAATGCCATGACGATTGCAGTAATGTAGTGGAAGTGTGTTGCTCAGTATTGTACACAGATGAAACATGGCTGTAGTGAAGGATAAAGGTTTGGAGGGTTTTGAAAGGTTTGGATAGAATAGTCTGTTTTGTGTTTCTGTGACTCAGCCTTAGTTGACCTTGTGAGCCTCAGACAGGCTTACACTTCCTTTAAACAGTGAGCTCACACAAGTAACAAATTCTCAGAAGCGAGAACTAAACACACATAACAAAACCAAGCGTACTCACAAAATGTTAAGCACATCAACTCATATGCAAACACATTAATTATCACGTAAGATGACACTCTTTTTGAAAAGGACAAACATTGGTATCTCACACACACACACACACAGACAGAGAGAGAGAGAGAGAGAGAAAAAAAAAAAAAAAACATAACTCCTGTTAAATGATGTATAATTAGTGTTCAAAGGATGTCACTTGATCAGTAATGTCATTTATTATTCATCAGACTTTTTGCTAGCTAGCAATCTGGACACTAGATTGATGAATCTTAGCTATATTAAGCTCTCACCAACACACAGATGTAAGAATGGCAGCAAGTCAACAGTAATACAACCAACGAGACAGTGTCTATTCCACTCCACTGCATACCATACATTGCATCAGTCCCGCTCACCTGCCTATTGATCACACCTGCCTTTCATTTCCTATGCCTTATCTGCGTGTACGATATACCAGATTATTTTCAATTGTTCTTTGGAAGGTTTTGTAATATTAATGCTTGCAATTCTGAGTGTTTCTCTCAATGGGCCTCATTCGTAGGAGTGTTTTCCACAAGAAATTTGGTATTCATGAAAGTCCCATAAATTCAGAAGAACATTCATATCCTACACATCCTGAGTGTGTGTAAATTTAATTTCAATGGACACTGTCACAAAGCAGCTTTACAGAAATAAATATTCAGGATATAAATTGTAAATGTACGAATTTATCCCTAATGAGCAAGCCAGAGGCGATGGATTTGCACATAAAAAGACTAACTAATGTAAACATAGATTTGATGGACTTTAAATATAATTTGCATAGATTAGTGCACTTTTATATGGATTATACTGTCAAGTTTAAATTGCTTATTTTAATTATGTTTACAACATTTAGCAGATGCCTTTATCCAGAGAGACTTAAAGAAGTGTCTTATAGTCTCTACCAAAAACACGTTCCCATGCTAGTTAACTAGGTCAGGGGCTAAGAACCAACACAAACCCGTAAATTAAGACAAATAAAACTAGTTATTCAACTGTGACAAAGGAAACGCCGAAGTATAAACGGAGGACAGACTGGTCTGTCCGTGCAGAGCCATAAGCCGTAAACAAATGCCTCAGCTGACGGAAGATTTAGTCCACGTCAGGATGAAAGCTGGATTTTAAATCGGCTCCGTTTGTCACCGCATCTTCTTTTAATGCTGCGCGACACTTCCAGCATTTCGGCCATAACATTTTTTAAATAGCTGTTTCCCTGTGTGATGTGCTTAGTGTCCATGATCACCTGGTACAGTGAATCTTTTATATTTCTTTTATACTTCTTTTATACAGTTTTTATGTCACATTATGTTCTTGTCATCTCACTAAATTCACACCCAGTTCACCTTGTCCCTAGATTTTGACCTTTTCAGGTGCTGTTACACTGCTAAATATTTTTATTGGCATAGAAGTGAGTCAAAATTACTTCCACTTCTGCCTTTTCTTTCACCACTTAGTAGTCATTTTGTGTTTCCAGCCGTCTGAGCGCTTGACCTTTTACAGAGATTTTGTGGGCATCACTAAATGCAAATGAGCTCTATCGGGAACATGTTTTGCACTTTATGGGTGATCAACATACGCACGTGAGCACAAAGAAAATCATCATTTTCAAAACTTTTGTAAATCCAGTGGAAAATCTGAGTTCAACTTTTTTTGTTGTTTGTTTTTCCGATTTATGGTTTATTTCTGCCCTTTTATCCTGTTTGTTTTTGTCAAGCCTGTTTCTGACTACAAGTTTGCCTATCAATTTGGATTTGTTCTTAAAAGGATTGTTCTCACAACTGCATCTGCCCTCGACACAGTTTGTTACAGACAGTGTCAGTGCTTGACTTACTGATTTAGTGCATAACACAGAGTGTGGTTTCTTAAGGGTACAGAGCGTTACAGATCATCCATCAAAATGCTAATATTACCCTTATCAACTGAAGTGGCACTACTGATATCATCAGTACTGGTCTCCCTTTAAAAAGGTTCTGTATTTTCAAAATAGTATTTTACTTGGATAACCTGCGCTTTTCATTTGTGGTATTTTGTAGTCTATTTTTGATCAATTTTTCTTTGGCTGTTTTAATTATGTATGAACATATATTTTGATGTATTCTTGTCTATGCTTGCTCATCCGTGATCTTGTCCAACAGACAAAAGAGACATTTCAATTCAGTAGCTTCTCTCCTTCATATACACTTCTAAAGCCCAAAGACAAATCATGTGTTTGAATCACTTAGAGATGACTAATAGAAGACAGGGGAAAAAAAGGACAGAGAGAGGGGAGAGAAAGAGAATCTCTCTTAATGTGATGCTTTATTTTAGTAAAAGGGTCATACAGATCAGTTGAACCGTGCACTGTTCTGTGCTTTCCTATCATTTCTCAGATCAGGGGGTCTGCATCCACCGGCAGGTCCCATATCAGGTATCCTCTAATGGAGTAAGCAAAGTTGCCTGACACAGCACGGGCATGTAGTGAACAGAGAACTCTTATCTTTTCTAATGGATTACACATCCCCTTTACCAGGGCACTGCTATGGCGTGACCTCATTGAGCAGAAAGCTTCTGTCCGATAATGCTCTTTATAGAAAGAGAAGAATCAGCTATATAAAGGAAGTAGGATATACAGTCTATGTTACTGTGCAAGGGGAGGATTTATATTGAAAGGAAAGCATGGCTCACAAGACATGTGGATCACATAACACACACCATACAGAAAGGCAACGGATTATCCGAACCTTCTGTTTCAATTCACCAGGAGACAGCATCTTAATCAGAAATACTGCTTATCTCAAGGATCGAATTTTTTTTATGGACAAAATTATTACACTTAAGATGAGCTGCACTTAAGAATGGTGAATGGCTCGGTCAGCTTATCCTTTAAATTATGGGCATGTTCTTTATAGGAGAGCACATCAAATTAACCAAAACATTGGCATTATTCTATTAATTTGACATCTGGAGAATTAAAGTGTCATAAATGTCATACTTTTTTCTCATTAATTCATGAATTTAGTATCCTGTACCTTCATTAAGTGCACACAATTAACTGTCAACGCACAATATTAAAAATTAAAATGCTAAATAATAAGATGTGCTGAATCAAGTGCTATTTCTGTAGAATAATGAGAGTGGAAATCATATTTTTAAATTAAACCAAATAGGACTATTCTTGTAGCAATGTATTGGCAATATACTCCTATTCAATGTTTATTTCAATGCCTGTCATCTTTTCCTTGTATTAGTATATAAATCATTATATAAGCACATCATTATATATCACATATTGTTGTATTAGTCTTTGTATTTTGAAACTGTCTCTTGCTTTTATGTTACATCTTTTTACTTTTGACACCAAAGAAAAAAAACTGTCTGCTTCATCAGTCTGCATTTTATATCCCTGATTATCCCTGATGCCTGATCTATCCCTTGCATTAAAGGCAAGTGCTTGTGTTAAAATGCAGTGGTCTAGACGCTATTTAAACCCAGATTTCAACATCTATATTTCACTAAAATCTGGCAGCTTTGGAGGTTTGAACTACACTCAGATTATGTACTCAGATTACTCTTAATGCAGGAATTACTGTTAATGTGACTAACATTACCCAAATATAACTTTTGAACTTAAGTTGCCAACTCTGAATATGGCCCTATGTGAAGATAAACAGCCATACATTTGTATTTCTTGGTATTTCACGTCATAGAGACAAGTCACTCAGTAAATACATAAACAAGTCCAGAAATACAGGAAAGGCTAGCTGATTTAAGCATGAGTAATGAAAACTCTCTCAATCACTCCATTAACAGCTAAAAGATGCACCAAGCAAGGATACTCTGCAGATGGAGAAGATCTAATTTCTACTTAGTTGGGTCATTTATCACTAATGTCAATGGATGTGTAACCAAGTAGCACTGCTATACCGTATCTGAGCGAAGAAATAGATGAACACCAGCTATGACCACCCACTGAATATGTAATACATCAGGAATATTAGAATGGCATGGAACTTAACAGCAAGCCAGAATTACAGATAGACAGCAATTGAAAAACTTCTAAATATGGAAGATTCTTTATTATAGGTGCTTAAGTATAAGTGTCGCATTTATTGGCCTGTAAATGGGCCTTTAAATTCAGAACCTATTTATATAGTCCAAGCACAAAAGGTTAATATCAAAATCAGCATCAGAAATTTAAGTATGAGTCTGTACTCGGCCCAGCACTTCATTTTCTAGAATCATTTTCTTTAAAAATGCCAGAGGTAAGGGCATCATAACACAAAAACAACAGATAACTAACAAGCAGTAATAAAAAATAGGATCAAGCTATGCTATCAGACAATTACTGAACCATGTGTAAAGAAATAACCGGTTATAATTATAATAATAATTATATAATTATATAATTATAATAATAATTTCCCCTCTCAGAGCAGTTCAGAGTGCAGTGAGCGCTGCTTTCACGTCATCTTGTTTTAGGTGCACATCATGTACTTTTGTTTACGCTCCCATGTCCTTTTGTTTCTGTTCTAGTCCTGTCATTAGTGTGCTATCCGATTGTGTTCTACTGTTCTGTGTTTAGACTTTAATTAGTTTGTCTATTTATACCCTGCTATTTCTTAGTCTCATCGCAAAAAGTATTATCATGCATTTGTTACTGTCATTCTGAGTCTTGTTTTCGTGTTCTACTTTCTCGTTGTGTTGACCCATAAATGTTTATTGTGACTTACATTACTGGATATGCCTACGGTAACTTTGTCTACCTGTCTTCTGACCCTGGTTATGGACTTTGAAAATGATTTTTAGATTTGCCCAAATAAAGCAAATGCTGAGTTTACACATTTGGGGTCCTGCCTTCACTAACCGCATATCACATTATGGTATATAGAAACATCAGTGTTTATACCATATGTTGCATCTGGTCCTCTTTAATGGATCCATATTCCTTAACCAATATATGGTTATGTGGAGCAGTAATCATACCTAATGACTCCCACAAGCAGCTCATACTATTACGGAGCCATACTGTATTTAACAGTAATATTTAACATCAAGCTGTGGTCGTATGTTTGCTGTGTTTAGCTACTATCCAGTTAAATATCAATGTTGGTGGTCTTTCACTGGCAACTACTCTGCAAGCGCACGTTGTTCGGCAAATATAATAATTTGCAGATTCTGAAACTAACATACCTTAGTTGGACAGACACTTTTTAGCTTTTTTTTCGTCTCATTGTTAGTCACCTCATTTTGCCTTGATGAACACCTGAACAGGAATATTAATTCAAATTAGGCTTTAATCAATATGTCCATGCATTAGGTGCTTATCTAAACAAGTTGCTTGTCCCAGTTGACAGGCATGCAGTAGTAATCCCAGTTCTGCTTCACAGACCATTCGGACATCAATCAGAAGCCCATGAACTCATTATCCCTGCTAGGGGCGGATCATCAATAAATTAGCCGTGCAACGAGCACAATCAATTTCCCTGATGGAGTGTCACCTCTAGCCGCCAGGGAGAGCGATGAGGAGGAGCGGTGCCACCTGGCCATCACCGCTAATACAGTCACTACCTGCCAGATGAGAGCCATGCTTCATACATCACCTAAACATTCTGTTCATTCCCACTGGCTCCATTGATTAGAAGCAAGGAGCTTATGCAGAGCAGAAAGGATGATGGAAGGCTTATAATCACTTAGAGCTCGAGTGTAACCTGAGAAGACATTGGACACACCTGTGGAAGCCCGTCTGCGGGTTCAGTGTGAGGCGAATTACATCTGACCACCAGGGTGCTGCAGAGATTTGTGCGGGAACACAGCTCACGCTGAGAGGGGGTTGGTGCTTCCAGTAAGGAGGGAGCTAGAGTTCTGGTAAGGGCGCAATACCATCGTTCAGGCCAACGCAGCGACGGATCATCAGATGAGGGCATTAAGTTACTCACTTACCCAAGCCATCGCTCATCTCTGCCGGCTGCTATCACTCTCAGACAAATGGGTTGCTATAAACAGATGGATTTCTGACCTGAACACAGCAGCAGATTATGCTCTATCTTTCTTCATCCTCCTTGCACCAGCGTGGATGTTCTGATCTGAGCATAACAACACAGCGTAAACATTGCCAAATGTTATCTTGGATGCACCAATAAGGCATTATGTATAGTGTGCACTTGAGTCCAAAATTGCCAGCAAATTTCTTTCTATCCAGGACATTATCAAAACATTCTGCCTGACTGAAGCACACAGCATTATTAAGGACCCCTGGTCAACCCAGCCACTCTTCCTTTGGCCTTCTACCATCTGGCAGGTACTTGAACTATAACTCTACAGAACTTTCCTCCCTGGGTAGTTTTAGATTTTTAATTTACTTAGGGATTTGTGTATGTATGAATGTAAATATCAGTGTGTATGGATGTAGGCTGTGTACATGTGTAAATGTCTTTATATATTAACTGTTCCCATTTCCTTTTACTCAAATATGCATTTTATTATCACAATGCATCCCTGAGGCTCAAAACGTGCCAGACATGACGGCTCAAAACGTGCCAGAACTTGCCCAGAGAGCCTTGCTTTGAAACCCTTATGAAAGCCAGCCTGAGTCAAGTGATGGTAATCTCACAGTCACATGAAACACTCAATAAATCTTGAGTCACAGCGATTTCTTCAAAGTGCTTTTCTACGAATGCCTACCATGCTTCATGTGGTATACTTCTGATGAACACATGACACAATTCAATGGCATTCTGTTTTGTTCAGGCTTTAACACACAGACAGACTGCACCTCTGAGAAGAGCACACAAAGACGACAGAGTACAAAAAGAAATATTGCCACAAAGAAAACAAGTGAATCCACAGATGACAGAAAGACTTTAGACTTTCCTCTCTGGCCTACCTTTCTAAGGATGGTATTTGTTTTAAAATAAATAGAAAAGCTCACCCCACACCTCTCCCAGACCTTTTTCATCTTTCTTTCTGGTTCTGCCATTCCTAAATATCACACCCATCCATCCAATTACTCTCTCTACCTACTGCATTTTATTTCTAGTTTGGGTGTTACTTAGCACTACACACACATATTAGCTGCCGGAATCATATAAATAGAAGGCTTTAGTATGAGTAATGAAGTGATAATGATTGAAACCTTGCTTCCTTTTTGAAGCAGGTCTTTAAAGGCAGATAAAAGAGCATGGTGCTGAATTTAAAAGCAGAGCAGTGAGGGGATAGAGGCAGGTTTTGAAGTGCTTGCGCCAGATGTAAAGCACACTGAGAAGGCAACAGTGGGAGAGGAAGTGTGAATAAGGAAGACAGAAAAATAAATAAAGAAAGGCACACAAACAAAAAAAGGAGTCACTTGTGCTCAGTCCATCAAAAGTGAATGTGGACATCAAGAGCTCAGTATCTTTATGCTTTCTATTTCTTCATTCTTCTATATCTGAGCTCCTCACACAACACTGCATACATTCGCTCAAAGATGGAGCTTTATAAATGGCGAGAGTGTTAAATGTGTCTAACAGCACATTTAACACTCTCCCCATTTATACTCTACATACTTATAGGGATTCTTTCAACACTTCATTGTCTTGTATACTTATTGTCATTACTGGACAGTTAATGAGGAAAATTAGCTGAGGGAAGAACAACCTCAGTCAGACGGTCAATAAAATTTTACTCAGAAGAAGTGTTTGGTTTTCTTATTCCTTATAGCGCAGACAAAAATTTTGATTAATCTTGTAAAGTTTCTTTTTTTCCTCTTTTCAATCCACAATGCTTTTATTTGATGCAGTCTAGTATTTAATAAACTATAATTTCACCCTTCTGTTCTTGTGAGTGTTTTAAACTTTAAAAGCATTTCTCTAAGATCACATTCTCTCTTGAAAAAGACTTTTGTTTCAGTTGTTGAATTTTGCCAATAGATTTTTCAAATATGCAATAATATAATCTGAATCAAAAATTACATACTTTACACTCTAACAAGGTGTCTTAGGATGAAACATGAAAGTCTTGCTAAAATTGTTCTTGTGTAGTTTTATCCAACTTTCACACACTGGGGCATTAAATTAAAAAGTTAATTTGGTTACTTATGCTTTCCTGAACATTTTGTGCTACATTTGGTGACTATTTTAGTAACACAACCACCAAATCCTCCTTCTGATAAAAGTAGTTCCATCTCTAAAGATTTACATAGGACAAATTACATAGATTTTGGGATCAATATACAAATATCTTTGACTCAAGAACTCATTAATTCTCTGTAAATTCTTTATCTTGGTCAGGGTTGCAGAGTCTATTCCAGTAACACAGGGTGCAAGGCAGGAGAATTCATAGAATTCATACTAGATGGGACACCAGTCCAACCCAGAGCACCATGCACACACATTCACACCTAGAGCCAATCTAGCCTAGCCAAGCTACCTAGCTGGATGTTTTTGCACAAAGGGAGGAAACCAGAGAACCCAGAGGAAACCTACGTGAACACTGGAGCTGTGAGGCGGCAATGCTGCTGGAGCTGCTGACCCATATACATTATATTGCTATAAGCCACCACTGTGTTTTTACACAATTTATTATTTAGATTATATTAAAAAGCTTAACACTTTGGTGTAATTTATTCAGACTTTTTAGCCTCTTGGTGACCTGCTTTACTGGCATTAGCACTTCTTTGGTTGTCATATAAACAGACAGCATATTTAAAAAAAAAACAGATGTAAATGCCACATCTTAAATTAATTTCTTTTTGGATCTTTTGTATACAAATATGATGAAATGATATATTTGACCAAGAAACATCTACACCAGTTATTCAGTTCTACATGGCCACCTGGGATGGGTGACAATGTATAAAAAGAGCTGTCTTTCTTATACTTACTCCCAGTATAAATGTCAATATCCTTAAATTAAGGCAAACATTCTGTAATTTAAGATAATTGTCCTTTTTTCATTTGACATCAAGTGTTCTAGAGTACAGAGCCAAAACCAAAAAAAAAAAAAGTATCATTGTTAACTTTTTTTCAGGCACCGCTGTATCTGATTAACCTCAATTTCCAGTGTCATGAGTTTGAGGCAATGTAACTCAAGTAGGACATATTTACCTGCTTGATAAGCAAGACCAATCAGGTGGAAAGAAGCGTGACTGTCAGCTTCAAGTCTGGTTTGATCCCAATTAAAGTCATGTTCGTTCATGTGGAAACAGATGTTTAATTTAGGTGTGCAATGTAAAACATGTATGATTCAATGATTTATCATTGAAAAATTAAAGGTCACACTTTTGAGCAATGCATATCTGCAGACCATAATCATGTGCATATGTACATGTGGAATATAATACATGTGGAAGTGCTGCATATTATCCTGTGCATGCAGGACAGTGGGCAGCATTTCAACATGTATTATATTCCACATGCACACAGGAGAGGCCATGCCAGCCACTATTACCATCAGTAAAAGCTTCACACCGTTGAATATTCTTCAGTATTATTATGTGCTTTAAATGACTCACTATGACCCACCATTATATTTGATTTCTTCTTTGTCTTTTGTGTTTACACAGGCTGACACACCATCAAACAGGACATTCAGAAGCAAAGCCTTTCAAATTTAATCAGATTTCTAAATGCCATATTCATTACTATACAAACAGAAGGCATTAAAATCAAATGTGGAAAAAGTCAAAACGGTGCCTTGGGGTATGCATTTAAATCAGATTGTCATCGGACTTAGCTCGACTGCCTGCTTCAGATGATGGAGCAGGCAGCAGTTTTGAAAGATTCTGTCTAGTTGGAAGGCAGCGTTGCTGTTATTAGCTCTGATCCATGGCCCCTCCGGCTCCTAGAGGGAGCTGATCCCCCAGCTGACTAGGACATTAGTTCCACGCCGCAGAGCACTGCTCAAGTGCGAATGGGCAGTCAGGTAAGATCCATATCTCAGCGCCGCTTTGACAGGTCTCTCTGTCAGCTGTGATAAATGCAGCATGCATAGAAAGCGCTGCAGGTGTAGGGCTAGATCAAAAGACCAAATTTCCTGCTTCAATAAAAACAACTTTGAGCTGTAAGTGCAGAGCCGAAGTCCAACCGTGTGTTGTAGTTAGCAGAGCTCGGGTAAGATAATCAAAATTGGACAGCGCTGCTGTGGAAAGAGCTGATGAAGAGTGACAAAAACTGCTAAAGGGTCTATATGCTGGCAGTACAGCTGCTCTGTGTGATTAAAAGTTTGCTGTCACATATAAGTACCTCTGTGAGACCAGTCTTGCTTTAAACCTTATTTCTTTACTACAAGGTGATCCCTCAAAATGTGTATTTTTGCTCTAGCATTGCACATTTACTGTGCATTCATACTTAAGAGAATACCAATGGCTCTGCAGGAGCAGAGAATAATTTTCACCTAGCGGTTGGCAAGCTCTTCATAGTCATGAAAAATCCCCCCTCTGAGTCACACTTATTTACAGGCACAACTGGAGAAGTGTTTACAGTTATTTTGCCCATATCCCTCCAGGAAACTGATTTCCACCACGTCTGATTAAAAATGCTCAAGCTGGGCATATCTTTGTAATTCATGTGCGCTTGAATGAATATCCAAAAAAGAGGAATATTGACTGCGAGTCAGTAGGCAAAAAGTGTGTATGCGTGTATAATACTGACTGTGAGGTAGCTGGCAAAAAGTGTGCATGTATCTATGAGAGATAGAGAAGGAAAAAGAGCAGAGCAGGATAAAAAGCTGATCCACCCACACAGCTGTGAAATCATTAGAGTAGCAGACCTCTCTGTTAGTTTGTTTGCCTCTTGTTAGGTTGATAGGAATAGCATTACCATAGACGTTCCATGCATGGCATCACCCCTGAAACCTCTGTCTCTTCAGCTATCATTCTGATCAAAGATTCACACCACACTCTCCTCCCAACACATCTCTATTCTTCTTACCTGTGTGAATTAGGCTGCAATATTTACCCGTATTATATATGTGCCTTCTTTAAAATATTGCAGTCTATTTACTTCTAGTGAATGGAACATAAGCACTTTGCAAGCATCAGTAAAAGCAAGAGAAGTAAAACAAATTAAGTGGTTGTGTTTGGAATAACAGAAGATATTAATCTTAAATACCCAGTGCCTTTTATTACATTGTCTATACATCTTTGGTTCATGTGCTCACCTCAGCACTATATACATTATTACATGAACCTCTCAGCAAAAACAATAACTATATCTCTCCTTTTAATCATAGCAGCAGTCAAGAGGGAGAGAGCCTCCCTCACCCTTTCTGCTTCTCTCTCTGGCTTGCAATTTTTTTCCCCTCATCTTCTTTACACCATATCTCCTTCTCTCTCTCGCTCCCCAAAGTCATAATGATGAATGGGTGAGAGCTGGCATCTGGACGCCCACCGGCAAGAAGCGAGGCTGTTTTCAGAGGTTCTCCTAGATCTGGATGGAAAGGAGATTAATTAATCCAGCAGACTGGGAGGCAGGACACTCTGGGTATAGCACTATGTGTGTGAGGAATGAGGTTGATGAGGTCTTTAAATAAACGCCACAAAGGTACGTAGAAGAGCAGCCAGAGGCAAGGCATACCAGTCTGTCCTTGACCTTCTAGCACATACACACAAATCTCACCATCAGCCGTTCCCAACTAAGGGGGAGGGTAATGTATGGAGGTCTATTCTTAAACACACAGCATGGCATTATTCCCCTCATCAGTACAGCATCGCAATACTGTGATGAAGAGGTAAATGATCCGTCTGCCCTCACAACCACTCCGTCCTTCAGACCTGCCGAATATGCCCTTCTCAGCCCCATCCTGCTATGGGGAGGGAACTCTGGGGATTGAATCATCTATCCACACTCAATGGCAGTCCCATGACTGAAAAAAAAAATCACCAGCCCAGCTCACTGAGAGTCATTTGTTTTAAAATGACGACTGCAGCGGACAAAAGAACCTTCTGTAAAAACTTGTCTTCCGCTAAACATGAAAAAGTGAAATGTGTGATTTAAAGGAAGACTGGCAACTGAGCTTGTTTTTGTACATGCTTTGATCAAATGTCCCCTTAGGAACAATTTTCATAGTGCTGAACACACATACACACACACACACACACAGATTCTTCAAACTAACCCACTAACCCAATATCAGCCACTGAGTCCAACATACTAGACAACACTGTCAAGCATTGCCTTTGCAGAACTGAAGACATTGTTGGAGAGACAGGAAGTTGACCCAATCTGGAAGAAGACCTTGGGAAAATAAAAAAAAGGATGGAGGGATATTCCCATTTGTCTCCCATCCCAACGGACAAGTGCAGTGACCCACATAGAGCAGACTGGAATAGCAACAGGGTTGGGGAACAACAGAGATGGAGGAGTGAGTCAGAGAGAATAGGGCTGTTGAATGTAAATTTTCCTTTTCTGTAGCTTCTCTTACAGTTAAACCCCACATGCAGGATCTATTAGATAGGGTAGGAAAAAGACACGTGCGCTTCAAGCCTGATAATAAGAAAAAAGCCTGGAAGGCACAGCGTATTACTGACAACATCAAGTGTGTGTGAGCAAATTGTAGTTTCTGTTGCTAAAATAGCACTAACATGGCAGCAAGATTTAATTAGTACAGACATTCCCCTAATCTGGATGATAATGTAATTACCACAGTCAATTGCCAGTTGATAAACCACTTGAGGACCTGCATCAATCCCAAATATTCCACAAACTTTTGTAGCCTTCTACTAATAACACCTTAATTTTAAACCTCAGAGAGAAAAAACACACTGCACTGAATGGACCATGTCAGACACATACACAGTCAGTGGATGTTATTATCCTGTTATTATTTTCTTGCCTTTCACAGCAGATTTTCCTCTCTTTCAAAGCGACATTCATCTCCGTCATATCCTTTGGTGGAGTTGCATTGAATAGCACCCCAAGCCATTTAAAAGCAGAGAATAAAAACAGGAGAGGAGAAAGGAAGAGAAAGGTCATCGTGTCCTTCCGATGAAGAGGTAGCTCAGTATTCCACTCTCTTTATAGTGTAGCAAATGCACTTTCATAATGCAGCTTCCTGGTGCCATCAACAGACAGAGATGAAGAAAGAATAAGAGAGAATGAGAGAGAAAGAGAATTTTTATTACAGGCTTTAAAGACCTGACAGGCAAAGTGCCAAAGTGTGTCACCAAATATAACATTTATCTTCTAATATGAGCAAAAAAATATATACTGCAAAATAAAAGCCTTTGCTTTGAGCTTTAATTCAGGGTAGGATAGTGTTATCAGCAAAAGGAGTAGATTTCACACTATAATTTACCTTCAGGTATTCGATTTATATTGCTCTAACTGTGAAGGCTGATCACAGACACACAACAACAATATACAAGTAGGCTTGTACCTACAGACCAGACCCTCAATTTCCTTTATGCCACACTACAGCATTGTGCCTCACTGACCTCAATGTTATCCTCAACTATGAACTGATTTAGATCTGCTACTCACCTTAGCTAACCACAAAATGTCCAACAAATCCATCTTACTAGAAAAAAAACACACAAAGGCCACTGCTAAGATCTACTTTTCAAATACTTTCATTCATTTTGATTAAACAGCACAGCCTACATGTAGTAGCCTGACCCATTTATACAAAAGAACTTCAGCAAAACCTTAGCAACTCATCCAGAAGGTGTTGAAACAGAACACTCAAAAGCTTCCCACGGGTTTCCCGACTACTGCAGCATAGGAATACAATCATCTCTATTGGCTAAATATAGAGTCAAACTACACTAAGCAGAACTGGTATAAGCTCGCCCTGTGGGTTACCTTACCGCTATCCCCTTGACTTAATGCTCCATTGATTTGGTTCCTGTTTTCTCAGTATCAACCTTAGCACACTTACATTGTTTCATTAGCAGTGGCTCTGATGATGGTTTCCACTGAGTCCCTGGAATACTGAATATTTACATGTAACCTACACACTATGAACCAGAAGCCTAATCAGATCAGGTTTACAAACACACACCCTCTTCAGACTCACTGCATTTAATACTGATTCCAAATCAAAACAAATCTAAACAAATCAATTTTTTAAGCCCATGCCACATCCAACTTATACCTCTGCAGTCAAACATGTAGCTACGCTTATTATCATTAGCACTACGCTATTCGTATATTACAGGGATTTCACATTTTAAGTGGAGACTAGCTTCTTCATGTAGAAACTCAAATGACCACTGCGCTGTAACAGGCTAACAAAAGATGCAAGGCTAAACTTTTATCTTCACATATTCTTTAGATTTATCCTTTTGAAAAATAAAAAACCTTTAAATAAATTATTTATAATTCCAGACAAGCATTCATGTGAAGACATGGGACGTAGTTGATGTTTAGCATTCAAAAAAGGAGGAAGCAGATGAAAAAGAAAAACTTAAATTGACGCATATAAATGCACCGAGGCTACTGGGAGGTGGAGGGTGTGGAGCTCAAAAAGAGTTGCTGATATAAAAGTCAAAGTCATGCGAAGTCAAAGGCATCTATAAAGGATCATCTTTGGCAGATGAAAAGGAAGAGGGAGAGAAAGTTTAAAGACTGAATGAAGCAGAAGTTCAAATATTAAATGGAGAGAAATGAGAAGTAGAAATGAAGGACCTTGGGTACTATATCACGACTGGAACTGTCCATAGTGCTGAAATATTTGGCTGATAACCAACCAGCACTCCACCAGTAGAGGCCCCTAACAGCTTTATTTCTGTGTGTTTGTGTGTGTGCGTGTGGTGTGTGTATGCGTGGCAACAACTTGTCAGTCAGGGGTCTCCTTCTCCCCCCTGTCACTCACACACAGAGTGGACAGCAGTGAAGTAAAACTGAAGACCCCAAAGACGCCAAAATGCATTTGAAGCCATAGCCAGTCCTGAAAGCTATATACACAAATCAACCAGACAGGCCACAGATAGGCCACAGATAGGCCACAGATAGGATGGGGTACTATATAAAAGCCCTATGTGTGCTGCAAACAAGTCCGGCAATCAGTAGGAGGTCCAGCAAGCTATGCATGGATAACTCCTCAGTACTCTCCATGCCCACAGCTCTAGCCACTAGCTGCACATTGCAAATTTGTTCCCTTGCTGTCAATTCAATTGCAGTGTGTCACGGTGAGCCATTAGACAGCTGCAAGGGGAATCCCAAAGCAATGGAGAGACAGACAGAGAGTGTGTGCCTAGGTTTGGGCTAATCTAACAGACTCATCTTGTTAGTTTCTACCCATATGAGGGGATCTTTTTGTACTCACAGATGCACATTACTGTGATCTAATCCTCCAGGTAGAGCTAGTAACAAAAGACCTAAAACAATCCCTTTCTCAACTCTTTTACGCAGCAGGCCAACATCCCAATCTTAAGGGAGCCACTGTCTAAGAAGTTGAAGATTAAAATCAATTTGAGGCTGATGCTGACAGACATCAGGGAGCAGATCTGCTGCAGTAGGTCTCGATCAGAGCAGTACAAAGACAGAGAACTGTGGTAAAAGAGCTGACTGCCGAGAACAGCAGAGAACTCATTTCTAGGTAATGGATGAGTCCTGAAATGCTGATGGCAACCTCCAGCAGTGCCTAGTAGGACATTTGTATCCAGTTCCAAACAGAAATCAGACACTCTTTCTCTTTTTTTCCTTTCTGTAGAACACCTGATAGAGGAGTTTATACCACACTTGGTACACCTTAACTGTTTTAAAATTGCCATTCTATTCAAGGGCAGAATATGTTTATCTGTGCTGCTTGTGTAGATAAGAGTTGAGTGTAGCAGCACTGTGAAAGCAGACCAAATATGCATTGCCAGTGATGTAGCACCACCATGAAAGCAGATCAACAGTGTGTGACCCATGATGTATATACATACATCATATACATAAATATTCACAGTCATGTTGTTTACTGTTGTTTGCTGTGATGTGGGTTGCAAGTGAATGCCTAACTTCTACATTCACATTCTACATATCAAAAGACTTCAATTCCAAATTACCTGCAGTATAGATACACAGGCAGTGAGTATCAGCTCTCCATAGAGCTTCGCTTTATTTTTCCCTGTTCAAAAGCTGCTCATCCTGCACAGCTGAGCACTAATGAGGACAGTGAAATGTTAAACTCAGCAAGCAGCTTTGACCCAGACAGAACACGATCAAACACAAAATCCCCCAGCTACCTCCTGCTGGACATTTCACTCAACCACATACACACACATACAGCAACTGAGAGAGTAGCATGTCTGAGAAACAGATCAATACTACAAACTAATGCTTTACCTATGCTCAGCATTCATTTACTCGCAACCCAGTGTCATTCTGAGCACCAATTAGAGAATTGAGTAAGTTTATAAGATGGTGCTTTGGTGCAAATGCTCAGTCATAAGAACTAGCTGGTTTTGGGGTGTGTGCACTGGGAAGATGAATGCCATGTAAAGGAGGAAGACAAAAACATGGCTCGTGTAATTAGGCTGGCTGTGATCCAGTCAGTCGGCCTCCCTGATCCGACCACCTGTTGGCACACAGAGCTGTCTGAGGCAGGTTAATTAGACAAGCTGGAGCAGTCGGGGATAGTAAACAGATCCTGAGCTAGTCACCAACTAACAAGAAGACGCACTCAGACACCCACACCCAAACATTCATGCCCATCCACCCACTACTCCATCACCGCACAAGCACATAGCCATATACTGAGGGAAAGCAGACCCAGCAGCACTTGCTCAGTCTGGCAGTGGCAGATTAAACAGAGGAGTGAACTTGCAGCTGTCTAATGATCAGCTGCAGTCTGGCACAAACTCAGCTCCTCAACTCAGGAGCAAAGCTGACTCATTCCCTCAAACACTGAGAGACTTCTGCTTAGGTTATGTGTGAATGTGATGCAATCAGCAGACCTTGTCCACACTGGCAGCATCAGAAGTGTCTATTAACAGTTTGGATCTGCCATTTACCATCAGTGACGGTATGCAGCTAGGTGCATTTTTAGACTTTATATTTAAAGCTGACTCAAATACTTGAATTCATCTTCACTAACTGATTTATCCTGGTCAGGGTCACAGTGAGTCCAGAATTAATCCTGGAATGCTGGGTGCGAGGTGGGAGAATTCAACCCCAGCTGGTACACCAGTCCATTGCAGGGTACCATCCACAAATTTAGCATAGCCAATCTGCCAAGATGCCTGTTTTTGGACAGTGGAAGGAAACTGGGGAACCTGGCGGAAACTCACATGAACACAAGCTCAGAATTGTACCCTGGAGCTGTGAGCAGCAATGCTACCCAGTGTGCCAGCATGCTGCCCAATACTCAAATTTATGTCACACTAGGAGTCGCACACATCGTGAGTCTTTGAATATTATTTTAGCTTGCCAGGCTACCCATGAGACTTCTTCCACCCAAAAGGAATGGAAAATTAACAGCGAAACAGTAGTGGTCATCCAAAAGAAAAAAGAAAAAGAGGAAGAAGAGAGCCAGAGTAGATGGTATGGTGATTGTGAACCTAGTAAAGCTGATGTAGTTGCCAGAATAATGTGACTAAGCATGCACAGGTCTAGAGTGGAACACAAGTTAACAAAATATTCTAAGACTGGTGTTAGCCATCTGTTTGAATAAAGAAAGTTAAATTCATGATAAAGTTGTGCAGTGTCATGACAAATGGCACCTAGAATATGTCAGGAAAGAAAGAAAGAAATAACAGTTAGAGAGCAGCAAGTGAAAGCAAGAGTTAGAGTGAGGTAGAAAGTGAACAAAATAAAGCTGGGAAAGAGGCAGAGGTTTCATTAAGATACCGTCAGGCTTGGAGAGATGTGAAGCTGCTGGACAGTGAGATAAGTGTTGAGAGGTGGGTTAAACGGGTCGGACAGTATAGCATACAGCCAAAACACAGCCTGCAGCCAAAGAAGGAGTATCAATAGAGGAAACAGCCCAAGGCCAGGCAGGTAGTGAGCAGCCCAACTGATGAAGAGAAAATCTGTATTCCCTCTAGCAATACTCTCTTCTTTTCATTTATCTATCCAGTCCAAACATGCCTAGGCTATTAAATGCTGATGCTCATTCAGGACCATGGTGCAACAGTGTTAACTCCACCATAAATTTACTCATGTAGAGAATTAATTTGCTCTTCCTCTGCTCTTTAGCCAAGCCAGTATAAAACAATCTCATTAAGATTTATAACAAATTTTCTGCTAACAATTCTGTTTAGCACTAATTAGAAATATAGTTGCAGAATTATTCCTTGCTCCAAAACCAGAGTCTACTTTTAATTGTTAATCTACATTAAAAACCTTTCTCAGTCCTTGCCCCGGATAAGGCATGCTAATAGATTTTCACAAACACCCAGGGGCTGAGAGAGAAAAATAATCCTGAGAGGGATTTTTGTTTTCATTAACAAAGCACTCTTAGGAGTTCAGCATAGTGTGCATACTCCAAACACTTCCCACACTCTGTCAGACTCTGGATGCTTCTCAGAGCCTTTAGGTAGTTATAGCAAACTCCAAAAAAAATACTAGCTGGCTGTAAGTAAGTCCAGCCTTAGGCCCCTGATGCCACAGCCACTTCTTGCTTTTACATTTTTGGGTATTATTGCTCCTTGCATACAGGGCACACATTGGAGGCTTTCCTGGCCACCTTACTAAAGTGGCAGACAATGAAATATGCTCTACTTAAGGGCCTTTAATTTATGGTCCTGAGGTGACAAATCTGCCATTAATGAGGCAAGCCACAGTAGAAAAACCATTCCTCTAAAGATTCTCTCTCCTCTCTACCAACACTCTCATCTTATACAGCCAGAGGGTTGAGTCAACATTCCTCCATCTACTGACTGCTTTATGGAAAAATCAAGCTTTCGTGCCAAATTCCCCCTGCTGTTGTCTTGCTTTTACAAACAAAGGCCAAAATGGCAAAGCTAAGCACTGGAGCTGTAAGCATGGGAGATATCACTAAAAACAATGAAACAATAGAAAGAAAATGGAAAGTGGGAGGACTGATGCAAACAGACCCACTGAGAAAATGCAATATGATGCTCTGTAGGGGCTCTTATTTGAGATCCAATACCATCAAGCACAATTACTCAGACATACACCCACAGAAACACACACACATAGACACACACATACCCATGCACTGAATTGTGTTAAGCAAGGACATAGTGACATGACTCACTGCTTTCACCTGGCCATTAAGGTAAGATGATGTGCAGATGGCACATACTACACACATCACACTTTCAAACAGCTTAATTCCCTCCAAGGGCACAGGTGAAAATGTGGAGTATGTGTGAGACGTGTGTGTAGTGTATAAAGTGTGAAAATGGCATAGGTAACAGATGGTGAAGTGGAGGCCAGCACAGACCAGAGCAGCATGACGGTAACAGGATGGCCAGTCGGCCTCGAGCAGCATGGCCACAACAGAGCAGAAGCCACTCAGCAGGACACTGAGCTTCTTCTCACAGCTACAGGAACCATGGCCTCTCTCAACCAATCACAAAGCCACACACAGAAAGGAAATAGAGTGGGGGGTCTTGGGGGGATGTATGGAACAATGTTTTAACAGGTCTGCTCTCAACATGAGGTGCAGGGTGTGAGGTAGAATGGAAATTAAGATGAGAGGAGGGTAAGAAAAGTAAAAAGACAGCAGGAGAGGAATAAATGAAGATGTAAAGAAAAGAAAAAATTAAGAGTAATTAATTAAGGTCATGTCATAGTGAATGAACAGAGCCATTTCATTCTCCAAAGTAGCACTGAATAATTCAGCCAGCAGGTTAAAGGTGCAAGTGTCTAGTATGGAGTTCAGACTCTCTATATCCCACATGCCATGTTCACATCATGCCATACAGAAAATCTCCAGTGTGCCATTAACACTACATGAACCTGTGACCTTTGTGACTCCTCATACAGTAACAATATGCAGATGCGGGAAACGATGTTGAATTAAAACTCATGTATAGCTACCACAGTGAACTAAGTAAAAGCTGTAGTTATGACATTTGTTCTGTACCGTCCTATCGCAGAAACACAGAAAAAATGGCTCCAAGGTTTTTAAATGTCTAGCTAGGTGAGTTGCACCACATTTTTGTACCATAAGTCTTTTAAAAATTTCAACTAAAACTGTTGATACCTAGTTTTGACTCGTTTTGCAAGCGAAGTACTGCTAATATAACAACAGATCAAATATTAAAGGAAAGCAAGTGGGGGTGACCAGTTGGCATCATGCCATGTATAGCACAGTAACCCATATTTGCTATTAACTGCATTAACAATGATCTGTCAAGTATTACCTTTAAAATTCTGATTTCACTTGACCTCTGGAGTGACACAATCACCCTCATCTCCCCAGTGTGTGAGAAAGTGTGAGTGAGAGTGACAGGGAGATCCTCTGAGCACCAGCATGCCCTGCTCTTCAGGGGAGCCCAGCAGCATGTTCAGACTCAGTAAACAGCTAAAGTGGCAAGAGTTCCTTAATAATTAAAGGAGGAAAATTCCCCTAGCCGGTCAGAGCTCTGGCCACAGCCCATGCCCTCAACACTTCCCTCAGCCCACCCATAGTGTAATCAGCGTACAGTGAACACTGACCTGAAATGAGAACGTTGCTAATAATGAATGATATCTAAAGCAGAGGAGTTATGATGTTTCTTTATCAGAACATACTAAAGGTTTAGCTCTAGTGATAATCTAGTGATAAGGAGCAAATCACAACAGGTCGTACTGTTATAAGAAAATAATCAGTGACAAGGTGTTGTGATGCCCCAAAGTTGATTATTTTACAGCACATGCCAAAGTGTTTCATTCCTATTATATCACAGCAATTCCATTATTTAATTTATTAAAGATCAACACAGTGTACCTTTTAAGCTTGTAATGTTACCAGGAAACTGGAAAGTGCAAAATAATCTGCATTGAAGATTCTACTATGTCAGAAAACTTACTGACCGGTGAGCTCACACTGGAAACTCTGACCAATCAGATTCAAGAATTCAGTAGCGCTGTAGTATACACATTGTTAGCTAATTTGTTAGCAAACCTTGAAATCATATGGCAAAATCTGTGAATTTTACAAATATCTGTATGAGAAGCTTTACACCAAAATATTACTTATGAAATTATTACAAAATATAACTTATTAAGATAAGATAATCCTTTATTCATCCCCCAATTGGGAAATTTGCAATTTATTAATTTACTAATTATGAAAAATAAGATATAAACTTTAAAAAGTGCTTTGACTTTATGTCTCAATATCTTAAAATCATAGAATTCACAGATAAAATCTGGTGTCAATTGCTTACCAAGACAATGTTGGCAAGAGGGATAATGAATCAAAGTCTGCATAAGAGCATCAAAAGGCATAGGGCATACCTTCTGTATACACATCATACACATATTTAAACCCGTCTTCTGCTGCATCTGTGTCAGTCAAGAGGGGAATGCATTATGAATGAAAGGGCACTCAATCTGGACAAAATCAATACTAACATGGTTCAAGTTAACTGCACCAGCACGGGGGACCCTGTTTGTCTGCTGTCTCACTTCACCACACACACATACACACACACCATCATCATCATCATCTTTAGCTAAGACTCTGTAGTAGCATGCAAGCAGTTATCTGGCTCTTTCAGCATCACTAAGAGCCGGATGTCTGCTTTTCATTGGAGACTCGATCTCACCACTACAATGCAGGCATTCACAAACAAGGACAGAAAGGGCAGCAAACTACTCATCCTCTTCCCATTTATCCACCCATGAGTATCCATCCATCAGTAAGAGTGTGTGGCTGCTGCTGTCAGAGGCCAGGATCATGAAGACAGAGGGTGATTGGGCATGGCGGACGGCTGCCTTCATCATGCCAGTTAGTTCCGGGTTTGTACCCTGAGTTCAGTGTCTGAGTGGGCAGAGAAACTGACAAGCATCTATTAAAAAGGCTGACTCCTTTTCAAACAGAACTTTAAATGTAAGGAGTGAAAAAGAGGTAAGAGACGCCCTTCCACCACAGTCTCGGGTCATTGGCTGACTTCACATATTGCATAAGCTGCTCAATAATGTAAGATACTAAATGAAAAATACATTAACTGGATTTTAAATACATGGGCAGTTCAGGGCCAAGAGAAGACTTTCAGTGCCAGGGTTAAGATGATGAACACAAACATCCACCATAAGAGGGGGTAAAAAGAAATGTCCATGGTGTCAAAAAGCAATGAGCTACAGAAATAAAAAATGTCTGTCATTAAAAGTGTAGCACCACCTGAGCCCAGACATGCTTTTATAGCCTTGAACTTCAACAGCAGGGTTAACTGTAGTAACCAGCTAATACTGGGAAGCTGCTACACAAAGTATTGTAGTAGTATGCTTAGGACAAAAATATTTTTAAGAAAAGCTTAATTTTATACTGACATACAGAGTGCTAAATCTTCATTTTAATTTAGTTTAAAAGGATTTTGGATTACCTAAGATTACAAGCCAATATCCACCCCATCTACTGTCTAATAAACAATTCCATTATATAAACACTTTTCCCTTAAAGTCTGCGAGATGAAGCCTAATTGCAAGCAGCTCTGTGAAGAGAGGCTTAAGAAATAATTTAGCATCACTTCAAAACAATTCTTATTTTCAGCATTCAGAAACATAATATGCTAGTCACATACATTTCAATGCTGTATAACTATAAGCAGTAAGAATCAGTCATAAATCTGGTGTACATGCCATAGACGAAAAAAAACAAAAAACACTGCATCAGGTAAAATGTACTGTTTGTCCTTTCCTGTTTGTTTTATTGTTTTTTTTTCCACTAACTTGGACATCACTATAAACCATTTCATTGTTGTAGTCACGAACTCAGCTTTTTGCCTTTTCTTGTGTGATAATTTGGCTGCTGGTGTACCTTTCCCAAGCTACAGTTTAAATAAAAATGCTAATGCACCCCATGCAGTGCTTACTGCGCTATCAATAGAGAGGCAGCCGCTGAAGTTAGAGAGAACGGACCAAATCAAACGACAGACGGACAATTACACACACGAACACACAAAATGCACAGAACAGTGGGTAAGTTTTTTTAGCAGAGAGCACAAATGGCAATATTATGCATGACAAAGCGTGTGATGATAGCCAGGTGAGATAAGCTAAGAAGGGAGGAGCAGATAGCGTTAATGGAGGATTTACAAGTGCTGCTGGAGGATTTGTATCACGGCCACCACTACGTGCTCCAGTGACAGAACTGGGACATACTGAACAACAAGAAGTGGTGATGTAGTTTTGATGTGAAGATCTCCTGTGCAGACCTACAAGCATAGGTGGGTATCAGAGTTAATCTACATGAAGTGAGGGGCAATGAGCATTTTCCTGTATTATGGGACATTTGCCCTCAGCTTTGCAGGATTTCTCAGCTGTGTCTCTGGGGCTCTCTCCATCTCTCACTCTCACCATCTGCTTCCTCGGGACTCCAATCCACTGCTCCACTGCTCCCTCTCACTCACAAACCACAAACATTCAAACTACATGCTATTTCAAGGAATAGCTGCCACACCACAATCAATGCAGTATTCCTTGTGGAATTCCTAATAGACAGACAAGCACCATGTCTGAGAGATGAGGTATACCAGTACCTTCACTCCAGAAATATTTTTCCAGCCAGCATTGACCACACAAGGCCTTTAATGACCAGAAATTTAACTCATCTTTTATTTGTGCCAAAATGACCCACATTTACTAAAAGTGGAACAATTAAAGTAAACAGTTCTTATGAAGTGTCCCACTTTTTCTCTTGTGAACACTGAAAATGTAGTGTAGATATGTATTTTAAATTACTTTATGTTTGTCATTTTTATTTTAAACAAAGGGTTAAATAAATATATATTTGCCTGCTTTCACATGCTTAGGGATCTTCCTGATGGCAGGTGTGTGAGTGCAACATGAGGTGTTTCATCTTAAAAAGTAATTTTAAGGTGAAACATTTCATGTTGCACTCACATGTGAAAGCAGGCAAATTCTAGACACCCTAAGGATCATTCAGTTGTTGTATGTCTGAGAGAACCCTTAAATGTTGGAACCATTCCAGTATAATTAGAAAGTCAGAAAACTGGGGCAGCGATAGCTGATTGGTTAAGGCACTGACCAGTAACTGGTTAAGGTTACTGATCGGAAGAGGTTCATTTTTCAGCATTAGCGCCCTTGTACTGTTGGGCCCTTAAGCAAGGTCCTTAACCCTTCAACTGTTCAGCTGTATCCTGTCTCGGTTGTAAGTCACTTTGGATAAAAGCATCAGCCAAATTAGTTAAATATAAATGTAAAGAACATTTAGCTATTGAAGGAACCCCTGAAGAGCTCTCAAGCCTAGTGCACAGTACACAATTTTAGACCTGATTTCCCAGTCACAGACTAATTTTGGGGCTCAGTGACTACCCCTCAGCTCGACAACTACTTGTGTGTGAATGGTTCAGCAATGCAAAGTGTGTGAGCAAATGCTGAAGCTCTAATATTTTCAAGCATGTTTGATTTTATAGTCAATGAATTGTGCCCTGTGAACCCCCTTGCAGTGCGGATAAGCAGCCAGTGAGAATCTGAAAGGAAATCAAATTCATCTTCTGTAATGCACAGTAGAATCCTGAATCCAGTTTATTATCCATCTATCATATTGCATCTATTAAAAAAAATCATATTGCGTCAAACATATTGTGTCTATAAAAAATTATTTGGTATTTCATACCCAAAAGGTCATTAAGAACAACAAAAATACAAACACAACATGATTCCTGGTGACGGACTGTATACAAATAGCTACTTTTTTGCACTATACTTCCGGTTCTCTTCGCAGAACAGACAATCTTCCCAACCCCCCCATCTCCCCAACCAATTCTTCCTTCACCTTTTTATCTTATTTCTCTTTTTTCTCGTTCCATCCAAAAAAGTGGCACAAAGTCGTATGATAGACAGCTCTCACATTTATATTCCTGAGAAAGCATGATTTGGGGATCCAGCGAGCTCATCTGTGATCAGAAATCATCTAGTGTGTGACTCTCATCTGCAAGCAAGTGTGTAGCGTGCGTATTCTCACTTTGTGCCCAGTGTTCCTGAGACAGGCTCTCGATCCACTGAATCCCTGACCAGGATAAAGCGGTTATTGAAGACGAATGAATAAATGAATGAACATACTGTGTATTTTACAACTGTATTGCTATACATCTATTGTATAGCAACACAGGGACATCTATTGCAAAGTAGGACACAGAAAGTTCCATTGATTTTTGTCCCCAGCAACAATGTCAAATGAAATTCACCCAAAAAAAACAACTATACTTTAAAAAAATGGGTTTCTCAGTGGTTCTTTGGATGGTTTATAGTTCTACATTTTCAAATAGGTTCTACGTGGAACTTTTTCTGAAAAGAAAGCTGTTCCCCCTGAGGTACATACCGAACAACCTTTAGAGTGAAAAATGAAACCTGCCTAAATGTACACAATATAATTTTCTGTACATTAGGTAGCTTGGCTTACTTAAGTGTGGATAACACTCCAGCCTGGTCTAGGTGTCTGCAGCCACAAAAACAACCATAAAGCAACTGAGTTGGAAAACTAATTATAAGCTGATTGCAAAAGATGCGATAATGACCAGTCTATTCACGCTCATCAGGCAAACGATGCACGAAGGGCTTGTTTGTGAGATGACACTGCCTCTTTTACCATCATTAAGCTATTAAATTTGCCCCAGGCGATGAGAAAACAACTTCAAAAGCCTTGCATGTCTGGCTGTTATTGGGTTATGGCAAAACTTCCACAGAGAAGTAAATTATTTCAATGATTGAGTGAGACAGGCAGTATTAAAGATGAGTATGGCTGCAAAAGAGCAATACTTCCAAAAAAAGATGCAAAGACTAGTCTTAGGACTTAGAGTTGAGACAAGCACTAATGAGAACAGACCATGCTGTGCATTAGGGTTCAAGTCATTACTGTAAATCTGACAACTAATTAACATTGAGAGCGAAGAAGTCTAATTGCAAGAAGTGTGACTTAGTGTGCTTACCTGTAGAGTGCATGATGTAAATGTTTCTCATAATTATAGCTAATCCAGAGGAGAGGGCATAGTGTCAATGATGTTAGCTGGTTATGAGATTTTTAATGAGATACATATACAGTCAGGACCATAAGTATTTGGACAGTGACACAATATTCATAATTTTGCCTCTGTACGCCACAACAATGGATTTGAAATGAAGCAATCGAGACGTGATTGAAGTGTAGACAGTGGATCCAGAGTCTATCCCGGAAACACTGGGTGAGTGGCAAGACAAGAATACACACTATATGGGACACCAGTCTGTCTCAGGCCTGGGTTAACTTAATGTACTTGTTAATTTAATTTAGTTATTAACTTATTTCCTTCCTCCATTTTTCATGACAAACAAGCAGCAGCTCATATAATTTGAGACTATGTTTATTTGTTCAGCACTTCATATGGCCAACAGTTTGTGGACACAAACACACATCACACCCATATGTGGGTCTTCCCCAAACAGATGTAAGCACACAATTGTATAGAATGTCTTTATATGCTCTAGCATTACAAACCTGTAATGGGGGCTCAAACATGTTCCAGCATGACAATGCTTCTGTGCACATTGTGAGGACCATGAAGACATGGTTTATCAAGGTTGGAGTGGAAGAATTCGAGTGGCCTGCCCAGAGCCCTGACCTCAACCGCACTGAACACTTTTGGGATAAACTGGAATGCTGACTGCACACCAGGCCTCCTCGAGCGACATCAGTGTCTGATCTCATTAATGCTCTTGTGGATGAATGAGCAAATCCCCACAGCCACGCTCCAAATTCTAGCTGAAAGCCTTCCCAGAAGAGTGGGGGTTGTTATAATAGCAAAGGGGGACTAAATCTGGAATGGGATGTTCAAAAAGCACATATGGCTGTGCTGGTCAGGTGTCCACAAACTTTTGGCCATATAGTGTAGTCTTTAAATATTTCACACACAAATGGGGGCTTTCGGATAAAGAAATGGCAATGTCAAAAGAGGTGTTACAATTTATGTCTAGAAAAATTGAAGCCTTAACACAAAGCCTACCTTGGGAAATGATTTTTCAGAGATTCAGATCTAAGCTAGGATGTTTGGAGAATAAAAATGCCCTAAAATAAAAATCAGTTGTAAACCCTGCTGATCCAAAATATATACTGTTCTTTACTATTTCCAGTGTGGCCTGTACTAAATAATTTGCTCCATACATAATCTTTCTCACACCTTTATATTTAATTGATAGATGTGAAAAATTTAACGGAGAGCAAATGGCTTAATTGCTGGAACTGTGATCCACTAACATGCCTCTGAGTTTGAGTCCTGCTGTGGGTGGACACATTTGGCGTGGCTGTTTTATTTTATTTGAAATTTCTTGCATTTACACCCCACAAAATCATGAAAAATCTAGTATCAAAAAGTATTCTCAGCATAAACAGGGCAAACACAGTGAAGATTTAACAGGAGAGAAACTATGACTCTCCTTTTATATTACTGTCTTTGATATGGGAATTGCATGTTAATTTGTTTTTTTAATGAATAAGAGAAGGTGTAAATTAGTCCTGTCTTTAAGCAGCTCAACAAAGCCTGGAGTAGCTTAAAAAATCCTCCTAGGCTCAGCCACATTAATTAAGCTGTCAGTCACTATTAATGACATGTAGGTTACAAAAAACTGATTAAGATTATGATCTTTAGTTTTGTAGTACTTCCATTATCACTAATTAGCCAGTCAATATTCTTTCCAAATCACTTATTTTAATGAGCATGTTGCTATTTTAACATATAACAAAATGTGCTTTCCTGTATATGTAGGTTTTAAAATTTTATTTAGCAAAGAGGAAATCACTGCTACCCCCCAATGATGACTAATACAAGTATATTCAATAAAAGGTGCATTTTCCAATGGGAGTTATATAAAACAAATTAAATAAGCTTTTGAAATGGGCTGCACTTTTTGTTCCTTAACACAGTTAGTGAACAGGCACCTCTATATGGAAATGTCAAGAAAATATTCAATTGTCAAATACAGCTAAACAATTGGGAATTGAATGGTATGAACATAACAGCCAGCTTATGTGACAGGCTGCACCCTTTCTTCATACATACTCTTGCTCTAAATATGCTCAGGAAGATAAAGCACAGAAAAACAGAAAATCCTGTGAAAGCGTGTCCTTGTTGAGCTCTTACAAGCTCTGAGCATATAGTTCCTTTTTCCAGGTCCTCCTAATTAAGTAGGTCAGTTGAAGGCAGAAACCTTGCCTAAGGGCACTGTAGTGGGTATTCACTGTATGCCCCATCAGAGACAGTTATCAGTATTTGAGTCTGATTCTAAAGGTTTAATCGCTGTATGTGAGTACACCTATGCAATTAGCAAAGGAAAATACTTGCCAACACATACTGTGAATAAAGCATGACTGCATATTAAGCTGTTTTTTTAAATGCCTGTGTTAAGCAATTATAAATAGAAAGGAAAATGTAAATCAAGCTGTCTCTGGGACTAAGAGGCTTATGTGTTATTATCGACAATAAAGGACACAGTGTTACTAAATCCAACAAGAGCAAAAAGAGGACAGCTAAGAAAACTAGCTGTGCTCAAAAGTGTGCCATGATGCAAGCAGCTTGTCATCAGATCCATGGGAAAGTCCCAGTGACAGAGCCTCTTAACTTTTATGATTGTTTGACAAAGTTCACTTCAAAGGAATGAACCTTTAGCCGTGTTTTGCGGCGGCATGAAAAAGCCAGGTTGGCTTGGGGAGGGGCAATACGGGCTCATGGGAGTGAAGGACGAGAGAGTAAGGAAGATGCTGGAGTGGAGAGGGGGAGCCCTTTGATCTGTCTCAACAGCAAAAACTACAAAAAGATAAAAAGCAATGGGGAGAGGAGTAGAGAAGACTGCAAGCAAGGCTCACTCGCTATTCCCCAAAGGACGGTGCCGGGGCAAAAAAGAAGAGACAAGAGCAGCCTGTTTTAGAGATTTTGCCTGCTTGGGGAGTTTTTCCAGGCCTGTCACTGAAGCAATTTGCATTGAACGACATTCCGAAGTAGACAAGTGTCCAGCCACCACCAGTGCCTCTAACATTGTTAGTATAAAGCAATTACCTGAGGCTACCAACTCGTACCAAATAAGACAATTTGTTTAAGCGACAAGTCAGTGGATCCATTATAGGTCTTCTTATGCGCATTAACCTGTAAGATAACCTACTCTTCAATCCCTAGCTGCTACCATCATGTACTGAAGTGACTGACCTTGAAAGAGGGCCGCATTCTGGATGATGAGGAGTTTGAGCTGGGCGCTGCTGGCCTGCAAATTCGACTCCAAGTTCTGTTTAGCAGTTAGGAGGTAACGCTCTTCCATTTTGCGAGAGCAGCAAGTGAGGCCTTTCGACTGACACACTTGCAGGTCTGAGCCTGTTATAGACAGAGAGAGAGAAAGAGAGGTGTTTGTATTTCATCAGTCAAAAAAAGTAAATAGACATTGCTGCTGTAATGTTCTGTACAATCCTCCTGAGATAGTGTTTGTCTAATGAGTTAGGCTAGCATTAGAGCAACAGCAAATAGGTTGTTTTAGACAACCCAATGCTTAAATAAGCTATACAGACCTATAGCAAAACAACCTCATCCAAATACCAATCATCCAATACTATATAGGTAGTTACACATTCACGTACATGCACACAATATGGCCAGAATATTTGAAAGTCCTAGAGAACACTCTGTATTTGGCACTATGTTAATGAGCAGTATGCAGGACAATTTCTTCTGTTTTCTTTCTGAAAATGTTCCATCCCAAAATTCACATAGATCTTAAACCACTTTCTCATCAGAATAAAAATACATTCTATTTTAATGTGATTAATTAGCCTCACTGATACACAAACACCCAAGTATACATCCATGCTCAATCCTATATTTAATTTTTAAAAACTAACACTGTACACCATTTGCATCAACCCACTACAGTCTAATTGGAAACCCAATCATGCATGGCTGGTAGACAGATAGTCTCATGAGATCCACAATAATGTATGAAAAAAAGCAAAATTTTACTGTGGAATTGAGGAGAGACAGTCAAAGTTGCAAATCTACTGTGCAGAAAAGAGAAACAAGGCATAGACGAATGTCATCTCATGATTTTGTGATGTCTGATTTGTTATTTTTAAATAAGTGGCTTATAATTAACATTCTTTCCTTTCCCAAATGGGAAAGCTGAATCCATCACTATGGTTTTGGATGTTGTGATGCTCCAGGGGATTGCAGAATACACACACATTTACTAGCACTTCAGTAAATCTTAGTAGGGGTTGTAGAGGTAAATGCTAGTGTTTCAGAATGCATGTGATGAGCAGTACATTTTTATGGTACACTCCTATTCTTAAGGTTAAATCTGGAACCAGGATTGGTTTGTCCATTAAAGGTTCTCTGTAGGACTCTATTGCAGAATATCAGAGAGGATTCCACATTAGTAAGATAGGAACCATTGGAACCATTGGAACCATAAGTACGGCCAAGTCTAAAACCCAAACGTACAGCATCTGTCCTTCCTGGAGTAGCAGCGTTGTTGAATTCTCGATTCTGACTGGTCAGAAGGTGTTGATTAATTTTAATCAATCTTCTATAACAGCATTGCTCTAGCAGTAGTGCAACTTTGAAATATTCAGTAGGTTTTCCACCACAGGAAAGTTTTGTGTTTTTTTTTTCTGTCTTATCAACTTCAAGACAGAGAGAAAGAGAGAGGCTGGTGAGGAACGACTGTTTATTGCTGACTTTTGGATGTTCCACAACATTAAATGTAGAAATAGACAGTTAAAATCATGCCATAACGTTCACTAATAAATGAAAAATTGTAAGTGCTGGCAAATTACTGTGATATAAGAAAAAAAAAAGTGGGCCAGTCATTCCTTACTTAAAACATCAAAGTAAAAAATTCTGATCATTTTTGGGAATGCATAGCTCAGACTCAGTGATAACTGGCAGAGCTAAAATGTTTTAATTACCTTTTAGTCCATTAATTTCCTTCTAGCTGGAAGTCACAGACCATTAATTCTATATGCAGCACCGTCTAATTTTACACCATTGTTCCTAAATAATGAGTGTAGAGCACTTCTGCAGCAGAACTGCGGTCTGTGCCAGAACCACACCCGGTTAAAATAAATGAAGTGCATTTGTTTCTTGTAAGCCTTGTTCCCAAGTCTTAGATTTTCAGCTCTTAATTCTGAAGAACCATGACCCTGCTCAGCTTTGCGTTTTCCCTATTGGAACTCGTTTCTCTGTTTTATAACCACTTCTCAACTAATTATGAATTGTGTTCTAAAACAAATTAGAAATGTTGTGAGCTAAAGAAAACCAGGAGGAACAATAAACACTACTGTATTATTCCAGACGTGCACTGTGATACTCCTGCTGTAAACCGGAGGACAATGTAAATGTCACTGTGTTATACTTACACAAAAGGCAACAGTGTCATGTTCTTGTAGCTATATGTCAAAAAGCAAACAAACTAAGGAAATAAAAATATCAATTTCTACTTGGCAAAAGGAAGTGGAGAATCAGCAAAGAATCACATTAGAAACATCTCATGCAGATGAATTATGTAAATGATCACAGTGATGGCTGATTTGTTGGCAGCCATTACAGTGGCCATGTCTACTTAAGGATCATAATTGGATTTACAAGGTTCTAGTGAATGAGACAACATGGTAAGCTTTGTTCTTCATATTATACCCATCCAAAAGGTGAGCCTCCCAGAAGGATTTTATTTAAAAATGCAAATTCGGATGAATGTAAGACCTTGTTCTGTTCACCAGATACATAAACAAACAGAAAAAAAGACAAAATGTGCATTCAGATTCTATTGGGGTAAATGGCAGTAATAAATTTTACATGAGGAGAGAATTTATTTTCATTAAAATAATTTTCAAACTAAAATCTCCATTGTACAATGATTTACTGTTTATGTATCTCAATAAACGTTTATATGTTTGCAGAGCATCTATTTCTATTGCAGAGCTGAACTGCAGATAGGTGACTTGTGTGTCTTTGAGCTGCTAAGGGGGTGGAACTAGACTGATTGATGGTGCTATAAACAACCATCAGATGTGTCAAATTTTGTCACAGCGCACACGGTGGGTGAAGATGATAGCGAGATGAAGAAGGGGTATGAAAGCAGGAGGCTGGGGGGGATGGGGGGCAATGACACAGTTTAGGGAGAGACAAAAGATATCTGGGCTGGTACACAGGAGTCTGTGTGAAGCAATCTGGAAAAACACCACAGGTAACTATATATAGGTGTTAGATCACTTGGGGCCACAGTGACACAAGATTATCACCATAAGTGACTAATGCTGACAGATGCCAACAGGCAGTAGAATGATGGATGGACAAGTCTAAGAATGATGGATGTCTAAGTGATGAAAATGTGGTATTTCAATGTCTTGCTACAAACTTATCAAAACTATTTAGTCTGGTAGAATGACCTTTAACCCCATAAAACCCTGCTTATTGTTTATTATTCAAGTTAACACACATTTTTCATAAATACAGTGAAACCAGTAGAAAAAGTATGTCATTACAATACTACAGGAAGTATGTATGCACATGTGGATTTGCCAAACGCTTACTATATGACTTTAAACTGGGTTATGTTTTTTTTTTTTCAAATACAATTTTAAAAAAGGACTAAGAGCTAAACAAAAGAGCAGATTCTGAAGTTAAAAAAAATATACCAGTGCAAGTCTATCAGGCAAAGTACTTCATTTTGCAAAGTTAATTTGCTTAATTTTGCAGAACTAATTTATCAGTTATTGAATAGGGCTTTAGTGTAGCAGATGCAGCCCCAGGCTCCAGACTCCCAAAGAACACCCAAAGGACCTCCAGAATCCTAGAATATGTGTTGCGAGAGTTCACATCCAGTATCCAGATATGGTGAAGTGTTTGCTTTCATGCACAGTTCAGCACAAATCATTCTCAACCCATGCCTTTTTTTTGCCCCTCATCCTCACCATTGCTAACAGAAAGACCTTCAGTAAGCCACAAAAAAGTGAATAACTGGTTATGGCTTTAGCTTTCTCCAAGTAACTTCCAATAACAAAAATCCAATACCAAAAGACCCCACCAAAAAAAGCAAACCCTCCTTGCCTTGTGCTTCAAATATAGGGTAGATCAGATAACCTACAGTTTAAGTGTTATTTGTGATTATAAAATAGGCAGTTGTCAAAAGTGACATGCTGAAAACTGAAAAAAAAAACAGAGATCTTGCAAAAACATTGGATACTAACATAATTTAACCAGATAAGTGAATAAATTTATTACCATTCAAATTCCTCACAAACCCACACCCCACACCTTTAAGTGAATTGTAACATATTCTGAAAACACACACACAGAGCCACATTATGAACGGAAAAATAGCAAGGGAGAAGCTGCCAGATTGGCCAGCTACCGACTTTTGTACTCACGCTGACAGGCTTAATATCCTAAATCAATACTTTGAGATTGGCGACAGATACGATCACGTTAATTTCAGACTGCAGGGCAAATTTATTAAGCCGTCAATAGCAAACTGCAAGCAGAGAAAGAGCAGGTATGAAAGGATAAAGAAAGCAGGCAGATTTGGTAATTATCTGCAGCAAAACAGACAATTTCTGCCTGTCTTTCATGCAGAGATGATAAATGTATTTCATTAGAAAAGTTTGGAGCAGAGAGGAAAAGTGAAGGCCTATGGGGATAGATTATTCCCCACAGAGACACCTGTACAAAGACTGTATCATACTGTCTAAATAAAGCCTGCTCATGGGGACTGATGGTAAAGGATGAAACTGTATGTAGACGGGAAAGAGAAAGTGTCTTCATAAAGCCTTATAGATAAATCATACTGTCTCATTGTTCACAGTGTACAATGTTACACAAACTCTTATACTCTCTTTTTTACAGTATTTCACTCCCCCCTCTATGGACACCAACACTCTCAGGTAGTGTTCTATGTGCAACCAACACACCTCTCCCCCCAGTTTTATTTTAAACATCCACCACCTTCTGTTTCTTCACACTGAGCGACTTGTCCCCGTGAGCACTCACTGTCTCTACACTGCATAAAAACGGCTTAATGTGCATGGGGATGCATTATTAAAGAAAGCTACCTTGGCAAATCAGCAACTTCCCTGTCAGATTTAATTAACAAAGTTAATAAAGTTATAACTCCTTCCGACCAATGTTCTGCACCTCCAATTAAAGACACACTTCCGTCATCCATGGCCTTCATGAATTCACTTTTCCTGCAGTGTGATCTGTGTTCCTGTCTTCAGTAAATACCTCTGCAAAGCCCAGATGAGCACAGCACTTCCAGTTCCTGAGGCGAGTGCACGCATCTCATCCAGCTACTCCTCCCTTCCAGCTGGGAGACATAGAGGACCATCAAATGCATAATCACTTTCCTAGGCAACTATCAGCACAGAGTAATGACTCCCTAAAATGTTTTTAGTTAAAAAATTGAAATGAATTGGTGAAAGTTGTGCGGAGGTTGTGATGTTGAATACATTGCATTATGAATACTAATGAATAATAACCCAGGACAAGAATATTTTGATCATCAAGGTAATGTTAATACTGCTCTAGCTATAAATACTGGTGTTAGACTGCTATTGAGGAAAAAGGTGCAGCTATCTATGCTAGTATTCTATTGACATTTCATTTTTGGACACTTATCACTGTAGCTTTTATAGACAATGAAATAAATACTACAAACAGCTATTATTGGGGCAATATTTTAATTTCTTTATATAAGCACCTAGGCTAAGAAGATATTGTTCGTACCATCCACTGAGTACAAGCTTCTCTTGTAAGCTTATCTCCATAGAAATCTCCAGGAGTTGCAGGTGCTCTCAGCAAGAGGCTCAAACTGATAAGGCTCTAAGCCAACTGTTTGCTTATCCAGCTCATTATTATTAACAGTTTTTAATATTACTAGTCATGGCACTATTCTGTGCCGCATCACTAACTTTAAATAAAGTTTTATTTCTGTTATTGCTAATGTTGACTACTCCTCCCTCTCCCCCATCAAATTGTAACGTCACACACTCTGACCCACCCCATAATTTTTCAAATCAGGATGGGCATGGACTAACAAAAACCAAGAGTATAATTAATGTTTAAAGCTGTAAGGGCAAAGACAAATAATGTTAATATCTAGTCTCAGGCTCAGATGCTCTGTCTGTAGCTGAAAGAACGTCTGATACTTCTGTACACTTTTCTGGCCACAAGCTTCAGAATTTTAAAGACTGCAAGCTGACTGGCTTTCTACACTTACGTGTATATGCACCTCTGTGCCCCAGTTTCCAAAGGGAACACAAACTTATGAACACTGTGACATAATGAGTTTGTTGGTGTAAAATCAGGTCTCCGTCCTTGTCCAAGTGACCCATGATTCAGTTATTGGTGAGAACGCAGGTGACTGTGAATGGCAATAGAGGTTGACAGGAGGTCACAAAGTCATGGGCAGAGTATCATTAGAGCTGTAGTCTGCAACTTTGGAAGTTGCAGACATGGACATGACAAACAGTATGATCACAGAGATGATGCAACACAAAATGTTCTGCTGGAACTAAGAAATACAGCATACGATTCTTTGCAATACTACCCAAAAATAAAGACAACCCCCAGCTCCATAACAATATATTTAGTTTCAGAGCACATGTAGTTCAATGCACTCTCATTTGTTTTACTTTAAATGGCTTATATAGAATTTTAGGAATATTTTAGCATATCTGTAGCATTTCTAACAATAAAAATTGGTCAAAAACAGCTCAATAAGTGCATCAGAAATTGTGACTGAACTGAAGCTTTGGGTAGAATTGGCACAATATTAAATGGTAATCAACAATAATAGGCTATTGTATCTTTTCCATAATAAAAATTCACTTGGATGACCTTCAGAGGTAAAACAACATTTATGAGAGCTATTAAGAAATATCAAAGCACCCTGCAAATTTTTAGACCAATTAAGAAAACACCCACCACATTTACTCTGCCTGAAATTCATAATATGATGAAACCCACTGAACCAAATCAAAAATACAATGCAACAAAAAGTCATATTGTGGTATGGACTTTAGCAAGCAAACTAGGTGTGAAAACTGCCTACGAATTCTTAGAGTCTTCAGTGAAACAGTTAATGGTAAAAGTGATTGGCTATTTGCAGTATCACTCAGTCTGGCTCTTTCTGTGAATTTTTAAAATGTTATAAAAATTTATAAAATCCTTCTAATGCTATAAAGCGTCACTAATAAGGGCATGAATTACAAATGAACGCTATTAAGAATGAGGGGCTCTAGTGACAGTTCTTTCTAGAGTCCTGCACCATCTCAGCTCACTAAAAGTTATGTCAGAGACCTGATGATAACATAATGTAATTCTGAAGAACAAAAACCTAAACTCTAACATGTCATTTTTCCTGAGTCCTTCAGGTGTACATACCTCAGTTTGTACATGCAGGGAGCAAACATCAGGTCACAAGAGGCAGACTAAATTTTTTTTCTCCTTTCACTCCTCACCACAATCAGATTTAGCCCTGAAAATCTATATAGATCTATAGTTTAATTGAAAGTCTGGTTTCAAACATTGCAAGAAAATGCCATAGCTGCAAGGAGGGCTAAGCCAAGGCTTATGATCCGTCACCTTCACATGAACAACTCCAAATGATTTCATTTTCGAAAACCTGGCCCAAATCATTACGACATAATTACAGAAGCTCCAGGGACATTTAGCATGATCCAAGAGCGCTGCGTTACTCACGGGGCCGTTTCGTGCACCCTGACACAAGAATGACAAGTTGCTCCACTTTTTTCTTTTTCATCCAAAGACGTAAAGCGTCTTATTTCTGTCTGTTGTGTGAAACTAAGCTCAGTGGGGAATTAATTATCCAATACATGCATGAAATATATTAAAGTATCATCTCTGTTGCTACAACGTCCTAGAAAACAACACTGTATCTCTGCACATGATGAATATTTTCTATGTTCAAGGGCCACAAGAGCTCTAGTAATGCCATCTACAATTAAAGCCATTAAAACAAAAACATCCGCTTGTGGGAGGTCAGTCTCATGCTAATGGTTTGATCCATTTGTGCAGATGGATAATAACTCAACTCTTTTCTCATTTACATGACACACGCTGCTCTGAGAGTGTGCTCTGGCTGTAAGCTGGATGCTGATTCTTCCCTGTTTCGTCTGTATGGATCCCAGGACAGCCAATCTCCAGCTGGAGCTGACCTCCTCTCCTCTCCTCTGCTACTAATTACTCTATTATTAATTAATTACTAAAGACTGGGGAGGACCTTCTTACAGCAGCATTGAAAGTCTTTTTCCTATGATAATCTTCCTTTAGGAGGCCACACAATTTAAAAAAAGCAATGCAACCAGTCTGAGTTGTCTGTCAGGGAACTTCGTTTTGGCCATGGTGGCTGTTTTTAGGGAAATGGCACATCAAGAGCAACAGCAAGGAAGTGAGAGAAAGGTAACAATTGTTAAGCCAAGTTCTACTGGAGTCGGTGCAACATGTTAAGCCTGAAAAAACAGCAATTTGTCCTTTATGCTCTGAAATCCAATTCTCATTAATATGTGCAAACCTTTCCTCATGGACAGGGAGGCTGGAACATTTGAAGCTTCCGTAACACAGAGGAGAGGTTAAAAACTCTACACTGGCTTTTTTGGTTCTGTGCCCCTTGGCACCACATGCAGCATCATTAGAATTCAGCTCAATCTTGCTGTGTCTATGCAACAGCCCCCTCTGCTTCCAGCACAGACCAAGCACTAAGCATTTCATCTCTATCTTGTGCATGCACACAGAGCTCTCGTTCATGACCACTAAAAAAATTAACTGCCTGTATTTGTAAACTATTACATTTCATCCCACTCACAAACACCACTGGAGGCAGCAACTGGCAAAAGTACTGACAAAGTAGTAAGTCTATATCCATGACTAATCTTCCCACATAGCAACATGGGCATCACATGGGTTCAGGTTTACCAGAATGATAGCTACGGAGTTAGTTGGAATATATTCCAGGGAGACATGCTGTTGAGATTAAGAACAGCATAACAACATGAGATCATGATTACACAGCTTCCAGTCGGCATTTCAAGGGCTGAGCCACGAACCAAACATAAAGTTAACAGAGTCAAGCTTGCATACACATGGCTAAAGGGTATTTATAGGTTTTAGTGTATGTTACTGTCGCCTGTAAATGCAAAACGCCACAGCAACAGCAAATCAGAAAACACAACAACAAAACTAAGAACACAACTGCAAATCAAAAACACAACAGCAAAACCAGAAACACAAACATCATCATTAACTCAAACCTGAAAGAGTAGGTCCTTATTGAATATTACAGTTGGTTTTGTGGGTTTTGTTTTGTTTTGCTGTTGTGTTTCTGAAATTGTTATTGTATTATTGGGTTTTTTTTTGTAGCATTTTTGGTTTGTTAATGTGTTTTACACTTCTGGGTCACCTTAGGGTATGCAAGTAAAAACTGCAATACTGATTTTAAATAGTGAAGAATCAACACAGATGCATGAACTCCTGGCAAAAGCTTGACGTGTGTTAAATTCTCAAAGGAATGAATGCAATCATAGGATGGTGACAGCTGCACTATAGAGTCTGCAGTTGCTCCCATTTCAATTAACATTAAGGTTTTCTGCATTCATTTACCACTCCAACGCCAGAGACATCCACAGAGTTCCATTTGGGAGGTCGGTAAATTCTGTTAAAACACTCTGACCGATGCTTCTCAGTTATGTGTGGGAGGCAATGAAATGTTTCACAAAACCATCAACACAGCCATTACTGATTCACAAACCTGTTAGCATGAGTGGTGGTTGCTTGTAATTGAGTGAGGAAAATTATATCTTCAATTTTTTTAAACAGTTTTGCAGTTTGTACTTTGTGTATTATATTATAGCTTCATTGCACATGGGTAGTGAAATTAGCCTCACCCTCTTGCATAGGTTGACATGCGACAAGCATTCCCTAACATTCCAACCAATATGTGGAGTGCATCCAGTTTATGCAATCAATCAAAAGCCAAGTAAAGGGCTAAGTAATAATTATTCAGAGTCTGTGACTCTACTTCACAAGAATTAGCATGATTTCACATTGCCTGTGGCATGCAACTCTCCAAAGCATGCATTTGGTTAGTTACCTCTCTAAAGAGTAATAGGGTTTTGCGAGGCTAACAAGCTACAATTTGTCAATTATACAAGTCTGCACCTGAAAAACAGTTGTTTTAGTGGTGTAATTTAGAAAATTTAACAATGCTTGTAAAATGCTTGGTGTTGTAGCCACAACTTTGAAATCAGAATAATTAATATATTGAAATATTTTTAACTTTAAAGCCATATAAACACTTAAGACAACTGTGCCATAACCTGTCTCATTTGGTCCCCTGTGGTAACTTACCAAATATCAGTTTGTACTGCAGGTGCATAGAGACATCAGCTTTTATATTTGATGGATCCACTGCAACAAGTTGATGCATAATACATGACAAGCTTTTAGGACAAGCATGTAGGACCACTTTGATACTCGTTTCCTGTTCCTGTAAGTTATTCCATTTCATTCCAGTCTAACCCCAGTGAGGGTCATATGTTAATATTCCTTCCTCTGAGGTAATAGAGTAATGGAGTATGCTAGGCTATGCCAGCTCTTTTGTCCCATTTGCCGGACCTGATTTAAATTGCAAATATGAAGAATTCAAAAAAATTTAAGGAACATTATGTTGATTAAATGCCACTATCAGAGGGTCTGTGCTAGTTCTTGAAGAAGAGCCAGCTCTTCTCTAATTTTACACTATCAACGCTGAAGCAGAAGAGTCCTCACCACTGGAAATCAATGTAAAATATAGTTTATTTAAAAAAAACAGTGTTTAAATGGCATAAGTCAGACTAGCAAGAAATTAGGCAAATACCTGATTGCTGATACTTTAATTATTTCATCTGAGATTTATGACACTGGTTGTATACAACAGTGATTTTGTATCATTAGTACATTTACTGACACTGATTTTGTACTGCAGTATAATTAAAGCAAGACTATAAAATTGGTTTTGATAATTTAAGTTAATAATCTGACTCAGAATCACTCAAAAATGAGACAATATATCAGATTTAAGCATTATAAATAATCTGACTCAGGATCACTCACAAAATGAGACAATATATCAGATTTAAGCATGATAATCTGACTCAAGATCACTGACAAAAGGAGACAATATTTCAGTTTTAAGTGTTAATAATCCAACTACACATAGATCTAATATCAATAAGATCTACAACTTTGCACACTGTTAACACTAATAGGCCTAACAAACACTAAATTAGTTTCACAAAAATTAAGCATTTTAAATATTACAGCTGCAGTTTCTTGAAAATTGTTTTGTTTTTTTTTGCACGGTTGAAGCAGAACATCATCAAAAGCGATAAGGGAGATGTCAAACAGAGGGTCACTTAACCACCAGGTCCATTAGTTTATCTAAAGTTCTCAATTTTCTCTACTGGGAAATGTGGCTGCCCCAGTAAATTTACTGCTATAGCAGAGACTGTATACAAGACAGGAATACACTTACAGTTCTCCCCAGGCAATACTGGCAGAATTATTACATCTGGAAACACATGAGTTCTCACAGGGAAGCAACTAAACACTTTTTTAATAATGACTTGTCCCTTCATTTAACACCTCTCCTTTGCAAGGAGCAGAGGAAAATAATAAGAGAAAGAAAAGTAATGTGATCATGTGGCTCTGGGAGACAGACGAATCTGTAGGCTTCTTCAGAAGAAGGAGCTCTTATGAAAGCAGTTTAGAGATGTTCCTCTGTAGTTACTGAGAAAACCAGTGATGTGTTTTTCCAGCATGACTGATTTACCTGAGACCGGTGCGTCCGGAGCCCACTTGGTGCCAGGGTACAGAAACTGGAAGGATGAGCGCACTTCGTGGCACTTCAGGGGCTGACCGCTCGGCTCAGAAAGCGGCAAAAACAAAGCGTACAAAACCCACGACCCGAGGAAGTTCACTCCGCTCATGGCCACTGAGAGAAAATAAACCAGAGATTGCACTTAATAAAAGTAGATGTTTCGATCACTCAGCATGAGCCGCGTCCTGATTCTGATGGTCTACTCTAGTAGTAAGCGTCCTCTTGTTAGGACACTGCAGCCCACAAACTATTCTCCTGGTAGTCTTCCTCTTCCTCCAGATCAGCACGGATCCTACGAGTTAAACAGCAGATCTGCGCTTGATATGAACAGCCTTCATGCTCGCAGTGTGTTCTTTTATAAACTCTCCTTCCATTGGCAGCATCCACAGCTGAAGGGTTGCCAGTTCTGCACAGAGGCGCGCACATGTTGTGTGCTATAATATCGCCCTCCAGTGTGCACTCTGGATCTCTCACAAAACGAGACAATATATCAGCTTTAAGTATTATAAATAATCCGGCTCAAGATCATTCACAGAACGAGACAATACATCAGATTTAAGCATTATAAATAATCTGACTCAGGATCACTCACAAAATGAGACAATATATCAGCTTTAAGCATAATCTGACTCAAGATCACTCACAAAACAAGACAATATATCAGCTTTAAGCATGATAATCTGATTCAGGATCACTCACAAAACAAGACAATATATCAGCTTTAAGCATAATCTGACTCAAGATCACTCACAAAACAAGACAATATATCAGCTTTAAGCATGATAATCTGACTCAGGATCACTCACAAAACGAGACAATACATCAGCTTTAAGCATTATAAATAATCTGACTCAGGATCACTCACAAAATGAGACAATATATCAGCTTTAAACATGATAATCTGACTCAGGATCACTCACAAAATGAGACAATATATCAGCTTTAAGCATAATCTGACTCAAGATCACTCACAAAACAAGACAATATATCAGCTTTAAGCATGATAATCTGATTCAGGATCACTCACAAAACAAGACAATATATCATCTTTAAGCATAATCTGACTCAGGATCAATCACAAAATGAGAAAATATATCATCTTTAAGCATAATCTGACTCAGGATCACTCACAAAACAAGACAATATATCGGCTTTAAGCATTATAAATAATCTGACTCAGGATCACTCACAAAATGAGAAAATATTTCATCTTTAAGCATTATAAATAATCTCATAATCAAATAAATAATCAATATTTCATCTTTAAGCATGATAATCTGACTCAGGATGACTCACAAAAGGAGACAATATTTCAGTTTTAAGAGTTAATAATCCAAATACACATAGGTCCTAGATCCAGTATCAGTAAATTCTACAACTTTACACACTATTAACACTAATAGGCCTAACAAACACTAAATTAGTTTCACAAACATTCAGCATTTTAAATATTACAGCTGCAATTTCTTAATAAAAACAATGCAAATAATCTAGACTATGTCTGTGTCTCACCATTTAAATTACTTACTAAACTGCAGCTTACTGTGTAAGACCTTGATAAAATATACAGCTCATCATCTCTGGAAAGTAGTGCACATGTAGAGACAATGTTTTCAACTTTGGAAAATGTGTTTATTGTTCAACAGACATCATCTAAAAACTTTGAGTAATGTAGGCAAAGATACAGTTATTACACTCAGTTTAACATTCAAAGATGAGACAAATGAGACACTCAGACAAATAATCCTACATTATTTTGGACAACTACAAGCAAATATTTCCAAAATGTTCCAGGAGAAGAGGTTTTGTTTGCATGAGTCTACACCGCCATCTGGTGGTCTTACTGTGTGTATCTGTGTGTGCCAAAAGGGCTGATTTAATACCAGATACAAGAGTATTTTCATTTACCCATATGTAGATAATGAGGGTGATTAGGATACTTAGAACCAGCACCATTAACCACTACTGTTATATTTTTCAAAACTTACTATGCTGCTGTGGGGGGGTCACGTGATCTGGCGGATTACAGATGGATACCGTGCAATTTTTCAGAGAAAATTTCGAGTATTGCTAAAATTGCAAAGTCATCCACCCGAAAACAGCAAGACAAACATTTGCATGCAACAACAACAACAACAACAAATCAACCAGTCATGCTTGTGTACATCAGCTGGTGAAACAACTACCTGCACATATTTACATCCTTATCTAAAAAGGCAGATACATACATACAAGCGTATTGCATTGTAATTCAAACCCAAAAGTAGGCTATGTCATGACTAAATTTAGTTGTAGGTGAATTGGTGAGGTTTTTCCCTGTAACCGCCAGTTTTGCATGGATTTGCACAGCATATTGTATTAAAGCTGGATGCAAACCTGCAAAACTCGCCGTGCAACAGAGCATTCCCAGTGTTGCTCCAACTGTCCTGATGCAGATGACCGGCAATACATGAAGTGCACACACTGCAGTAGATCAGCGGCCACTACCTGCACTGTGAGCACTTTGGAACTGCCAGGACGACAAACCATACACACAAAGTGCCATTGCATACTCTTTGGAGAGTGTGTTAACAAACAGGACAGCAATTCAAGAAGGTCTACACATGCTTCACACAGGACATGGCTTCCAGACGCTGAATGTCCACTGTCTCCTGCCGGAAGGAGCATCTAGCGCAGTAGATACTACACTACTTCACTGACTACACAAGATGCACCTTAGCAGGAAACGTGTAGATGGGCTTAGTTTGCTTACAAGCACTGACTCCAGTTTAGTGTCTTTATAGGAGACAGGATCCACGCCAATCTTCCAACAACCTGCAGGACAAAAAACATCAGAACATCAGAGTAAATTACAATAATCCCAAATGACAGAATTAAACATGAATATAGATATAAGATATGTGGCTGATCACTGGGAAATGGTGAAATAATGTCCCAGAAATAAACAGATCAACTTTATTTACTTGTCTAATTTTTTGCGTGCATGCAAAAATTACAAATGCACAGAATTTATATTTTTAAGAGGGGGAAAAAGTTTCCAGAAACATTAAACACTGCAGCAGATTCATGAAAACACGGTATGGAAACACGTGAAGTTTAAATTTCCAACATTAGTTTCATAATCTGGATGTTTAATGCGTAACTCCCCTTTTTAATATAAAAAAAAAAACCTCTTATGGAAAATAGACCTTAGCTGCTTGAATATGTTTGCTGACCGATCACGTGGTCTTCCCAATCACTTAATAAAATATAATATTGAGGAGGTTAAGCAGATTAATGAAGGGAAAAAAACAACATTGCACGAATCAAGAACCACGTGGCTTGAGTTTCTTTGTAGAAATCCATTTAAGTTCAGTGATTAAAGTTCAGGCAAATCATGCAAATGTTTAATGCGTGATTTAGTAAGAGAATTCATGATTTAGTAAGAGAAATAAACTCTTGTGTAAAACAGATCTGAGCTATTTAAATATTGTATGAGTGTGATGCCATGTCACGTGGCCTTCCCAATCTCTTACTGAAGAATAATGTTAAGGAATTACCCAAGCGAGTGAAATGCTGCATGTTGGAAGTTTTTATTTTTTCTCTTTTTCTCAGTTTTGTGGATAAACGTGAAATACGCATTGATCTGGAATAGCAGAGCGGATTCAGGTGAATTGTTCGAGCTCTTCAGCAGCGTGTTTTCCACGCGCCCTTCACCATCAAAATGGAGGATCTCCACTGAGGAGAACGGAAGGAACCAAGCCAAAAAACCAACACAAAACTACAATCTGACCTAAAGCCTGAAGCGATCTTAATCTAAGAACTGGCTGATTATTCACAAACTACATCTGAATGAAAATATAGATATATAAATGTGGCATTTCCCTTGTGACCTCAGAATAAAAATAAATAAAGCAGTAGAAGGCCTGCTCTCCAAGCGCCTCCTCATTGTTGCAGATGAAGAGCTCGGAGAAGATGATCAGCTTCTCAGAAACTTGAGCAGGAATTCAGTGTGTGGCCTCGTATTTTACAACCAACACTAAAAGCTGATAAACCAGCACAGCCGGTAGGCCTAAAGTTCTCCGAGATGGAGAGGGTGACCTCGTGCAAATCGGTGTGTTGCTTTTAGGTTGCAGGTGGCCTAACACACAGCACGTTTAAAGGGGGATGGGGGACAATTAACCACAAGAATTACTGGTGTAAAATTTACAAAGACAACACACAAGTCTTAAAATAAAGCCCTGATCAAATATCCGCATATATATTATATATACTATTATATATTGAAACAGTGTAGACAGTTCGACTCTCTAACAGCACAGCATTATGACTGAGTGCTACAGCAGCTTCAGGAACTAACCAGGATCTGCCTGATGAATTAGTAGAAAGTTAGGGAATGTTGCTGTGAATCCACTTTGGCTTCCTAATAGGCCTAGCTGGACTCGAGGGAACTCCACACTTTGAAGTACAGATTGGATTTCACCTGAAACCCACTGAGTTGAGACCAAAACAGTTACCAAGATATCACATTAGAGCTGATAGGTGTGAATAACAAAGCTGGGGGAAACATGAAAACATTTTATCTCCATTTATTTGAAAAGGGAAAAAAAACACTAGATAAATACGTCATAAAGGCGTAACTTGGTTTAAATCTTATTGGCTGGTTATAGTTTCCCCCCTGAGTGTTTCTCTTTCCTCATATCTAGCAGCTAAATTAGGGTTTCAGTGTTCAATCACACAGGTGGTGATCAAATGATTTTTTTTTGTTTTTTATTTTGCCAAATTTAAAACAGCAATCAAAACAGAACTAAAGCATTTCTCCTAAATTAAGAAAACATCTCTTTTTTTTAATCATGAACATGCTGCTATAAGATTTAGCAGTAAATGAACTACACACTCGTCTACATGTTAACTATTGTTATGTGATCTACCATGGAAGCTCTGGTTTGTCACACAAAAGCCTCAAAGCCTCTCCAACGAAAACACGATGAGTTCTCAGACACACACTAAAGTCAGGAAATCACCAACAAAATGTTAAAGTAGCAGAAAGGAACTTTGTAAAAAAAAATGAATGTTACCTCCTTTATAGAGGTTAAATGTGTCAATTACCTTGAAAACTTGTTTTGAATCTTCGAGAATCCAAAAGAGGCGCGAACGTCTGGTCATGTGTTGGGTTTGTGTTGGGCGCCTCCCCAGTGCGCTCGCGCTCTCTCTCTCTCTCTCTCTCTCTCTCTCTCTCTCACACACACACACACACACTCACTCACTCACTCACTCTCTCTCACACACACACATGTGTACACACAAAAAAAAACCCCACACAAAATCCTCCTGCACTCAGGGCACGACAACATCCGCTACAATTCCATTTGCATAATTATTGCGGCTCCTCCGTCTTTGATTCCTTCTTAATAAAACAAATGAACACAATCTGTCATGCAAACTAAACTAAACAAATCGTTATAACGTAGCATATGTTATAATGCCTGATTACCCAGTTAGATTATTGAATATTCTTTGAAACAACTACTCGCTTAAAATCCTAAGTAGAAATCATAACTATAAAAACAGCACAATCCATTAAGTGTTAGTTCTTAATGTAATAAAAAAGCTAGTAGTAAGGAACCATGGAGCCAAAAATAGTCCTATAATAACTTAGACTCTTGGGATCATAAAGGAATATAGTGTATAGCAGTAGATAGTGTATTTCTTAAGTTTTTGTCCGACTTGGAGTTATAAAAAAAATAGCCTAATAATGATAATAATAATAATAATAATAAAGTCAACTTTGGTTTGTGCTAGGATTAAAAAAAAGATACACAAATCTGGATTTAAAAATTAAAATAAATAAATAAAAAAAATTCACAGATTTTAACCCTGAAACTGCTTGTAGTCCAGTTAGTGCACAGATGTGTCATGATGAAGAAGTGTTCTCCATGGAGCACAAAAAGTTATGTCATGCATGTAATTGAAGAGCATCTTTTTTTTTTTTTTTTTTTTTTTGCTGGGGGTTGGGTAAGAGCAGAGAGAAGACATATATACCAGTAAAAAAAACTTCTTCATTTAAGCCCAAATTCAAATTGAACAAAAATGATCAGCCCTGCAAAAAGCAGTTCTTACATAAGAAAACAGCATTTAGAGTTAAAGTCGGCCAAGCAGTGGAAGTGTGCTGTTGGAGTATTTCCTTTTGGTTTAGGCGCCTTATCGAATAGCTGGGAAGCCCTAGGAAGGCTGAGGTCACCTCTGACCTGTGTAAACCCTACCCCCACAACTCTATAGGGCCATTGTGCTGTGCATCAAAGGCACAGCTTCCCTAAACATTCCCGGCTGGATTTCCCTCTAAGCCACCAGCCCAAACTCTATTCACTTATTTATTCCTAGTGGAGTTGTGTCTATTTCTAAAAAGTAGCTTGTAACATTACAATATGCCTTCCTACTATGAAATATGGTTTATTCTGTAGGCCTACATAGGCTGCCCCAATTATATTCCACTTAGACTTTAATACTTGCAAAATCCTTGTGAATAAAACTGATTCTGATTTCTGATTAGTTTCCTTTGTTTAAGGCGATTATATCTAATCCGACATTGAAGTATTTCTAAATATGGTTTGATGGAACTAACTGGTAAGAAATAAGAATAGTAAAGGTGTAATATTCTCATATTAGGCTATAGGCTATACAGCATAAACTATTTTGCATGTGCAAAAGTCTGAAAGTAAACCTAGATGTTATGAGACTCACACCTCAGTTTAATTTGTTAAGTGTTTGCTGTTTATATCATGAGATAATAATCACCTTTTATAATCCGAATCAGGGAAAAAAAAAAAAAAAGAAAGAAAGAAAAAAAAACCTGGAATATGTGTAGTTTGGCATTTTTAGACTGATAGCGCCTCGACATTACTGAATTATTCTTTAGAGGTGTTGTTGCCAGGTCAGAGCAGCAGGGGGCAGTATACACACAGAGAACAGCATGTCCAACACTGCGCAAGCGCCGCCCTGGTGCATTTCCTACATACAGCATGCTGCCAGGTATAAAACATACAATATACTTTTACTACACTGTTCATTTGATTTTTATATGAAGGTAGTATTGTATATAAAAGCTTCCTGCTACTAGTAACAAACCTTATTTTGTATATAATAAAGGTTTGTAAATAATAAACAAAAAATGGGATGGGGGTTACAATTAACCACAAGAATTACTGGTGTAAAATTTACAAAGACAACACACAAGTCGTAAAATAAAGCCCTGATCAAATATCTGCATATATATATATATATATATATATATATATATATATATATATATATATATATATATATATATATATATACACTCCAGTACATATGTACAAACAGTGTAGACAGTTCGACATTCTAACAGCACAGCATTATGACTGAGTGCTACAGCAGCTTCAGGAACTAACCAGGATCTGCCTGATGAATTAGTAGAAAGTTAGGGAATGTTGCTGTGAATCCACTTTGGCTTCCTAATAGGCCTAGCTGGACTCGAGGGAACACCACACTTTGAAGTACAGATTGGATTTCACCTGAAACCCACTGAGTTGAGACCAAAACAGTTACCAAGATATCACATTAGAGCTGATAGGTGTGAATAACAAAGCTGGGGGAAACATGAAAACATTTTATCTCCATTTATTTGAAAAGGAAAAAAAAACACTAGATAAATACGTCATAAAGGCGTAACTTGGTTTAAATCTTATTGGCTGGTTATAGTTTCCCCCCTGAGTGTTTCTCTTTCCTCATATCTAGCAGCTAAATTAGGGTTTCAGTGTTCAATCACACAGGTGGTGATCAAATGATTTTTTATTTTTTTTGCCAGATTTAAAATAGCAATCAAAACAGAACTAAAGCATTTCTCCTAAATTAAGAAAACATCTTTAAAAAAAAATAAATAAAAATCATGAACATGCTATAAGATTTAGCAGTAAATGAACTACACACTCGTCTACATGTTAACTATTGTTATGTGATCTACCATGGAAGCTCTGGTTTGTCACACAAAAGCCTCAAAGCCTCTCCAACGAAAACACGATGAGTTCTCAGACACACACTAAAGTCAGGAAGTCACCAAAATGTTAAAAGTAGCAGAAAGGAACTTTGTAAAAATGATTGTATATGAAAGCTTCGTGCTACTAGTAACAAACGTTATTTTGTGATTGAAGAAAGTGCTGTGTGCATTTTTCACTTTTACCACTAGATGGCGATATTTCGCAAAAGGAACAGGTTTGATAAAAGGTGCAAAACATGACCGTTGCTTCCGTCTTTCCTTCTGATTATTATTATTATTATTATTATTATTGTTATTATTACTAAATGATATAACATTAAATATAATACTTTATAACAAAATGTGCTTTGATTCTGATGTGTTGAATATAGTCCTCCTTGGTTACCCATGTAAACAAAACAAAACAAAAAAAAACACATGAAGAACCAGTTCTCGCTCCCATGAACGAGTAGCTGATTCCTTCCAGATCTGCTGGTTTTTTTTAATGCTTTAAGCAGTCTTTAGTAGGTAGTTCAAGGAAAATGACTGAGTGCAGCGCAGTAGAAGAACTTGACTCCAGCCAGCACTGGGTGGAAAAGCTGTTTCCTCCTCACTTCACTTTCCAAGACTTGCTAGAAGGGAAAGGCTACAGTGCTGAAGAACCACGAATCGATTATACACCTTTAAATCTGCAATCTGACAGGACTCATTCTAAGAAGCAGATCTATTTAAGTGTATTAAGAAGAGTACAGCAGCAGGAAGAGATGATCAAGAGGAGGAACCTGGTACAGAGAATGAGCAGAAATGACAAGCCAGGGGATAGAGTCAGTCCTCAAGTTGATGGACAGGATAAACATTTGTGTGAAACACTGAATACAGACTGCAATGAGAGAGAGAGGTGCATCTGGAACCAGAAGGACATCTCAACAATCCGGGCAGCCCTGAATGAAATAGAAAGAGACAGATGGAGGCTGAGGGAACAGCTCAAAACTTCTGAGGAACAACTGAGCAACAAGCAAGAGGAGAAGAATCAGCTGCAGGGGCTGCTGGAGGAACGTGAGGAGCAGCTGAAGGGTTCAAGAAAAGAGGCAGCACGTCAAACCTTGGTGGTGAAGACTCTGAAGATGGAAATTCACAAAATGGGTGTTCAGTTAGAGGAGCTTGCTAAGCAGAGCCAAGAAAAGGCCATGGAGGCAAATAGGCTAAGGGCTGAGATGAGAAAAGCCAATGCCAGATATTGCCAGATCAGGCAGGAGTGCTCAGATTTAGCCCAAGAGTTGAAGAGCGTGAAGGAGCAACAGAAGATTGAGTGTGCGAGGGAAGTGCAGGCCACCAAGATGGAGCACGAGGCTGCTGTGGTGAGGCTGCAGATAGAGCTGGATGAGACTCGGGCCCAACTCAGGGCTGAGAAGGACAATCATGCACGAAATCTCAAGGCTCTGGAGCACCTACGCCACCACTTTGATAAGCGGTGACTTGGTTCAAGTTCAGTGTTTGCTTATGTGATTTTAATTGTAGCATCTGAGGATCATCAACGATTATACATCTGTAGATAATAAAATTCCACATTATTCAAGTATAAGGGTATTGATAAGAATCCAAGAAGCTCTTTAATATAACGTGTCAACATGTAAAGTGAACACATCAGAGATGAGACAATAAAAATGCAATTCTGAACATGTCAGCTTTGCTGGAAGTTTGATTTCTGAAATCAAATTTGAAGACATGATGTTTAACGTATGATTATAAAATGGGTCAAGTGACCTTTTGACGAGAAGAGATTTTACTGTTTGTTATAGTACTAGCATAAAAATGACTTCATTTTTTTTTTTAAAAGTCATGACATTTACTGTACCTTTGACTAATAAATTATTTGTGGTGAGACTGCAGACGAAGGTGGAGGAGGCTCGGGCAGAACTCATGGCTCCAGAGCACCTATGCCAGCATTTTAATAACCAGTGACTCGGTGAAGGACAAGAAAGTCCAGTGTTCATTTTAATCCACATCACTGCAGCATGTAGTGTTTCCCCTGCTCAAACACTTAGATTGAACCAGGTCTACGAAAAGCTCGGGAAAGTCTGAACTGTAGAAAATTTGGTCCTGTGGGACTGGGAGCAAAGAACACTGAGGCAGTCTGTGTATATACTCAATCCAGCATTGTAGTTGCATTTCCCCCCCAAAAAAATTATTTCTTCTGTACCAGGTCAGCAGTTTTTTTTTTGGCAAACATGACCTATGCTGCTCATGTATTTTGAGAGAGAAGTGCAAGCTGTATATTTACAACTTTACCAGAACACTGGTGGACTCTTGAAACTGACAAAGTTATTTCTCAATTACCTTTTTTTAAAAATGATTAATGAGCCACGCACAGTTGTTTATTTTATTTCCAATGTCTTCACACTTGTTTCATAAAATAAATCTTTTATGTACATATGTAACGCTAACATAGTGGAACAGACAACAGAAAACATACAGGAAACTGAAAGTGGAGTAAAACTTATATTTAAGTCTAATCCTGAAGCCAGAAACCCCAAACAATAATTTAGTAATCATTGGACATTGTCATTCTCAATCACTTTCATCAACAGACACATATCAGTTATTAAAACTTGGTGACAAAGGCCTGCATCCTATCCAAAACTGCACCACTCTTAATATAAACTATTCAGCCAAACAATTATATTCATTTTGACCCACTGGTCCTGTATTTGACTATTATATAGGTTTAAACTTTATAGGACAAACTCATATAAGTTTGTGTTGACTATCTTAGTATGATGGAGGTTCACAGTCACACTTTGTATCATTTGTAAAAGACGAAGGCAAAATTTTACGTACTGTATGTTGAGCTTATTAAACCCTGCACTCTACTTGCTGTTCACATCTGCTCGTCTTGGCACCATCCTGCTGTATTAAAAGGGACTTTTACTCTACAAACTCAGAGAACTAAAACATCCACATACACTGAGAAAACATATCAGCACACTCACACTCAAGAGTACCATACCAGCACATATCACAGTTAATGTTTTCCCTTGTAGATCCTATTCAGCAACTGAAGGGCAAAATTTGTTGTAAGATTTTACATTTTCTTGCATAATTGACATTGCTGCCATGGTAATTTAACATAAAACTGGTCAAATGGGGAAAGGACACTTAAGTACACAGCACTTAAGCAACTCAAAACCTATGAGGTATATAAGAGAAGAATTTGTGCAAACAGAGTACACTGAATACAAGGCTGAACTTAAGGTAATTCAATGAAGGCTTTTCAGTAGAATCCTGTTTTGCATTTCCATTTAAAAAGACCTTCCAATAACCAAGATGTACGGAAAAGTGCAAAATAGATTTGAACCTAAAAATACAATCATAAGATGCAACACATTACCACAGTTTGGACTCATTCAAGGTTGACAGTACAAATGATGGTATGAAAATGGTGTTAAATGTGGGTTTTGTGTGTGTGTATGGATTGGAGGCATCTGTTAAAGGCTTCAATGGTCTCTAGATTCATGTGCGTAGGCTGAAATTCAAAACGCAGCACCTGAGAAGCATCAAACATGGATCTGTAATCATCATTCTTACAATTTTACAGTGTATGTGAAGAGGTTAATGTTCCACATGTTATGTGTGTATCAGTGAAATAGGCAAACCCAGAATTAGTTTCACAGCTAATATACGCAACAATACCTAATTTTAAAATCTATATCTTAAATAGCCTCACATCCAGTTAAAATAACATGCTGACCAAGCTAAATCAGAATAATAGAAAAAAGACAATGCTATTTGAGAGTATCAACCAATCAATGCTATTCAAATAATGTAACCACTCAGGAAAGTGAGCAAATGGTCAGAAATGAGATAGTAAACCTATAAAGTCTGCAAGTTTTGAATTATAGTCAACTATGCTGGAAATTCTCCTTTGAAAGATTAAAAAACATTCCCAGTTGGCTTTTGGGGAGAAGGAAAAGAGATTTAATTATTATGATAAGGCTGGCATAAAAGTGTGCCTTACTTTCTAAATTCATGACATATCTGATATACACCTTTGCTTCAAATGCTTTGTTAACATTTGCTTTTAATGTACCCCTAAACAGCTATAACAGCCTACCTAAGACTTGAAATGTAGTAGAAATGACTGTGTGAAATGGCTTTCTTCCTTAAGCACTTCACGTCCTTAAAAAAATTAACTGCCTCGGAAAGGCCTCAAGTAATTATTTAAACTGCTTTTATACCATAGATTAAATAAACTGTTCACAGTCAGGAGCTGCAGAGAGACTGCAAAATAATCCATCAAATAATGTTTCACACATAAGGGGGAAAAGCTTTGGAGTATAAACAGAGTGCTTGGGTCCATCTTGCTTTTCACACAGCAAATTCACACGTGTTCCTAAGCAAAGGGAAAAAACTGAGTTTGCACATACTGACTACAACATTTTTTGCGCATTTTAGAGGTCAGCTGCAAAGAAATGGGATCTGAGAGAGGCCTGTTTGTCATTCTTTCTTTGTTATTTCCTCAACTGCATAAAACATGTCACCATCTCAACTGTTCAGTCCTGTTCTTTTGTCCTTTACGCGTCCTCCGGTGGTGCGGGCCTCTTGAGATCTCGTATCTGCTTGATGAGATAGTTCTTTTCGTCGCAAAACTGCTCGTCTTCTGAGCGGTCTGTTTGGAATTGGCTCAGGAAGTCCACCAGTTTGGACTGGTTCTTCAACAGGATGTCCAAAACAGGTTGTGTCTTATTTGGGTTTGCCACAAACACCTGATAAGCACACAAAAAGCTTGTTTAAATTTAAGCTGAGGCTATTCAGTCTAGCATCACTGTGGTTATAATGAAGGATAACAACACCCAAGACAACCCTGAATTCTAATACTGCTTTTTAATGTGCCTTCATTGACTTTCACTGACCATTTGTCCTTAGAGGAATCCTTCTCACCATCTTTAAGGGCCATACCATTACTAGATCAAGTGAGATTTGTGAGATGACCCCCATGGAGGCCACTGACATCAACAAAATAGACAGATACAGACTGTACAAAATGCCAAGCAGTCATTTCAACTAGACTGTTGCTGCTGACATAGGCACGCACAGTCCAACTGATAGTATGCTCTCCGCCCCTTAGGCTGCAAGTGGCCACTCAAGTGAGGTAACTGATATGCACTTCCAAACTGTAAGGGGAAGTCAATGTTAATGACAGAAGAGGAAGGGAAGCGCTGTTCAGTTCACAAAATCATTGATAACGAGAGGGAAAACTGTAAATAACGTCTACAAATTGACACGCGCACACACACACACTGCTTTTCAACTGAACAGTACAGCATGACATGGAATGTTAAGTAAACTGAACCCAGGACTTTTGTATCCTGGTTGAGTACCAGTGTCTATTTCTCAACACATTATTTCTTAATACTACAGCATGGAACATTTAAATAAGCCAGCAGCAATCTGGTGCTGTATTCTGCCTATAAGCTAATCAAGCTGAGCATGCTACATTAGATTCAGATGTGCAAAACACAGTACAGCGGCTGCAGGAGCAGGTGGACAGATAAAGAAAACCTGCCCCTCTAAAATTAAGACAAGCTCAAAAAGAGTGAAGCTTGGGTATATTTCTTTTATCTTCCCGACAAAGATTGGCACTGAACAGACACAATAAAACCAGTATATATCCCTCTACGGGAAAATGGCCAACGTGCATGGCATATGTGCTATGATTAGCCGCTTTTCTTGTGTAGTGACTCTTTTCTTAACATTTCTAATCACAAATGAATCGATTAATTTTTACATAGACTCATTTTGATGGAGCATGACAAAATATCGGTGATCAAAAAGAGATGTTAAACATACAAAAACACCACTTCATGAAATGATCCTGCTTAACGATACATGAACAGTGCAGTTTGAGGTTGTACAGTGTTGAGCTATAACTATCACTGCTATAACTAACATTTAACAACAGTTAATTCAGTCCACTAATTTGATTGGACAATCGGCGTTCCAAGATCGCTTATATTTAGTATAACCCTCCTGGGACATTTCGCTATTTGTCTGAGTTTGCAAAGTAAATTTACAATTCTTTTAACAGTCCCACTAAAACTGTTACTACAGTAGAGTTAGCGACATCAGCGAAAGCAGCAAACAATTTTTCATGAATATAACTTAAAATATTAAAGTTCGTAAGATGAAGATTAAAAGGAAGAAGGGAAACCAATTTCACTGGATGCACCTTTAACAGGAACGTACAAAGAATTGTGAGTTGGATTGCCAGCTAGACGGGCTATCAGTGAGTGTGGCTTTTTCAGGATCTATTTCCACTGATGGAGCAAAAATAAACAAATTATTTGACTATGTTGTGTCCTGTGTTACTCGATATTAATTTCTTATTTATAAAACTGGTGTATAAAAGCAATCGTGCTGTTATACTGAATATCGTTACAGCTGTGATTACCTGCGTCACTTGGCCTGCAGCCAAGCTTAATTAGAGCTTACCGACAACAGCAACAGTCTCCCGACTGCCGATTGGTCAGTCCTAAGTGTCTTTAATAAGTGATTTCAGAACATGTTACATGAAACCAGACTTCATTTAAATTGAATAAATTAAGAATTATTATTATGAATTATTTAGTTACTTATTTGTCATGAATAGCTCAGAATCTGCATTTTGGTTGTTTTCAAGTACTTCTGTGTGTCTCCACATTTTGAGGTATTTAACTACTTTTGGCCCAAGTATCATTTTGCTATCTGCTAACAAGAATGTCAGCACTGTACCTAGTACTTGTCAATATTTTGGTATTGTTACAACATTATTTGTCATCACATAATGCCAACCATGTAATGATAGGTTGTGGAGGTTGTGCAGTGAATAATAACAAGTACAAGTTGAAGTTACAAATATTTACAGATATTTCTGACACTTGACACTGAATCTCAAATTCATTAGTCTATTAGTCTATTAGTCATACCTGCATGAGGTATGATGTACAGCCAATTAGTAATGTTATCCTGTATATAGTGGGCAAACAGTTAAAAAGGAAGCTGTTTGGGATATCACCTAATTTAAAGATGGATTTCACACAGATTGTGAAAATGAAAGCAAATCTATCAAAGAGGAGGTCATTAAACTACTCCCAAATATTTCTATGCTGTACCGTACAGTAGAAAAGTCCTTCTAGCTAGAGACAGTATAGTCAGGGTGCTAACAAACGTACCTTAAAGACATGAAAAGCTTCAAATTGGATGTTGCGGCTGTTGTCTCTCAGCAGGTTCATCATCAGTTTCAGGTTCTCGGCTCGACTGATGTATTTGGTCATGACTGTAAAGTTGTGTCTGTCCAGCAAGAGTTCTCCCAAGAGCTGTGTGTGACATAAAATAGAACATGTCTTCAATGAAGCAATTTCAAGCAGTTGCACAATAACATGCGAGTCCTACTATTTACATCAACATGTATTTTTCTGTGGGTTCACAATACAGTGAGATTTCCCGAAAGACAATACATACTGCATCCAGTATGTCCATGCTATAAGGAGATACTTGTTTGGATGTTGTCTGTCTCACTTGATGTTTAAATTGGCTTATGCTGATTTATCTACAGCAAGATCTAATCACAGTGCAGGTGTGTCCAAATCATCAGTATGACTGCTAAAGTCACACGTGTCACGCATCTCTGTTCTCATCATAGAATTGCTAGAATGTGGACAACAACCAGAAATATGACATTTTAATAAATAAATGCAGACAGAACAGTACGCCTTTCCTTTACAGTGCAAAATTGCCCAAATATGTGGATATGCCAGTCACAAAGTAGAAACATAAGTGCAACCTGAGATTTCAACACAGCTATGTGTTATGTGTCTGTCCAAACAGGTGAACATCTTTCCTTGTTATTGGTTAACATGCGACAAGTGTTTGCAAAGTACCCTCACCTTTAGAGACTGACGTTTGGTGACGTAATTATCAGAATGCAGCAGCTTTTCGTACTCTGTAAACACCTGGAAAATTGTCAAAATATTGCCATTTTAACAGATGCACAGTTGTATTTCTGGGAAGCTTTCAAAAACCCCACAGATCACCTTAAATTATTAGTAATCTTTTTTTTAGCATATGGCTGAATTATACTACAGGGGAAGGTGACGCTTACTCTGTCATAATTTGTCTCCAAGAAATCTGCACACATGATTTTGTGTCTTGTTAGAAGATCCTAAAAATAAGAAAACCATGCAATAAATGAGTCAGTTCAACAGTTTTTTTTTTTTAACTGAAGTCATGTAAACAGGTAAGTAGTAGACAATACTCACCTTAAATGAAGCAAAGGCATCTGAGGCAATGTCGAAAGTGGAGAGTTCCACATAGTTGAAGAAGCAGTAGAAATTCTCAGAGAAGAGAACAGTGCGGGCCAAGGGCTCGTGACGGAGACACTCTCTCAACATCATGCCGCAGTTCAGAGCCACTTCAGGAGTTTCATAGCTGCAGTGATCAGAGCATAGATGGCCACCAATGAAGAACATCACACCACTGAAGGATAACTAATTACTGGTAATTACTAAAAACCTGAGTTCACTAACAAGATCATATTTTTAGCAGTTATGATATTTTATTCATTAATAAAATCAGATCAATAAAATCATCAATGAAAAAATCATAAATGTAGATACATGTAAAGGGCTTCAGTTAATGTTCACATCAAACATCAGAATAGGGGAAAAATTGTGATCTCTGTGACTTTAACTGTGGCATGGTTGTTGGTCCTAGAAGGTCTGGTTTGAGTATTTCAGAAACTGCTGATCTCCTGGGAATTTCACACACAACAATCCCAAGAGTTTACACAGAGCTGACATGAAGTCTATAGTAAGGCTTGTTTCACACTGGACGTGAGCAGAGCAGAAGCAGCAGCGCATATTGTTTTCAGCGCTCATGTTAACAGGTTAGAGCTTTCACACTGCATGCCGAGGCTACGGGGCAGCGCGTAGCAGAGCAGAAGCAGCAGTGCTGTGATCGGTTCAGTGTTGAGTCTATTTTTTTGCGCTGCTCACGCTGAATTAAAGTGACAGTGCATTTTTCCTGGTCAAAATAAACATGGGTTGACATTTTCACCATAAAAGCATATAAGTGATGTCTACTGTCTTTCATACAGTCACCATATGACTTTCACCACTGTGAAAAATAAAAAAATACCCTAAAACACACTATTGCCAGGAGTTTTTTGCCCAAACCACAAAAGCATGTTTAAATGATTTAAACTACAAGTCTAGCTTAAGCTGAAGATTAATTTTATCATATTAACTACATACACACAGCATGTTACTGTTCCGGGGTGACCAAAGCTTCAAAGTTCTGTCACCCTCCCCCATCACATCCTCCTCAAAGTTATATAACCAACATCAACAGTAAAATAAGACTCTTTAATAGGTTTTCCTCCTAGATATATTAACTGTAACACCATTTGCATTTGAAATCAAAATAAAATAATGCCCAATCTTGTATTTGCAGTACACAAGCTGTGGTTCAGTGGCGCGATACAACCGCTGCCAGTGCAAAAGCACAATGGGCATGTGTTGCCTCCGCTCTGCTTACGCATCCAGTGTGAAACAGGGCTAACTCGAGCACCCTACAACCATGGTGAACAGAAAAGCATCTCAGAATGAACAACACATCAAACCTTGAGGTGAAGTGGTCTTCTGCTGTTGTAGCCCAATCAGGTTCCACTGCTGTCAGCAATGAACAAGAATCTGAATCTATCATGGGCACAGACTCGCCCAAACTGGACAGCTGAAGTCCGGAAAAAGACCAGGTGATTTTCTTTTTTTTTCTTTTCCCCCTAATCTTCAACTGTCCAGTTTGGGTAAGCTTGTGCCCATGGGTGACTATATGTCAGCTCAAACTAATCTGGCCATTTTCCTCTGACCTCTCTTATTAACAAGGTGTTTACACCCACAGAAGTGTCACTCACTCAGTGTTATTTGTTTTTCCATTCTGTATAAACTCTAGAGACTGTTGTGTGAAATTCCCAGGAGATCAGCCATTTCTGAAATACTCAAACCAGCCCATTTGGCACCAAAAACCATGCCACGGTTAAAGTCACAGACTTCTGATGTTTGATGTGAACATTGACTGAAGCGCCTGAGCTCTATCTGCATGAGTTTATGCACTGTGCTAAATAATCAAATAAAACAGTTATTGGGAATCAACTCAGAACTTTTGGACTATATTGTATGTTTTTTACTCCCTGATGATCAATGGTCAATTCTCACGCACTAACTGTCCCTTATCGAGCACTAACTAAAAACTTCGATTGGCGTAGACAGCCACTACATTAGTTTGAGGTGCCACTAATGCAATGTCATAGCACTGCTGGATTTGCCTGGAGTATAATGCTAAATGCACAATTCTGGATGCAAAACCTAACCAACACACACATGAATGGCTAGCATCGTGCTTAACCAGCATGTTCTTCTCAGCCAATGAAGAAACATTTGGACAGCTGTGATATCAAAGGAAATCAAATTAGGGTTCTTACTAACGGCCAATGGTGCTACCTGAAAGGCAAGTATTTGTTCACTATTATACGTTTGTGAGAATGTGGAAAGAAGAGAACAGGCATTTACATTATCTAAACATGTAAATGAGATAAGATAATCAAGCGGTAAATGAATCAACCAACAAATTACACACTAAAAGGTGTCCAGTGCTTGCAGTTCTAAGAACAAAACCAGTAAATGCAGACTCTGTAGCTATAACATAGTTGAACACAGCATATCAGTAACGGCAACTGGAACTGACAGCATAATCAATGGGTTTTTTTTTTTTTTGGGAAAGTGCTGATCATGATTGTGCCCTGAGGCCTGGAAAACTCACCCTTTCAGCAGCATGAAGAGGATCTGAGAGTGGGAGGAAATGTACTCGACTGTGGGCGTGCGGGTGCCAATCTGACGCCGCACTATGTTGCTGAACAGATGAACCACATCCTTCTTTCCCTTTAGGGAGCAAAATTAAATCCAACTGAGTGCAAATGCCAAATAAGGCTGAACTATATGCATGAGCAGTGTTAAGCAGTAAATGAAAGCCACAAAGTCAGGCAAGCACAAGTCAATGAAAATCAAATTTAACAGATTTCTTAACCACATTAATAAATCTGAATTTATATCATGATTTGGAACCCCTCATGGTTATAGACCCACGAAAAAAAAAAACCACAAGTAGCGATGAGATAAAAAAATAATAAATGCAAGTTATATCTCCATCAGCAAAATGCCATCTTACTTTTCAAACACCCGTGGGCAAAAAAAAAAAAAAAAAAAAATGGCTCAAGCCCAAAATGGCAAAATATGAAGCTTTTAATGGTCTTAACAACAAATCATTGGTCAGTGAATTAGCAAGAATTAAACAAATAAATAAAGCAAATTAGTATGGGGTAGCTTTTCCCTTTGACTTCTTTAAATATTTAAGCTTTGTGGGTAAACTTCCGGACAGCTTTTTACAAAAAGAAGAGTCAATGGTGTTCCATTCAATGTCGATGGCTTCAAACAGTTGATGAGTAGTTGAAAAACATTTCCCGGTTAGTTTGTGGTTAATGTGAGTAAGTAAATATTGTCTATATGGTTCAAATCTGGACTCTGACCATGCCAAAACATGAGCCTAATGGACTTGTGCTCAAGCCACTTTTTGGTTGTCTTTGCAGTGTGGGCAGGAGCATGGTCTTGTTGAAAAATAACACCTGATCATTCCTCTTTAGCAAACAACTCTTCAATTGTGGGAAGCAAGCCTTTCTGCAATATTTTCCTGTATTCCAAAGCATTAACTGACTTTTCACAGTGAAGCAGCTCACCAGTAACAGCAGCTGAAAAGGCTCCCCACACCATGACACCTTGTCCTCCATGCTTAACTGTGGTAGAGATGCATTCACTATTGTATTTCTCACCAGATCTATGAAGACACCTCTCTGGAGCATCACCATGCAACTCAAATCGTGATTCATCACTCTACACAACTCTGCTGAACCACTCTAAATCAAACTATCCATATCCTGACAAAAACTTCATTCTCTCTTCAATGTTTTTCTGAGACAGCAATAGCTTTTTAAACACATCTTCTACACACAAAACCTGCATTAGTTAACCATTAGACAGTCATTTAGGGCTAGGCCCATTTTGTGGCCCAGAAGTGCATCTCCAAACAAAACCATACTTAATGTACTAAATGATGTTAAAAATAAAATAAATAAATGAATGAATGAATGAATGAATGAAAGAGAAAAATCCAAAATAAAAAGTCACCTCAAAGTCGATCCTCTGCAGGTTGGCTATGAGGGCGATGAAGAGGTTGGTATTGTAAAGCTCCTGTGCCAGTTGGGCCACTGCTTCCGTTTGAGGCTCCTTGTCTCCAGTACCACACAACACTTCTTTCAACGAGGCTAGATTCTTTGAAACTTCCTCAGCAACCTGTTGGAAAAATCTGTCAGCTTACCACCCACATAACTACTGCCTTGGCATGCACTGATGCAACATCTCAAACGAACTCAATTTATTTTTATTTTTTTTAATTTATATTTTTTATTCATTTTTAACAACAACAAAAAAGCAGAGCCAGATCAATATACAATCGACATCCACAGCAAACATTTAAACACAAACATTCATTTTTTTTTTTAATACAATGATCACAGTACACCACACACACACACAAAAAGTTTTATTTATGCATATGTGTTGTTGTTTACCTTTTCACTCTTCTTGTTGTCAGATGTTTCCAGCTTCTCTAAGCATGCCACATTCTCCTTGAGATTCTTCACAATCTCTGCTGGACTCTTCTGAGACTTCCCAAAAGGGAATGGCATGTTGTTTAGATGGTGTGCTTGGTTTTGGATGAAGCAAGAAACCTTTCACCTTCCAAGGAACAACAAATACAAAATCTGCTGTTATACAATGTATGAAATTAAAAATAATTATAAATATAAATAATAAAGTACTGAAGTCATGTGCAAACATCTGATCAAGTTATATCTTCCATATTTCACTGAATATATGCAAAAATACACAGTTGGGGTATTAGGTACCAGCTTTGCAGCTACATTTTATCAGGCATGTCTACCATATAGGTGAACTTTGAGGGTATGACTATAGCTATGTACAATTTGTCAGCCTCGTCATACTTCCTACAATGATAGAAATGGGCCACCATGGGTCCACCACTAACCACAGACACTGACATTGTAGCCGTATTTCAGTAAATGTCGTGGAGATAAATGTGTATAAGAGGAAGCAGCATTGCTGGGGAATTTTAAAGTCCTCTATGTCATTGCGGGGTACAGAATCAACCAACTAGATAATGATTAACACAATCTGTGCTTATAAAAAGGAGCTGTAATTTCTAAATATACAAGGTGGACCAAAGAGGTGGGTGTATCTAATGTGGTGTTGAATACACAGTGTCTAAAAACTGCAGCAAAATTGCTATGCCTCATACACTTGTACAAGCTCCATACACACTACCATGCAAGTGTCACTGCCACCTTGAGAAAAAGCCATCACTCAAACAATTCCTGGTCACCGGTGGTTATAAACAGTATAGATCCTACTTAAATTGAGGCAATAGGATTTTTAATATGGCAGAAATAAGATTTGAAATAAATGAATGAATCTGTGCACTGCAGAGGGTGGGGCCATAAAAAGGGAAACGAGGTACCGTCTCCCATTACGCGTCAGGATTTTTTTCTGTGACTGTCAAAGACCTTCTGCATCATCGATTTGCTATTCAAAGTTAGCAAGTTTGGTGTACAGACGTCACAAATGACATCAAGGGGGTATTCTCTGACTGCGCCATAACAAGTAGGCTCCCTTTTAATTTTAACGCAAAGAATCATGCAGTCTATCAAACATAACCCACATCAGAGTTGATCATGTGATTTTCCTTCCTTTAGCAGCAAAACAAGTGGAAATTTTAACCTCAGTGCAAAGACAAAACCACAGAAATTACAAATTGCTCCTTATGTTTATTCAAACATAAATTAATAATATCTAAGTAAATCAAAAAATGTAGGATTTTGGAGTTGGTACACCTACAGAAACCAGAGTATGTAACCTGTAATTGGTACAATTTTTAAATAATTAATACTTAATTAATATTTATAATTTAATAACTTAATTAATAATTAGTAAAAATTAATAATTTCTGCCAGCATGATTTATATGGACCATGTCACAGGACTTCATTTTTTGCTGGGTGCTCAGCAGCTAGTAATTTTCCCTTTGGGACCTAACCGGCTGGCACATTTAGACAGCTTTTTTACATTTATACTTTACCAGTCTGGAGTGTTACATCACTCCATGATAGCTAGTCACCTTCATATAATCCAGCTTGAGCAGAGTAAATGAAAAGTTATTTATTTTAAACATTAAAGCATAGTCAATCAGTTTTAAATCTCCAAAGTTCTAACAAATAAAGCCAAAGTCCTTACAGTAAAGTCTGTCCAATTGGCAGCCATCTTAGCAATACTCCATGGTATACTTCCAGTCATACTAAGTCAGGGTCAGTATCTTTTTGTAAGTAAGCTTTTGAGAATTTCTCTTCGAAGTGTACTTAAGGCCAAAACAATTCTTAGTTAAAAGCAGAGAGCAAAAAAATGTTAAAAAATGATCTCAGTGCAACTGTTAGTGAAGATTAGGAGTTAATGAGGCATAAATGTTAAGCATGAAATACGACAGTTGCATTACCATAAATGCCTTAACCACACCCCCATTTCTATAGTATGAGCCAACTGAAGTTGACAAGAAAGATGTATGCAAAGCACAATCACGCCAAGGCTGAGTATTTCAAAAGGGGATATATTTGTCTCAGGTAGGCATTTAAGAATAATCGCTCTAAGCGATTTGATCATCCAAAACCTAAAAAAGACAATAAAAAGAGCATTTACATGATTTATAGCTTTAAGGTGAGTAGGGGAGGCATAATAATATTACCAGCTGTGCAGTCAGGAACTGCAAATATTCTCCATTTACCCTGACAGAAAGCGAGAGCGCATTAGATAGGGAAAGAGGCGGGGCTTCCAGGAAGTTAATATTGGAGAGTTCAAAATGTCTGCTCAAATCATTCCAGATTCATGTTTTTGGTTCATCTCTTGCTTTGTTGGGGAGAAGACGATTGTTTTCTTTTTTGGACATATTTTTGCTATCAAAATCAAAATGCCAGACACAGATTGCAGCATTTAAAAAAAAAAAATAAAAAAAAAAACATCACAACAACCCAGACAAGAGACAAGTAAAATAATCTTATTTCTGACTGTATTTAAAACCCATATTAAGTTTATATACCATAGATTTGTGACACATGGCAGAGGAGGACTCACTGGCTGAGCCATCACAGGTATAGCAGTGACTCAGGACCCTTGAAAGTATAAAACCTAAAGCCAGTCATACCGCAGTTAGATGCAAGCATACTGAGGTAACTGGCGTAGCAATGGAAGTGCTTTATGGCTGCAATGTGTATTCATTTATGTACACAATGTAATAACTGGATTGTAAACTTTTACTTATGAGACCAGCTGAACAAAGATGCAGCACTTCCAAAATTGTTCTGTCAGCACTGTAATGTATTTAATTAGTAATTAAGTCTGTGTTAAAAATGGTTTGACCCTGTACATCTTTATCAACTCATCAGTCAAGTGCAGTCCACCTTTACTAGCCTGGAAGTTAGCGGGTGCATGTCTGTTCTGTCTCAGTGCTGCCACCTCTCACTACTCCTAACAGGTTGAGACACCTCTGAAACACTCCTTAATAATAATATTTTCTCATTTAAGACTACTTTTAAAGCAAAAGATTTTCAGTCTTTAAACAGTTTAAACAGCTACATGTTATGAAATATGGAGCTGAAATGTAGCTGCTCTGTTTTTACAGATATATCCATGTCAATAATCCACAATACACCACAATACACAACTCTTCTTTATTATCTTTGTCATATTGCGTCAACAGGTCAGTTATAAAATCTGGCTGCTGATTTGGCATGGAGTGAAACTTAAAGCATAATCTTGTATAAGAATTTTCATAACAATCCTGAGTACCAGTCATGGCCATATATCTACATTGTAAAATCTGATAAGCCTGACTTTTTCTATGATTATATTTTTACTAATAAGCTCACTGGCTCAGTTCCAGATGGGCGGGACTTCTCATAATACAGACACTGCCCCATTACACACGGCCCCATTCATATTTCAAGCAGTGGCCTCTAGTCATCTGCCATGTCTGATAAAGCTCTCTCTTCAGTTTTTTACTCAAAACCACACCTCCAAAACACACACATGTGGGCCACATGAGGAAGAACACGTGAATGCTAGTGCACAGAGAGGAACTGCCAGGCAAGTAAAGACGCCTCCTTATCCTGATTGGTAGGATGTTCACAGTCCTCATTATTTGTTGTTGTTGTTTTTTTTCCCTCTAAGGTTTACAGAATGCCACAGAAAATGTAGTTTTAACTCGAACAGATATTTAAATGACAGCTTTGAGAGAGTTAGTAGAACGTTATAGTTTAATATCATATTACAAAAAGTGCTCTGACTTAGAAACAACCCACATTTAAATAGTCTGTCACTGCTGCTTCTTTGGTCATATTTTTCACTGTTTATAAAGGAACTTGCTTAAGTTCCCATTGCCTTCTATAATGTTGTCTACAGTCATGGTGACAATCCTGTAGCAAAAAAGTCACATAACACATTTCACATATTGTTGAGCTGATAAAATATGGAATGAAAGTCCCCCTACGATTAAAAGTTCTCACTTGGTCCTTTTGGGTGGCTAACTTGGATTAGACCTAGATATAAATGTGCCCATTTTTTTAGTACCTCCATAACAATATTACGGATTTGAGAGGGTGTTTTTTTTTTTTTTTTTTTTTTGGCTACTGCAGACTCAAAGTCAGTCCGTATCTCACCAGCTTACATTTCTAGCATACTTCACCTTCAACAGCAACAATGCTGACTTTTTTTGTTGTACATTAAAACACATAACAGTCACTATGAAGTGTGAACGAAAATAAAAGAGGGCCACATTCATTTATTTCACTAGCGGGTCAGGAAGTTGTGAAAGCTTGCAAAACACGTGAGATTGTAAAAGGTGAAAGACATTTTTTTTTTGTTTGTTTTTACCTTTCCAAACAGAGCTATAATGACAAACACAGTATGTGTTAAATTGTAGTCTGAATGCGTCTGAATCCAGATTTCCAGGTGAATTGTTGGCGTTTGTTTGATTAATAGCTTGCAAGATCACTTTTACAAGCAGGTGGCGTTTATGGTGCCAATGTTATGAATTTATACTACATGGCAGCTCTGGGACGTTGCATTATAAATCAATGAGGCATGAGATGATAATAATAATAAACCACCCTGATGTAGTGCTCCACTAAGCAAGCCAGTGTTAGTTAGCAGAATTGGCTAAGCTACTAAACAAGCAAGCTGTTGTCTGAAAGCTATCGATCGCCACCACCCAGTCAAAATGACTGACAGAGCCAGCAGGTATCGACCAACTTTGAAATTAGATCTAAAAATTAGATTTTTAGAGAGCGTTGTTGCTTTCTAAAGTACTCAAAAACCTGTGTGATACAACTTCAGCTGTCTTGCACTCATTTTTTACTTTGCTAGCTAGCGTTAGCCCACTAGGTATCTCATTGAGGGCAAGTCGATTTCCTGTCTTTGATTAGCAGGCTAGGCTAGGGTGCTGGCTCTGAAACAAAATGCTAACTTAGTAAGCCGGTTTTGACAAGAGAAGGGAGAATATTTCTCAATGTACACATGTTTAAAGCAACAGGCTTTGCGAGGAGGTGCTCGAGTTGGACATTGTTTTTCTTTTCACACTGACAGGAGCAGAGTGCATGCAAGCACTGAACTTTTTCAATGACAGCCAGCTAACCGCAACTGATATGCAGCAATAAAAGCAGCGCTATCAAACAGCACAGAAACTCACTGCTACCCTGAAGCTAACTTGAAACAGAAATGTGGATGTGCAAAGAACACGAGAGCAGGCTGGCTTTAACTTACTCGGAAAAGCCACGCTAGCTAGCATGAACATGAGCCAGTTTAGCAAGTTGTGAGAGGGGGGATACTCACCACATTCACTGCTCAAACGGCGACTTTGAAAATCACTCAGGACAAGTTAGCTCGGTCAAAAACACCTCTGTAAGTACCAAAAGGAATTAAAACTGAATTTAGACAAGTTTATACATGCTATTCGTTCCCAGAAATGGTTTGTTGTCGCTGGAGAAAAGTGTCAGATTTACTGTTACCCGTTTTATCTTCTGTAGCTCACTACAGCCTTCACCGAAGAACAACTCTATCAGGGAAGTTGGCGAGTGTTCAGAGAGCCGCCCACCGCTCAAGATTGACATTCTTTCTGACCAATGGGAGCATATCATTGATAGGCGGAAAAAATGTTTTTTCATAACGTATCAGTCTCTGATTTTGATGCAAATCGATTTTATCAGCTGGAGCTGATAGCATACAAGCCTGGTTATTACATATGCAACAATAAGGTATGAAACAAACAGTCACTAAAATGTATTTTGTTACAAATCACCAAATCCTATGCAAAAAATTCAATTCAAGTTTCCATCAACTTTATGTGCATAATGAAAGCGATGAAATAAAAATGCATTAAATATGTTTGCACACTTCTCTACCTGTTGTTTTTCCATCATACAGAAATGCTTTATGTAATGACGTTACTTCCTGCATCAACTGCTGCTGCATAAGTTCTATTTATTACAATCCACTTATTACATTGTAAACTTTTACTTAGGAGACCAGCTGAACAAAGATGCAGCACTTCCAAAATTATTCTGTCAGCACTGTACTGTATTTAATTAGTAATTAAGTCTGTGTTAAAAATGGTTTGACCCTGTACATCTTTATCAACTCATCAGTCAAGTGCAGTCCACCTTTACTAGCCTGGAAGTTAGCAGGTGCATGTCTTTTCTGTCTCAGTGCTGCCACCTCTCACTACTCCTAACAGGTTGAGACACCTCTGAAACACTCCTCAGTATTTTTCCATTTAAGACTACTTCTAAGGCAAAAGCTTTTCAGCCATTAAACAGACTACATGTTATGAAATACAGAGCTGAAATGTAGCTGCTCTGTTTTTACAGATATATCCATGTCAGTAATCCACAATACACCACAATATCTCTTCTCTATTATCTTTGTCATATTGCATCAACAGGTCAGTTATAAGGTCTGGCTGCTGATTTGGCATGGAGTGAAATTTAAAGCATAACATTCATGAGTACCAGTCAAGACAGTTTTTCTCTGCCAGTAGCTTCTTTCCATTAAACAGAAATGCTTTATGTAATGATGTTACTTCCTGCATCAACTGCTGTTGCATAAGTTCTATTTCAGCTCTCAAGTCCTTCAAGTCACAAAGTGACTGTTTAACCTTGATGTTCAGCAATGTCCGGAAATTAATTACAGGCTCCAAATAGGCCATAACAGCGACCCTCGAAATGGTGGCATAGCACTCCTATGATCCCATTCCAATGTTATCAAATGTTATTCATGCTGTGCCACCCCAAGACTGGTTCACGTCAGTGGAACTGCATGATGCATATTTTCCTGCTCCCATCGCTCTAGAGAACAGATGCTTTTTGAAGTTTTCCTTTCAAGGACAGATATTTCAATTCTAAGTCCTACATTTTGGCCTCTCTCTAGCTCAACATGTTTTTTCAAGATGCATGAAGGCAGCCCTGTCATCTCTGATGGTCAGAGGCTACTAAGAATACTGCCTTATTTATACAACTGGCTCAAATGTGCCCCCACCAAGGAGCAAGCCACCCGAGACACATCATCCCTCCTCGCATACTTTACAGCACTCGGTCTCATGGTGAACTCAGCCACAAAATTCATCAATGTGAAGCCAGATTCACAGACAATGCTCAGTACTCTGTCACCCCATAAGTTGGTCTATCTAGCCCTCAGATTTTTCTTACTGGTTCTGAGACACCAACACATGATGGTCTGTTCAGCCATGGTCATGATGGTCAAATACATCTATTTGAAATACATCAACTATCAGGGCAGCATGAAGTGGGATTGCACTCTCCGTCAACAGCACAATGGTCTGGGAAAAGTTTGTCAGGGTATAGGTGGACCTTTTTCGCTGATGCCCCACTGTTGATTGAACAACTTCCTGAGCTGAACAATCCACTAGATCAGAACACACTGGCTCATGATTGGCCACACTGGCCACTATGGGCATTTCTGCCTCTCCTCCTGATTCTGCTCACATTGCACAATCCTGCTTGTGGTCCTGAAGTTGCCCACAATGCCTTGCATTTTGTAGCTGGTCTTATTAGTAGACAGAATGCCTTTGTCATCTTGCTCCCTGAATAGGTCTGTTGTACCAAATGAAGAGAATGATTTGGCACCATTGGTCAGGTTGCTTACACCTGTAGTTTTGACCCTTGGAGTGAATATCAGGTGTGAACCAGAAGTCCAAGAGACACTCTGGATGCAAGAGCCGCCAGTACAGGAGCCTTGGTCTGTATGATCTCAGATGGAAACTCATAAATTCATAAATGTGTCACAGCCTTTCTGAACGAATCAACACTCCTTCATCCACCACATTCCCCCAAGAGCCCAGTGTGGGATTTCATCCTTGTAATGGATTTCCTTAAGACCTTCCCCATGGGTACATGCAAGATGCCAAACTGAAGTCTCTCTAAAAGCAGACTTTTCTGGGGATCACTTCAGTAAAAAGAGTGGGAGAACTACATGCCCTGGCAATAAGCTCACCTTGCATGTATTGGTGGTTGTGTACTTGAACCTTGGGTTTCTGTCAAAAACCTGCTAAGACCATTTGGACTGCATGGCAGCAATTCATTCATGAAATAAACCATTTATCTGTCATTGTGGAAAGACATGGCAAGTTCCTCTATCCACCTATCCAGTGAGGTGGTTTCTTATGATATTGTGGTATAAGTTATCCAGGTGACTCTCAATGCCTCTGGCAGTTAGGACAGGTAAAACCAGCTGACCAGCTGTCTCACTGTCTGGTATGGGAACTTCACCATTTCAGACCACAAGATTACAGCAGCTTGTGAGACCATGACAATGACAATAAAACCCACTTGACTTAACTGTGGTTCTATGTTTAAAGGTTTGGCATGCGTGCACATGCACACAACATATCCAGCTGATTCACACAGACCTGGTGGTTATGTGGTGTCCATTGAACCACAGCTACATATTTAACCAGCGTTCTTTATATAAGCAGGGCAAAGTTCAATTGTATCCTATATACAACCATGTTTTATACATAGGCGGTTTGTATAACCAGACATGGTTTAGCTACCAAGCCAGCAACACTTTCCAATTGCCCTCAAGTTGATTGCTAGCAAGGTAGCTATCAATCACATTTAGGGAACTCACAAACCATAAACAATAAAACACAAATACGAAAAGAAAAAAAAAAAATTATTCATACTGTGTACTTCACTGTCCCAACTTACTAATGACAATTTCTATTCCCCCAATGCACTGACATGTAGCACATTGAGCCAAGCTACTGTTACAGTGAGAGAATTCTTCATTCTGGTTCTACGAAGAACCCCCAATGCATACTTTTTATGTATTATTCAAGTCAAGTGGGTTTTTATAGTCATTCCTCTATATAGCTTGCATACATTGGAACAAAATGTCATTTCCCCAGGACCATGGTGCAACACAAAGTACTAAAGTATTAATTAAAGTACTAAGTGAATTTTGGCAGATCTTGGCATGCCTGTGCACACACAGGTGATAAACAGGTGTTACATACCGGCCCTAGGAGATGGGGTAAATAGAGCCAAATATTTTACGTCAAAACCTTGTTGACTCTGCCAAGTGGTTAGGACTTGAGTAAATGTCTATTTTAACAAATATTTACCTGAAACACGTATCCAGTTCAACACAGAAATGGTCACAAGACACAGAAATCTATGTTTTGCAAAGGTCATAGTCTTAAATAATGCTAAACGAAGAAGGCACTTGACATGAACAAACCTAAGAATATACAGGAGCTTGAAAAAAAAAAAAAAGCACTACTAAGGAAAACTTGAATGTTTGAAAAAATTATTTTAAAATAGTGTTCTCATGACTTTAGGCTCATGGCAATTTATTTATTAATTTTTGCACATGCCCATGAAGGGTGCCACATTTGACTGCACATAATTTGACTGCTCAAAATTATCTTCTGAAATTCCTCATTATATATCTATACACATCTCCAGCAGCTATTCTTGCTTTGTTTTGAAAAGGAAATTGCACCAATCGCAGTGCTTTCTGGGTAAGTTGTGCTTCCTTCCATCACATTTGATTTGATCTATTGGAAATCTAGGCCTAACAAGCTTCACAACAACTATTAAAGTAGTATGCGTGGAAAGGCAATTCCCTGAAGGAAAAATGGTTAATAAAATGATCCTGGCACACAGCCCATGGAGGATTGTGAGAAGTGCAGTGGTACATTCGAACATTGCTTGTTTATTTCAGACACTGTTAACCTGTATATATACTTTAAACACTGTGTACTCTTTGTACTCCTTTTTTTTTTTTTTAAATAAAAATCAAAGGATCTACTCAGTCAGTAAAGTGTTTCCTAGAGTATTTTGTCAGTTTGTTGGCTAGCCTCGTACTGAAGGGAACATAAACAGGCTGAATGGGAGTGTAATGAGACGCGGCCAGCTTTAGGGGGCGTGGCGTTCACTTCCGTGGTGAACAAACGTGCTTTTTGCAGTAGCCAATGCAACGTAACTTGAATGCTCTGCAATGGCTAGAAATGAGCTGCAGCCGTGCAGTGCTCAGTAGACGGAAGAGGTTCACGCCACCATCCTTCTGCTTCCCATCCGTACTAGAGTAACGTGATCGAAACAGATCGGTGGTAAGGACTGATTATATGACATTTTTGGGAGCCCAGATTACAGAGTGAGTGTGTGATGGAGTGAGGAACGGTAGTGTTTCTAGTCTCTCCTCGCTTGGTTTGATGTAACGCCTATGGCGGAGTGAACATGGGACGCGGGTAAAATTGACTAAACACTATCAAACGTCAAGATCTTCCGTATCTGATCCATACTATAGACAAAAAGTAAGTTGACATGAATGTTTCGAATAATGATTTGCTTCATGAAACTTGGGCCTTAGCGGAGTGTTCATGTCAATGTGTAATATATAGTTATTATCTTTTTACGCTTTGGTGACATCCTGTTGAAAATTTGCATCTCTGTCAACAAACTGTAGAATGCAATGAAATGAAATTGTTTAATTTTTGAACCGTCATGCCAGGTTTAGGGTTTGGGCCTAGGTTTCCACACCTTTAACGACACGAGAAGTGCACGGGTCTGATGTGCTTTCTGCTCTACTTTTCATTGAGACTCAGAGATCTTGTTCTTGGATGTTTACTACACGGTACTTGTGCACGTTGTGTTGTGTTTCTGGGTTTGTGCTGCCGCTGCTCCGCGTTTCTGAGCTTTATCATGGCAGGAGGCCTGCTAGCGCTAAAGCCAAGCGAAGAAATTACCTTAGAAAAAAACTAGTTATGTTTTTAGCTGAACTGGAACAACAGAGAGCTTTTACGTTACCATAGCAAACTGAAAAAAAGAAAAAAAAAATCCCTCAAGGTTACCTCGACGCAACGACAGATTTTACACACTAGTTTCGTGGGTTAGCTATGTCCTGGCTTTGAGTTTCAAAGTGAGCTAACTAGCTGCGCCACTCTTTCCATTCCACATGTTTTGTGAAAATGTGAAATGAAATGTTAGCTAGCTTTATTTTTAAACATTAAACTGAGCTGGACGTTAGAATCGTTTGAGTTCACTTCAGGCGCTTCAGTTTCACTTTGGCGCGTTTTTGCTGAGGCGACTTCATAATTTCATCTCTTCCTTACAGGTTAATTTAGCTTAAATGCACAACCTTTTTCAAATGATAAGTTAAAATATTTCGATAAATGGCGGATATTTCTCACACATGGGCCCACTGCGTTATCTATACAGTAGATAGCGTGTTTAGTCAAGCAGGCCTATTACCATTCTCTCGTTAGGAGAGATTTTTTAAAATATTAAAGTTTTAAATAATCATATCTTCACAATAAGCATACTATTAGCATGTTTGGTCGCCTATAATTGCACATAACTTTAAAAAAGCACTTTTAAAACACTCATATTTGAGAAAGTCTTACCCTTTTTTTCTGTCAGTTAATTCAAAGTGCTTTATCACATAGTCAAAAAGGCTGAATACAACTGCTATTGGACTGCTATTGCTAATTTTTTTTTTCTTCTTCAACGTTATTAATACACTTACTTCCTTTCCAAGTCAGTTTATACACTCCTAAAATGTGCTTCATTAAATTATCAGGTTAAAGATATACTATTGAAGAGTAGTGGGATGTAAGGAGTACTGAATGTTTTTATTGACTTCATGTCAGGGAGAGGGAACACTGGATGAAGTGTCATTAATAGTTTTGAAACATACAATTATATTATGACTATATATATTGTGACTATATATACTGAGGGGGAAAAAACGTAATATGACCGTAATATTTGTCATACAAGTTTTACACCTTACTACAGGGTGTCCCAAAAGTCTCCATACATAGGGGACTATGTACGCCAGCACCACTTCGGTCGTGCCTTTGTCAGTGGATGTTCATGGACGTCCACTGCTCGGGTTGGTCCACAACACTTCCAGTCTTTTTGAATTTGTTCATAAGTTTGGCAACAGTGTCGTGTGTGTGATGTGCTTGCCATGTTTCCTGTTAAAGTCCATTGCAACCTTGCGACAGCTTCCCGATCCAGCCATGAGAATGATTTCCATACATTCTTCTTTTGTCTAAGGTATTCTTCAGGCTATCTGCGAAAAATATATATAATATAAACTAAGTATGAAAACTTTTGGAAGACATGTTGATAAAAAGTGGTAATTTCCTCTGTGTGTGGAGACTATTGGGACACACTTTATCATGTGACTATTCATAATCCACGGTCTGACATTCAGTCACTGAAAATGTATTTAAATTGCGATGGAGCAAATTTGATTATAAGTAATATAATTTGGCACATTTGGTTACAGTGTAGTGTTGACCATTATATCTTTTAATCAGCCTATTGTATTTAATCAACCTGATGTCATGCAACAGTTTTACTTAAGGAGTAACTGAATTTGTGCGAATGAAGTGTACTACAAAAAAGTTATACACCAATCAGCCATAACATTAAAACCACCTACCTAATATTGTGTAGGTCCCCCTTGTGCTGCCAAAACAGCTCTGACCCATCAAGGCATGGACTCCACAAGACCTCTGCAGGTGTGCTGTGGTATCTGGCAACAAGACATTAGCAGCAGATCCTTTAAGTCCTGTAAGTTGCGAAGCAGGGCCTCCATGGACTGGACTTATTTGTCCAGTACATCCCACAGATGCTCGATCGGATTGAGAGGATTGGAGGCCAAGTCAACACCTTGAACTCTTTGTCATGTTCCTCAAACCATTCCTGAACAATTTTTGCACTGTGGCAGGGCGTGTTATCCTGCTGAAAGAAGCCACTGCCATTAGAGAACACCGTTGCTATGAAGGGGTGTATGTGGTCTTCAACATGTTTAGGTAGGTGGTACGTGTCAGACTAATATCCACATGAATACCAGAACCTAAGGTTTCCCAGCAGAACATTGTCCACAGCATCATGCTGCCTCTGCCGGCTTGCCTTCGTCCCATAGTGGATCCTGGTGCCATCTCTTCCCCAGGTAAGTGACGCACATGCACCTGGCTGTCCACCTGATGTAAAAGAAAACACGATTCATCAGACCAGGCCACCTTCTTCCATTGCTCCATGGTCCAGGTCTGATGCTTACATGCCCATAGTAGGCTCTTTCGGTGGTGGACAGGGGTCAGCATGGGTACTCTGACCAGTCTGCAGCTATGCATCCCCATATGCAGCAAGCTTCGATGCACTGTGTGTTCTGACACTTTTCTATCATAGCCAGCATTAACTTTTTTGCAGTTTGTGCGGAATTGGCCAAGGCGGGCTAGCCTTCGCTCCCCAAGCGCAACAATGAGCCTTGGGCGCCCATGACCCTGTCGTCAGTTCACCCGTTGTCTTTTCTTGGTCCCACACCCCATAAGACCTGCCGTTTTGGAGATGCTCTGACCCAGTCGTCAAGCCATCACAGTCTGGCCCTTGCCAAGTCACTCAGATCCTTACGCTTACCTGTTTTTTTCCTGCTTCCAGAACATTACCTTTGAGAACTGACAGGTCACTTGCTGCCTGATGCATCCTACCCCTTGACAGGTGCCACTGGAATGAGAGAATTGATGTTATTCACGTCACCTGTCAGTGGTTTTAATGTTATGGCTGATCAGTGTATGTCTGCTAACCATGCCTCTTGGCCTAACTACCCATTTGTAACTTGTCTTGACTATTTTCAATCACAAGATCATTTGAAAGTAATCACGTCTGTAATTAAGATACTACTTAGAATAATAATCTCCCATTCCTTTTCTGTACAGGTCTGTTTACTGACAGCATCCTTGCTATTTAGAGGAATCAACCCAAGAGTGGAAGTCGCTAGCCATGTCAGGGCAAAGGAAAGGAGCTTCGCCGCGTCTGCGAAAATGTGCCTTCTGTAGAACGAACCGAGAGAAGGAGTGTGGTCAGCTCCTGATATCAGACAACCAGAAGGTGGCAGCCCACCACAAATGCATGGTGAGTGGACAATCTGCAAGCTACGAGATCTGATGTGTTTCAGCTGCTTAAAAAAAGTCCTCTTCCAGAAACTTGTACTTAATTTAAATTTGGTTACTGAAATTATTTACTGAATTTAATAAAATCAAACAATGGTTTCAGTGCATGACCTGAAATGATGTGGCAAATTTTTTTAGTGTGTCATCTATTTAACAGCATACATTTTCAGAGCTATTCCGTATGTTTGAAAAAAAAAACAAAACAAAAAAAAAAAACCTTTCTGCATTTATTTTGCAGCTTTTCTCATCTGCCCTAGTAACATCTCACTCAGACAGCGAAAACATTGGGGGATTTTCTATTGAGGATGTAAAAAAAGAGATCAAAAGAGGAAACAAATTGGTAAGTGGCAAGTACATGTCTTCATAAACCCACATCAGATGTAATGGGGTTCAGATTCTCATGCTGCCACTATCAGACACCATTTATCAAAAAAGGGCATATTTGTTTAACAAATATAGCATACAAATCCCCACAAACCTACCCTAGAAATAACAAAATTACCCACAAAAATAACGGTGCTGAAGACGACGATCAAAAACAGGACCAACCTGACTTAGAAATTTATTGAAAGGAAGCTACACAGACAAGCATAGTTTTGACATAAAAGCTGCTTCACATTTCTGATTCCATTTTTCCGTGCTTGTGTGCTTCTAGGGGTTGGGTTGCAAAATAAAATGACAGTTCGAGACTGTGTCTGTCTAAGTAGCGAATGCAATGAGTGATGTATTGATAAATTATGTGAAGGAACAATGACTGTTTTGGATCTCACCATGGAGTGTCATAAGCTCTGTGGCAGACTCATGAATAAACTGGTAGTTAGAATGATGTGGGTGTATTACTCCAAACTGTTGCCAGTCAGCCTCCCTTACACTAATTTCTTTTGACTAGATTTGCTTACAAGTAAATGTGACAAAATGTTAGTAAAAATTAAAGAATTTATTTACTGGGGCGATCTATTCCTTCAGGATGAAATTTAAGACCTGATTTAAGTCTATAATAATAGAATATGTAGGGATCCCCAAGTGTGAAGTTGTGTCTTACAAGCTAAGTACAGAGATTACTATTAATATCTTTAATATACCTTAATTTACCCTTTTCTGTTTTGTCTGTAATATGTTTTGCCAAATTTGTGAAATTTTATTTTATTCCCCCACTCTTCTACGATTAAATTTTTGTGACACCATTATTGGATTTGTTATTGTACATTTATTGACTGACTGTACCGGAGAAGACCTTTTAACATAATGGAAGCAACATTGTCTTATTCTGTTTTTCACAATGATAAATCCAGTGCAGACACAGCAGTGTTTAAGAGCACACAGTGTAAATAACCAGCTATATCCTTTAGAATTTGAGTAATTCAAGCCACCCTTTTAAAATTTGTATAGACTGATTTATATGTGGAATAATGTCCATTACTGATGTGATTGGTAAATAGGAACCAGTACGCAGGCAGATATGGTAAAGGCACAATAGAGAAAACGGGGGTAAAACTTTCATGTTTAGTACATGTGTATGAGGTGGTACCTGAGGTAATTTGGACTGTCTGCCTAGTGAGATAATCCTGTAACACCACTGGATGCCTAAATAAACTAGTTGACTGCTCATTTATTAGCGTTATGGTTGCATTTAATTCTGCCACACTTCTAACCTGCTTTGGACAAAACCATCTACAAACAAATTAATGTAAATGTTCTTTCTAATCCCTTTTTTTTTTTTTTTTTTTTTTTTTTTACACTGTGTAAATAGATGTGCTCATCCTGTCACCGGCCAGGGGCTACCATAGGTTGTGATGTTAAGACATGCCGAAGGACATATCACTACTACTGCGCCCTGTGGGACAAAGCCCAGACCAAGGAGAACCCCTCACAAGGCATCTACCTGTAAGGGAACATTTCACGTCCTTTTTTTTTTTTTTTTTTTTTTTTTTTTTTTTTTTTTTAATTTCTGTTTCAAAAACAAAGCTGATGAAGTCTCTTTATGTACTTTTTCAGTGTTTACTGTCGTAAACATCGTGATGCCTCCCAAGATGCCAGTGATGGTAATAAATGCTTACTATTTTAATTTGATGAAGGAAGAAACTTTCATATTCCATATTACAAACATAAGAGTCCGTTCTAACACAAATATAGTAATGAGAAAATGTGAAAGTATTAACTGCTACAAAGCAAATGCTGTCATAATGTTGTATGTGCTGAATGTTTGTCATGTGTACACTCTGCCAGAAGATCAAGGAGTCGCAGCCAATGATTCAGATTCATCCCCACCCCGGAGCAGAGGGCGTGGCAGATTTGAGAAGAGCCGAATCAGAGGTGTACCCCGTGGCCAGTCAGAAGACGCCCGTTCAACTTCTTCACAAGGCGTAGATGAAACGGAGAGCTCTTCAAATGTAGGAGCCTGACTCTTTTTTTTTTTTTTTTTTTTTTTTTTTCCCTTTCATTCACTTTGTGTGACGTACTATATGTAAATGTATTGCTTGATGACTGTCTAGACTTGACTCAAAGGATCTCCTGATTGTGTCTACCAATCAATTTGCATGTGCCAGAAAAGGAAATGTTTTGCATGCTAATGTGTAGTGGCTGTGGTTGTAGCGGGACCGGTCCCCTTTGAGGGGCAGCCCCAGTGAGTCAGGCCTTCGCTGTGGATTCTGCCATGCTGGGGATGAGGAGAATCAGACCCGCGGTGTTCTCCATTGTGATAATGCAAAAAAAGTTGCCGCCCACTATAAATGCATGGTGAGTTCCATGTCAGTATACTTATTTAAATGTACTGGTGCTTCACTTTTCAGATAAACATATGAACATCTAATAATGTTATAAATCATGCAAGGGAGAGAGACCACTGGAATGTAATGATGCATTATCATAATATTTGATATGATTTACTGTTTTTGAATTTAAAGAAATTAATTGGCAGTTACATTTTTTTAATTAGACTGAATGACATACTTTTTTTTTTTTCTTTTTTTTTTGCAGCTTTTCTCTTCAGGGACTGTCCAACTCACTACCACATCACGTGCAGAATTTGGTAACTTTGACATTAAAACAGTGATTCAGGAAATAAAGAGAGGAAAAAGAATGGTGAGCTCTTTTTCATTTTCAGAGCTGATAGTCTGAATAATGTAGTGCTGTCTGTTACTCAGTTTCTCTTTAAAGTGCTTTCTCTTTTAAACTGCTAGATAAAATAATAGTGCTGTCTGTGACCTTTGCCCTGTCTTGTAGAAAAAATGCTAGCAAGCTACTTGCAGAACAGTGTTGTGGGTTGGGTTGTGCTGTGCTGTCTTCCACTGCAAATTCATTTCACAGCAACGAGTTCCAAGTCGGTACACATTGACAGAGAATTCAGGGCTGTAGCCAGTAGTATGTCAGATTAGTAATGGTGTACTAAGACTAATTAGTGTGGTAAATACCTTTAGTGCACATTAACGTTACTGTCACTTACTGAGTATCAGGTGAAAAAATCTCTTGGTTGCTCTGCTGTAATCTCATTGCACATTTGCTATCCCACTAACTCTAGATAGCTGTCTAAAATAGTGTAAAAATAGTCTGGGCACTTCTGATATTGGCACTTGTATTAATCATTTTGTGTTCTCCTGCCTGTCAAATACATTAGCACTAGGGGTTTTTTGACTATTAATTTTTACTAGTGAGCCATTAATTCTAAAATAGTTGACTAGTCATCTTTCCATAATTAATCTAATTCAGGACCTCGCTATTTTAGGCTATTATATTAGTGCAGAAATGCGGATAAACATCAGCAAAGAACATGTCAAACCACACTTCAGTTAACATACAGAGGCTACAAATCTGTTTCCAGCTTCAGGCTTTTTTTTTTTTTTTTTTTTTTTAAAGTCCTTAACAGTCCTTCACTGTTAATAATTAATATAAATCAATAAATGTGTAAAATGGAAAATTGTGTAAATTTGATTGTTTTATCAGTAGTTAACTTTGAGAGGTTACAGGAGTGTGATCCTTTTATATCATACTTATCTTTAAATGAATTAAATTAGGTTTGTCCAGTAGTCATTTAATATAACATTCATATAATATACATGTTATAAAATTCATGGAAATTTTTTTTTTTTCCTTTTTCTTCTTCTTCTAATTCGTAAACATTCTCAGTTATACAGGGATATAACAAAGTGTTTACATAATATACTTGCATGTTGCTAATGACACAGTGTCTACTTAATGTTTAATTTGTGACACTGCTAATGTGATGGATTTGTTTTAGAAATGCACCCTGTGTGGGCAGCTCGGCGCTACCATTGGATGCGAGATAAAAGCGTGTGTGAAAACCTACCACTACCACTGCGGCCTGCAAGACAAGGCCAAATACATAGAGAACATGGCCAGAGGCATTTACAAGTAAATCTTTGTTTTGTTTTGTTTCCACTCATTGAACTGAGGGATTACTAGAGTGGCGCTCAGTTGGATTAGTCAGGTTCAGCCTTGCTTATCATAAGTGTTCATAGTGCTTCAAGCATATTTACAGTCAGGTCCATAAATATTTGGGCATTAACAAAATTATTATTAATGCTGTCTTCCACATTATATTGGAGTCGATTGGGTGAATGGTGTAGGAATTACCACACTTTTTATGTGGTCCCACCATTTTAAGGGACCAGAAGTAATTGGACAAAGTAACATAATCATAAATAAGTTGTCATTTTTAATCCTTGAGTGCAAATCCTTTGTAGTCAATGACTTCCAGAAGTCTGGAACCCACAGATATCACTAGATGCTGGGTTTCGTCCCTGGTGATGCTCTGCCAGGCCTTTACTGCAGCTGTCTTCAGTTCCTGCTTGTTCTTGGGGCGCTTTGCGTTCAGCAAGTGAAATCCATGCTCACTTGGATTCAGGTCAGGTGATTGACTTTGCCTTCAAAAGCAACTCTTTTTTAAAGTATGCTTTGGGTCATTGTCCATCCGAACTTTGAAGCGCCGCCCAATGAGTTTTGAAGCATTTGGCTGAATCCGAGCAGATAATATAGCCCTAAAGGCTTCCACACCATAAGATGTGAGCAGTTCCTTCCCTTTTCCATTCTCTTTTCATCATTATGGTGCAATATATTCTGGTATTGTTGTCTCGTCTGTTCATAGGATGTTGTTCCAGAAGTATAGTGTTTTTTTTGTTTTTTTTTTTTTTTTGGAGGGGGGTTGGGTTGATGGGTTTATGGGTTTGTTCTGATTTTTTCAGCCTAATGGTGGCCTGTTTCAGCTCTTGACAGCTCTTTGGACTTCATATTGAGAGTTAATAGCAACAGATTCCAGTGCAAATGCCGCACTTTAAATCAACTGTAGACCTTTGTCTGCTTACTTGTAAGTGAAATAATGAGAGATGAACACACACCAGGCCGTGGAATAGCTGAGCAGCTAATTGTCCAGTTACGTTTGCACCTTTAAAAAGGAGGGGACCCTCAAATTAAAGCTGAAAGTCTGTACTTTGAGCTCATTCATTATTTACTTTAAACTCTAGTATACTCTGTTAAACAGTTCAAAAATAACTTTTCAATGTCCAAATATTTATGGACCTGGCTGTACATTTATCATGGGCCAACACAGTTTAATGGAAATATTCTGTGACTTGTTTTTACAAACTATGTTAAAGTAATTTTGGCTTTACTCTTATAACAAATAACAGTTCTATCAGAATCCAATAATTAATGCATCCACTGACTTAGGCAGTTAAGTGATTTGCATATTTCCACAAATAGATTGTACTGTAAGAATCACAGTGGAAATGAGGAGCGGGATGAAGAGGATGAGGAGAGGGAGAGTCGCAGTAGAGAGAGGGCTGCCAATAACAGTGGGGGAAGCCCTCCTCCATCTCAAGTGAATGGCAACTAGGTGAGTTTTTGGACAGTTAAGGTACCTTTTCTTTTCATATGGAAATCTTGTATTTTGTGAGACAGTTACTATTTTCATAACTCTTACAGACATGCTGTATAATCATGTTTGTCTTTTACAGATGGTGGTCGGAGGTGTTGGAGAAAGAACAAAATATTTTTTTATTGTGCTCAGTTAGAACCTAGGGGCCAGCTCACAATATTGACTGTTTCAGTTTTCTCTAATTGCCAGAAACCACATAACCATTGATGACAGGCCATACATTTCTCTGCCATTTTTCCTCAATATTTCAAGAATATCATGAATGAGACTGGTGAGTGCAGGTAATAAGCCCACCCAAGAGAGTGAGAGGTTTTTAAGACACAGAAAAATCCACTTTTAAACAGGTTATGTTTAAAGAAAATAATGGGAAATGCCCATCAACATTATAGTTATGCGACTATTTTGAATCTGTGCCTGAAAAACATTTAAAATGTGAGCCAATAAAAACTGAAGGTTTCATGACTGGACCAATGGAAGCTCTCTTCCCCGGAGCGCTCTTCCCCAGTTTCTTTCTTAACAAACTGCTCTTTGGACTGGACCCGTTCTTTTGAGACTGCCTTCTGGTTGTTTTTACTCTCTTCCAAATCATGAGCCTATCCCTCTAATTTCCTGTCAATGAACTGACATCATCTTTACCTCTTATTTCTCTTGTATCATGTATTATATTTTACTACTGTATTATAATCATGAGTATTGTTGAATATCTGTGACTTTCTTTATAGTCTTGAGTCAGGATTAAAGATCATTGGCTAGCATGCACTTTTCTTTACACTGACTTGTGTAGTAGTCCTTCCTTCATGCATTTTGGAAGATCGCATCACTTCACTTGAAGGTACACCTTACTGTTTGAAGTAATAATGATATTGCTGAGCTGAGTCCAAGCATGCATTGCCTTTGAGGACACGTTGGACACATTGCTAGCGAAGAACAGGTATTGCTGATATAATTTTTATTATATCATTTATTAGTATTATTATAAAGCAGACTGTTATAGAGTTTAAATTGTAGTTATTCCAGTACAAATGGTACGAAATAACCTTGGCTGTGTTTAGGTTGGTTTAATTAAGCTTTTAAGAGCCTGTGAATGTATAAATATAAGTCACTTTAATGGGCTGACTTCCTTCATGATGGTTAACCATGTACAACATACTGGCATCTGAATACAGTGCCTTGAAACAAACATGATTCATTAATTGTCCTTTTCAAAGGGACAGTTTACTGAAAAAAATAAACAATTTTCCTCTTGGACATTTGGTGTCTAGTAGAGATGTGCATTTTAAAAAAAAAAGGGTAGTAGGAGTACATGCTCAGAAATGAAGATCATGTAGTATAGTTAGTATGACTGCTTGTTAGTAATTACCAGTTTAATTCTTACTAGTTTTAGAAAAAAGGTTCTCATGTTTAAAGATTCAAAATTGCTAGGTTAATTTTCACCTGGTGGAGAAGCTAAATGAACAACAACTTTACTATTTGTTTGTATGTCATTCATTCATTCCTGCATCATTCACAAATTTGCGTTCGGCTATAGATGTATTTATTTCCTTATTATTTGCAAATGACACGTTGTTAGCGGGGGCAGTGGTAGCTCAGTGGTTAAGCCGTTGGACTGCTGATTAGAAGGTCATAAGTTCAAGTCCTAGCACTGCTAAGCTACCACCGCTCAGGTGTATAAATGAGATAAATGTAAGTGGATATGGGCGTCTGCCAAATGCTAGAAACGTAAATGTAAGAGGTGATTGAGTTCTCCTAAGGGATCAACTCTGTTACACGTTTTGAGCGTGTTACGTGAGACTGTGCTCACCAATCACAGCCTGGGGTCCAGCCCTGTGTGTGTCAGTAGCTCCAGTAAACACGCCCCGCTCGCTGTGCGGAAGCCCCGCAGTGCCTTCAGCAGAGCTGGCGGAGGTGACTCTTCCCGGCTGAACAGACAAACCGGGTTGCAGTGGACCGGATATATAAGCGGTGAATTTCACACAGTTAACGGTTTGGCCATGGCGTCCAGCAGCTCCTGTGTGGTGGTATGTACTGCTATATAGCGTGTGCTGTTTCTCCTCAGCGTGTCTCTGCTATCATGGTCCGTTAGGTAACTCAGCTCCATACAGCTACAGGCATCTCACACGTTTACATTACATTTAACCTTGCTGGAAAACCAAATGTGTCTGAAAATAATCTCGCTATGAGTGTTCTTGAGTGAACTGTTCTAGGTGTATAATTTCCGCGTTGCATGTTTTTTGAAGCTAGCATAGCAGGTCTAGCGTTAGGGCCTCGGGGCACGCGCGCGTTTGTAGCAAGCATGGCACATGGAGGCTAAACGCTCCTGCTGCTGCTGCTGCTGCTCTTTACACACCTTAGATCATTAGATCACGCCCTGCGTCAATGAAAAACACATCTGGATCATAATTTAATACAGAAATTAGGCTCAGATCCACTGCTACGTAGGTGTTTGTGTGAAGCACCATTAACCCATTAAATTCATTTCATTCCATTTCGTAAAACTGCATTATCTATATTAGTTTAAAAGCCATCCTAATTAACCTACAGTAACTCCATTCTACACAAGTCTAAATTCCCATAGCTAATTAAATATGCTTATGTAGGTCATTACATTACACTCTGTAAACGGGTTACACTGAGCTCTGGCACTATAAGTTAAAATCAGTGTAACTCATAGAATGGCTTAACAGTGGTTATAATAATAATGATGATGAAATACAGTTTCACACTACTTTGAACTTCTCTGGAAATGGATTTCTCTGTTTCCTGCAAACAACTTTTTTCTCATTTCAAGGCAAATGCATACATACATTTGATCAAAGCAAAATGTCTTCTTTTTGCTCATTTAAAGGTTTTACTGTGTATTACATATCTTTGAGAGGAAAGAATCTAAATATTGACATATCAATATCATTTTAAGGAACACATTTAGGAAAAGAAGACCCAGCCACCCAACTGTAGTTATTCAAATTAAACCCAGGACACAGCCACGGATATATCGATATCTGTTTTGATCACATTGTCATGATATCAGTGATGAGAACGTCATATAATGACACATACTTTGAACATGTTCTCAGATTTCTTGGCACTTGAATGTAGAATGTACAGAGAGAGCTCCCCTTCCTCCCATATCCCAGTTTAACCCGTGATTGTAAAAACATTGATAACATAGTTGGTTCTAACACTCAAATATTTAACTTTTCATTTCGCATAAAGGATGATACACATTAATTTTTATAACTGCGTAAATTGTATACATTTTTATACCTCCCAACCAGTTGAATGTGCTTCAGTGCCTGTGAGTTTATTTATTCATTTATTTGCTTGTTTATTGTATTTCATTAACAACAAAAAAAAAAAGTTTTGAGTAAGTCTTTAATGTGATTCTAATGAAAATGTGTTCAGCCTCAATGCGAAGCAAAGCTAATCTCATGAAATATTAATATTATCGGCAAAACTCTGTCCTACTCATAGGCCTTGAAGTCTTTGGTATATGAGCTCATTTTAATGTTACAGTTATTGTGTACAAATTAATTTTGCTTACTAATATTGAAGATGATGCACAATTAAATGAGTAATTTACAAACCATGCCTTGAGAAGGGGTGGTAACTTTTGCACCGAGTAACCCTCTCCGTGATCTCGTCGGTCACCATTCAGTTGCAGATAAGGGCCATCTGTGGGTTGAGGTTTTGAGAACTGTGGACAGCAAATAGTAAATTCCATTTGGCAAAGCATACTGAAATTTAAAAAAACAAAACAAAAAAAACAAAAAAAAAAAACAGAAATAATCCCATAGAGCTATAGTGAGAAACATGAGCCAAAGCAAAACGGTTTCTTTCTGAAGTGTCAGTCATACAACAAATTCACCGAATTCACTTGAGCTATTTGTGGGTGGATAAAGCTTTCTTTTTTTTCAGGAGAAAAATAAAAGATCAAGGAAAAACATTTTCTGAATTATAATTGAAATAATAACATATTTTCCTGTTGTATATTCAATAGAGCTTTTGTGCTAGCTGTAATGTTTAGTGAGCTAGCTAATTTAACAGTCTACCAACCATGGAACAATAATGTTAACCATCTTTACTTCAGATAGCGAACACACAATCTTGTCACGTTTTGGTTTCAAAACATTTAATGCAGTGTTGAAACAGGACACGTTTATGGCATAGGACACTATTGATCTTTAAACTGTTTAGCTACCTACACTGTAGAATCAAGCCTGTTAAAAATTGACCTTGCAGTAAATGGGACTGTAAAGGCTTTATTTTTTAGAGTACTATCAGGATGATATGTTACGTTAAAAAAGCAACTGATGCCACTATTGCTTAGTATAAGGCTACCATTAACCTAAAAACTAGCAGTATATTAAAACATATCACCACTATATAAATCACACAGAAGGACTTGAGAGGAATTGTACTTGAGATAAGATATTAAACCATATGGAGTCTGATGATGTAAACAATTTTATATGTAGTTTGCTATTTTCTATCTTTATTTAAATCTGAAATCTGAGTGGTCAGAATACATTATTGTCTCTATAGTAACATCTCATTCACAGGGACTTGTGTGCCAGATGATCTAAGGCTAATAATGTACAGATTAAAACAAACATAAGTGTTTTTATTTATCAAAGAAAAGATGTAAAATCGTTGATTAGGTGACGTTTCTGTTAGAAAATGTTTATTTAACACTAATGAACAGAGTCTCAGTGCTTTGTAAAGGTTGTGAAGTTTTTCCACCATGGGAGAGTCTTCCGGTCAGAGGACTTTGTGCTTTCCAGTTTCTCTGTATTTTTTATGTTTTTGGGGCATCCGTCCGTCCGTTAGTTGGACATCTCAAGAACGAGTGGCTAGATGGTTGTAGGATTTATATGGAATTATCATTGTAACAGCAGAATTGATTAGATTTTGGAATTGATCCAACAGGGTCAAGGTCACAGCAAGGTCAAATGTCTTTAATACTTTCTCCCTGTTTTGAAGTATTTGTGGCATACAATTTTAGTAAAAAGAGGTCAAATGTACACTCACCGTCCACTTTATTAGGAACACCTGCACATTAATGCAGTTATCTAATCAGCCAATCATGTGGCAGAAGCACAGTGCATAAAATCATGCAGTAACAGGTCAAGAGCTTCAGTTAATGTTCACATCAAACATCAGGATGAAGAAAAAGTGTGATCTCTGTGACTTGGTTGATCGTGGCATGGTTGTTGGTACCAGATGGGCTGGTTTGAGTATTTCTGAAACTGCTGATCTCCTAGGATTTTCAAACAGCAGTCTCTAGAGTTTACACAGAATGGCATGGAATAAAAACACCATGTGTGAGGAGGGTCTGCAGGCTGAAACACCTTGTTGATGGGAGAAATCAGGAGAATGACCAGGCTGGTTTGAGCTTACAGGAAATCTATAGTAACTCAAATAATCACTCTTTACAAACGTGGTGAGCAGAAAAGCATCTCAGAATGCACAACACACCAAACTTTGAGGTGGATGAGCTATAACAGCAGAAGATCACATCAGGTTCCACTGCTATCAGCTAAGAACAAGAATCTGAGGCTATCATGGGCACAGATTCACTAAAACTGGACAACTGAAGACTGGAAAAAGACCAGATTTTGTTTTCTAATCTTCAGCTGTCCTGTTTGGATGAGTTTGTGCCCATGATGGCCTCAGATTCCTGTTCTTGGCTGACAGGACTGAAACCCAATGTGGTCTTCTGCTGTTGGAGACAGTTAGGAGCTCCATCTCACGATTAGAAGCGAATTACAAACTGTCCTGCTTTCACGATGAAAATCTCACCCCAGGGAATGTTGTGACAAACAGATTTCACCATGCCATATACATCATGTGGCGGACTTCTCTATGGTAATAAATAGCATGCAGCGTGTCGTTCTTGCAAGTTGATGCGCACTGTTGCTAACCTAAGCTCCCTGGAGTAACACATGTCGTCTCTGTCATTTCTTTCCTATTCTTGGTTATGTCTCTCCTTGCCTTAATAACCACGCTGATCCTGTCAGGAAAGGATTCCATCAGTGACCTAAACCTGCCATTCCAACAACCTTTCTATGGGAATCATGCAGATCAAGCCATAGATTGTAGACAGACATGAAACTTAGTTAGTGAGTAGTACATTCTTCCCCTACTCAGACAAGAGAGATGATCTGATCAGCCTGATCATGCCCTCAGTAACCTTTTAGCTCCACCCACTTATATTTTTAACTAATTTGCATAATATGTGAAACCTATTTTCAGTTTAATTTACTCAAAAATCCGTCCCTGTTGCTAAAAGGTTTTGAACATGAAAGTATTAAACATTTCCATATTTGGACTTTCTTGACATTCTGCTTTAGCAGCTTTATGCCAGAGATTTGGATAATGCATATACATTTCAAGCAAAGCCCTCGGCAGCTTTAAAACACACTCCTTTGAGCTGTGGAAAAATGTTTGGTTGATATAATGAAGACTAGTGGATGCAGATACCATGTTTAACACAATGTTAAAAAGACACCTACTCTTTCAAAATGATATTTGATTCAGTGAAGACATTTTCCACCATGTATTACTCCATATTCCATCCATCCATCCATTTTCTGTACCGCTTATCCTATCAGGTTTGCAGGGGAGCCTGAAGTCTATCCCAGGGGACTCAGGGCACATTGCATGCACACCCACCCATTCACACACTACGGACAATTTGGGAATGCCAATCAGCCTACAACGCATGTTGGACTGGGGGGAACCCTTGAAGCACAGGGAGGACATGCGAGCTCTGCAAACGCAGGGCGGAGGCAGATTCGAACCTGTGAGGCAGCAGTGCTAACCACTAAGCCACCGTGTTGTCGCCCCGCCCCCCCCCAAGTAATAATGTAGAAACATATATCGAGTTGTGAAGTTTGTGTGCGATGACTTTATTTGGCATTAATATGTATTCCTTCTGTACTGACCGTTTTATAATGGCACCGAGCCAATGCCTTTTCATGTCTGTTCCTTAAATGTCCTTGGAAAGATGGTGTACACTGTGTTGTGTACATTGCTATGTAGCCTAAATGACTCAAGAGCTGAGTGATGGGTTAATGACCGTCTGAACGCTTCCCTTACTGTCCTACTTCTGTGTGTGTGTGTGTGTGTGTTTCAGCTTCTGTCTCACCTTTGAGTTCTGTCTGCTGTGCTATTAACCAGGAATATAATATGTGAATTTCAGATCAGCGACGATGAGCAGGGTTATGATCTCGACCTGTTCTGCATACCAAAGCACTATGCTGCTGACCTGGAGCGTGTCTATATACCTCATGGACTAATCATGGACAGGTATTTGGCGAATATCTAACATTCCCTTAGCTCTAGTCCTTACTCTTAAACCCAGAGAAAGACTTATCTCAGTCATGGGAAGGTTGAGTAACCAGCACAAGTTTACAGATATGAGATTAAATGACCTTTGCTTGCATAAAATGTGTTGTCTAAGTACAGAAAACTGATACAATCCTGACTTTGAACGTAAAAGAAGAATCCAGCAGCCTCACTGTGCCCTGATTCCTGCAGGACTGAGCGACTGGCCAGAGAAATCATGAAGGATATGGGGGGACACCACATTGTTGCACTCTGTGTGCTCAAAGGGGGCTACAAGTTCTTTGCAGACCTGCTGGACTACATCAAAGCACTGAACCGCAACAGTGATCGCTCCATTCCAATGACTGTGGACTTCATTCGCCTCAAAAGCTACCAAGTAAAAAAAAAAACCTGACCTTTCTTTACTCTTTTTATTCATATTCACCTGTATTGTATATATGCCATGTAAGAATATGTAGATGACCCAAATTACACTTGGTCTTTTACAAGTCTCATGTTTACCAGGATTATATCTGGTTTATATTTACATCCAGTCACTCAAACTGTACAGCCCCCCAAAATATACCGTTTTTTTGTATGTGGTTAAAATCTTCCAAAGCAACTAAAAATAAAGAACAAAACAGGAAGCTGAGGCTAGAATGTAACAAGCTAATTTGCATGTTTAACACACTGAAGACACATGAAATTCAAATGTAAATGCATGTGATTACAGTCATATCAGGATACAAACCAGATACAAGACACATGAAATGACCAGGTGTAAATGGGGTGAAATGGCTAAAGAGTCAGATAGTCAGTCTTACCACTAATTCACAACAGATGCATTGCGTAACTCACTTTTTAGATTTTCTCAATTCTGTGCAGATTATTTAAGTTCCTACGCAAATACAAGCTGCACAGTCATGATATCATTACAGGTTATGATTTTTAATATTAAAGTCGGTCACAGTACATTGAAAGTAGAAGTGGGATTTCATCTCTACAGAGTGTGTAAAACAAGCGCTCGTGTTTTATGCCTATTTCATGGAGTTGGTGTGTAAAATGGACGTGTCTCTGTTCCATGCTACACACATCACTTGCAGTTTCTGTTTGAATCAGTCTTGAGTGCTAATGTAAAATCCAATTGCCCACATATTATTGCCAGTAATGTCATTTCTGTTTCTCCCTTTTTTTCTTTCTTTTTTTTTTTTTATTTTAAATACAGAATGACCAGTCTACAGGGGAGATTAAGGTGATTGGTGGAGATGATCTGTCCACACTCACAGGGAAGGTACGTGCGAAGAAACATGCGACTGTTATTTTGTTTTTCTTAATGTGCTACAAGTACAGAATGTTTACGGGGGAAAATGGAGAAACTGGGTTAAAGGAACAGGAAGTGTTCAAAAACTGCTGTGCGTCCAAAATGATTAAATACTGCCTTTTTTTTTTAATCTCTTTCCATGTTTCACTGAAGAATGTCTTGATTGTGGAGGTATGAGTGAATTTATGGTACATTAAATATCCTATGATGTCTCATCAGTACTTGCGTATTTATGGTATTCGTCATTAATAGAATTTTTTTTTTGTTCTGAAGGATATAATTGATACTGGGAAGACAATGCAGACATTGTTAGAACTCCTCAAGCAGTACAATCCAAAAATGGTCAAGGTGGCCAGGTAAGAAGAGATATGAGGAGGATATGAAGCTTGATATTAAGAATATTAATCAGACACTGTGAGTATAATGAGATGTATTTTTGATTATTTATAAAACCACAGTTGCAAAAATAGTAACTTTTTGTCTGTTTATTTAGCTGCGTGTTTTACTGTAGAGTCATTTATTTCTTTATTCATTATTGAATACCTTTTAGCTAATCCATGATCTTTTTTTTTTTTTTTTTTTTTAAAGTTTACTTGTGAAGAGGACACCAAGGAGTGTTGGCTACAGACCTGATTGTAAGTTAACTTATTAAATTAATTGCTCATGCTGTAGATTAGTGTTTCTTTACAGTATCTGTATGTACATGAGAAACATTGATGCGCATTGTAAATAATTAGATGTGTTTTTGTGTGTGTTTGTATTGTATACACACACAAGGTCACATGCTCGACTTATTAATTTACATGACAAATTATGCCTTGTATTTTACTCATTCTTATTTTTCCTTTTTTCCTAGTTGTAGGATTCGAGGTCCCCGACAAATTTGTGGTGGGATACGCGCTAGATTACAATGAGTACTTTAGAGATTTAAATGTAAGTTATCGTGTTTTTTTTTTTAAAGAAATGTGAAATTATTTGTATGTAAGCAAGTGTTCTTATGTTGTCCTGCTTACACTGATAGTTTCTCCTGTTTTGCCTTTCAGCATATCTGTGTCATCAGTGAAACAGGAAAAGAGAAGTACAAAGCTTGAGGTGGTCTGCACCTCCCCCTTTTTAGCTGTGCATAATTTTTACTGATGACCATTTTATATTACATCTGGCTTGTAATTCTGAGGAGCGCTGCTTGCAGCAGATACATCTCCTTTTCTGCAGGAGTGAAAAGTGCAGAGAGACACGGTTCCTCTCAGAGCACGATGCACTCGCACATACTGGTGACCCCCAAGCCTTTCTCTGCTGAATCACAGATGTATTTTGGTTTGAATGTATTCAACTATGAAATATATATATATGGTAGTAAATTTCTCTAATTTATTTTGTATAATTTTTTAAATAATTGCCTGACCTTTTCTTTTATGTTAATACTTAACTTTATTCAGCATGATTAGAGAGCTTGCAGCCATACTTAACAAGATCTTGATTGATTGGCTCAATAAAAATGAATTTCTAGTTAAATATTTACACTGTACAAGCCATGATGTGCATAATCAAATGGAATTAATGGTTTTTTTGTTTGTTTGTTTTTTTTTTTATTAATCATGTAATTTTTATGCACAATTATTTTGGGTTGTTCTGATTTTAAGATGAGCAGGACAGCTGTACTTTTGATCCAAAAATATTTTTTTTGACCACACTTAGGATGTTTACCCTTGGCGGCGTCTTTTTCTTTTTTAAGTGTGTTATTACAATAATTTTTCTTTGCTATTTTATTTTTTATGACGTTTTATTGCATATTATTATATATTCTGTAAGCATACTTGACATTAAAAGTAAAGGGGTAAAATGTTATGGTGCCTTATATGCTATGTCATATAGCCACAATAACAGTCATATCCAATACATTTTCTGTAACATAAACATGATGAAGGGATGATGACAAAGTGAGCTACTGTACATTTGCAATTTTAGCAACACCATTACCAGCTTGTACATTAGCCTTAGACGTTAATATGATGGGCATAAAGCAGTCTAGGTCCTATAATTGATTATCCTAAATAGTTGTGTGGTTTCAGATGTACACATCATTGCCCAAGCAACATCTCAGTCCTGAGGCAGCTTTGGCAAATAGGTCATTAGATCATCTAATCGGACCACTGTATCAGAGAGGACTGTAAATGATTAACAATGTATTGGATTGAAAAATGTGTGATGACATTAAATACTATTTCATTTGAACTCGAAAAAGCATTTGTCTTTCAACATTCAGCTTCTCTTAAAAGAAGTCATGGACTCTCAGAGGTAATATCGTGTGTCATATGGTGCACAGATGGTCCAAGTGGTGTCTGAATCAACACTACACTATGCAGCCTGATCCTGGAAAATTCATAGGAATTGTAGCAGGCAAGAACGGTTCTGTTGGATATCCATAATCTCATCAGTCACCTTAACTCTAACTTTGTATGAGCTGCTATGAGATAATATATGATAATATGCCTGAGATGAAATACAATTATAAAGATAAGTCAACTGTTCTAATTACTATTGAATTGTAATTCAGGTAAAATGTATCTCTATCCTTTTTTGTTTCAAAACCAAAAATATACTGTAGCAACAAATACACCACACAGCTGTAATATTTTCAGTTGAATTTTATTCAGTATTCCAGTTATTAATACACATACTATGTATAACATACCAGACATGCTTTAATGGCTTTGTCGAGACCTGGGTTTGTGTAGACAGGCCTTACTAGAGCAGAACAGTAACACTGGATACCCCAACATCCAAACTCCAGTATTGACGTGCTGCTATAACACAGCTCATACACACATGTTTGAAGCTGAACACGACCTAAGCGCTGCTGTGTTACCAGGATTGTGCTGAGTTGGTATAACTGGAGAAGGTGCTGGGATTTTAGCAGCAGCTCCTCATGATCTGCATCTCCTTTATCACTACAAACCATGATGTGCTGCTACTAAAGCTACCAGCAAGGAGGAAAAAAAACATACACCTATAGCACCGACTCAAAGGCGGTCCACTGAAATTGATGAATAAACTGTCTGGATGGAAAAAAAATATATGTAACATTTAATCATTCACAGTTCATCAACTGCAATGGACCCTGCCAATTCCAGCCTTATTTTTCAATCTATAATGTGTGTACCTCAGAATCTCTCTCTCTCTCTCTCTCTCTTTTTTATAGTTAGAATTATTCATTTTCTAGTCACAAGTGTTGGAGAAGTATTAACTGTTTGCAAGCAAGCAGTTACCTCAATACTAAAAAGTTGGGAGTGAGAATAGAGTGCCCTCTACAGGAATCAGAGGAAACAACAGGACAACTTAGTGGCTGTCGTGGATTTGAGACAGGCCTCAGCTTGCTTGCTGTTTTTTTTTTTTTTTTTTTTTTTTTTGCCTGGTTATAAGCAAAGTAGGTTCCCTGGAAATACAAACTAAAATCTGATCTGTAGTAATAATCTCTGAGTATCACAATTAAATGCAGGGTTCATCTGGAATCAGCAGTGCGTCCTGAGTCTCATGTTGCATGTCTACTTGCATTTCTGCTACATTTAGACATACTGATTACTCCTAACTGCTGAAATAACAAACTACTAATAAATAACAGCATAAATAATTACACAAGTGGAAGCAGAAATCAGTTAACCCCTGAGGTAATGAGAGCCTTGACAAGTGCTCAGTGTGGTGTAGGTTTCTCCTGTACAGTCTCACTAAGCAAAACACACTGCACAATAAACAAACAGACTATCAAGTGTTCTTCCAAGCAGTTCAGCATATTGATCTGTTATATAGTTTTATGGTTATTCCACTGGCACTGCTGTGAAAAATAGCCTTCTTGCATGAGGTTACATGGACCACAAAAACAAGTCTGTACATGCTGGTGTTGACAAATCAATGAACATTATTGCTTACTCAGCAAGTACAACTCGGCATGGATGTTAATTAAACATTTAATATGCATATTAACTACATTTTTTCACAGATTTTCACACATGTTGTAACTTTGGTCACTGTTAGAATTTATTTGGGGACATAATTTTGAGATGATCCCTAAAGCTGTATGGTCCCTATAGTGCAGCACTTAGAACTACTATGTTAGTGCACGAAAAAACACTTTGAGCAATACAACAGATACAAATATTAAAACACAACATGCTGAAATGGTCTGTACTACAGGTTTGTCATGCGTTTTAAGCGTATAAACTCTGAAATCGTGAAATCAAAACATCTTTTTATTCAGAACTACCAAGAAAAGTGAGCGAAATTTACCTTCAGCTGCCAGGAAACACCGCTTATATGAAAGCAACACAATGAAATCTCCTCAGAAGCACAGGTAAACAAATTAGAAGCTTATAATCGGAAAGTTCACTGACAGACTAAGAGACTTCAGAATTGTAAAACATATTACACCGAAAATCCTTCAACTCACCTCCTATCCAATCGAAAATGGCGCCGAAATGTAAAAAAAAAAGTCTGAAATTTGGCAGCACGGTCTCATGCAAAGCTTTGTGGGAGCCTGAGTGCTGCAGCAGCGCCTCTCTCTCTCTCTCTCTCCCCCCCTTCTCTCTCTCTCTCTCCCTCTTCTCTCTCTCCCCCCCCTTCTCTGTCTTTATCTCTCTCTCTCTCTCTCCCCCCCCCCCCCCCCCCACTCTCTCTCTCTCTCTCTCTCTCTCTCTCTCTCTCCCTCTTCTCTCTCTCTCCCCCCCTTCTCTGTCTTTATCTCTCTCTCTCTCTCTCTCTCTCTCTCTCCCCTCCTTCTCTCTCTCTCTCTCTCCCTCTCTCTCTCTCCCCCTTCTCTCTCTCTCCCCCCTTCTCTGTCTTTCTCTGTCTTTCTCTCTCTCCCCCCATTCTCTCTCTCCCCTTCTCTCTCTCCCCCCCTTCTCTCTCTCTCTCTCTCTCTCTCTCCTTCTCTCTCCACCCCTTCTCTGTCTTTATCTCTCTCTCTCTCTCTCTCCCCTCCTTCTCTCTCTCTCCCCCCTTCTCTGTCTTTCTCTGTCTTTCTCTCTCTCTCCCTCCCCATTCTCTCTCTCTCTCTCTCCCCTTCTCTCTCTCCCCCCCCCTTCTCTCTCTCTCTCTCTCTCTCTCTCTCTCTCTCCCTCCTTCTCTCTCCCTCTTTCTCTCTGTCTCCCCCTTCTCTCTCTGTCTCTCTCTCTCTCTCTCTCTCTCTCTATCTCTCCTCTTCTCTCTCTCTGTCATTGTTAATAGATATTAATAATGCTGTTATTATAATTATTATTATTATTATTATTATTATTATTACTACTGTTATTATAGATATTTAATGTTTGGTACTAGTCATTAGGGTATTTTTTTCGATAATGACTGAATAAAAGTTGTGTGAGAAAGTTAACTCTCTCTCTTTCTCTCTCTCCCTCCTTCTCTCTCCCTCTTTCTCTCTCTGTCTCCCCCTTCTCTCTCTACCCCCCCTTCTCTCTCTGTCTCTCTCTCTGTCTCTCTCTCTCACACACACACACACACACACAGAGGAGGGAGGAGTGCAGAGCCCAGCGGCCACCTTCTTACTACACACACTAATCTACTCCACAGTGTGTTAGATAAAATCAAGTGTAATCATTTTACAGTTTACATGTGTTTGTCTCTTTCCATTTCTCACCACTAGCTTTGTGCAGCTCGAAGGAAAAAATATTTCACAACAACAGAATGTTGTTCAGAATTTTACCCTAATAAGTGCTATTACTTTTTGTAACACACAGTGCTATCCAGCATGCTTCACACTTCTAATCTATTCACAGTCCTTCATTCTCTTTTTTGTTCATTGCTGTGGTTTTGCCCTCTGTAAAGCAAAATACCTGTATAGAGCCTGTGTGTTGCTAAACATTCCTAGAGAAGTTCAATTCAATTCAGTTCAATTTTATTTGTTAAGCACTTTTAACAATGGACAAAAGCTTTACAGAAATATATAAATTCAGGATATAAATTTTAAATTTATAAATGTATCCCTAATGAGCAAGCCAGAGGCGACAGTGGCAAGGAAAAACTCCCTGAGATGACAAGAGGAAGAAACCTTGAGAGGAACCAGATTCAGAAGGGAATCCATCCTCATCTGGGTGACTGCGGATAGTGCGATTATAAATAATTGCCTTCTATATCTGTATACTATATGGTCAAATAGTGCAGTTGTGTAACCAGGAAATTCATAATAGTTTTCACATGAAGTCTGTTTTGTTGAAGTTGTCAGCTGTTCACTGATGGAGACTTGAGTGCAAAACTGTTCATGGCAAATTGTAGTACTAAAGCTATCACAGCATAACTGTTTGTATCAATTGCTGTCCAAAGCCATCTTCATTGTTTCTAAGTGGTACCCTCCTCAGTAATCTCATGTATCTTTTGGCTGTCCATATGGGTCTATCTTCAGCAGCAGCGAATGGTTTCCAAGTGATGAGAACTCCAACCAGAAGTGACATACAAATAATTAAATATTAAAGGAAAATTCCATCCTGAAACACATGAAATAAATGTACAGTACTGTGCAAAAGTCTTAGGCACAAGCAAAGAAATGCTGTAGAGCAAAGATGCCTTCAAAAATAATGAAATTAAATGTTCCTACATTAAAAAAATACTATAAAGAGCAGTAAACAGTAATAAATGAAGCAAAGTCAATACTTGGTGTGACAATCCTTCACTTTAAAAAAAAATAGTAGTCTCAGGTACAATTTGTGCAGTTTTATAAGGAAATGAGCTGTAAGTGTTACTGAGCATCTTGCAGAAGCAGCCACAGTTCTTTCGGAGACTATGACTGCTGCACTCACTTCTTATTTTTACAGCAAAACCCAGCAGCCTTCATTATGTTTTTTTGTCTGAAAGGTGGTCTCTTATGTAATATGCTGCTTTCTTTACTGACATACAAACATTTTTCTGTAACATTTGATTTTGTGCTGGAAAACTAATGTTTGTAAATCTAAAATGTTTTTGTACTGAATCAATAATGTAGAAGTCATAAAATAAAAATCTATAACAAAGTTTGTACTCAAAAAAATAGGGTGCCTAAACTTTTGAACAGTACTGTATATCAGAATCTTTCTGATGTGTTTGGTGTTTCTGGTGCCACTTTTATTTTTGTTGTTCCTGTGAGAAGTTACTGTTGTCTGCCACACTTGCGTCACAGGGTGACAATGCTAGTGCAGTTACAGTAGTGTTTAATATATATACATACATATACATATATATCTCAAACATAAGGGATAACAATCAGATTTTGCACAAAATCACAAAAGAGCAAATGCTTCTTTTATCACCTATCATTTCTATCATTCAGAAACGTTCGGTGCCCAGTGTCATATTAATGAGAAATCTGTATAGAAATAGTGGAGACAGCAAACGCTGGACTTTCCAGAATGCAATGCAACAATATAATACAATACAGTTGTGCTGATTTATGGCAGAGACTCAGTTATCTGGGTAGAAATCTACAATATGACAAGCTTGGTGGTATTGCTGGGAAGCTTTTTGTGCAGAGCATACAGGTGAGGGGATGAGAAAACGCTGCTGCATCAGTCCCTTCAGGTAGAGTTAATGCAAGGGCTAAATCCCATTGGCACCACTATCAGCAGGTAGTTGAACGGGATTATGGATAAAACAGGAAACCAATAACCATAGTTATTGGTAAAACAGACCACCATGTCAATGAAAGAAGTTTAAACTAAAACAGTCAACTCGGAATTTCATTACAAAATAAATCTTGGATGCCACTGAAGATTACATGTTAATTGTAAACGTTAATATACAAGATATTCAGGGTGAATTTTTTGAAGGATACATTTATCAAATTTACCCCAGTTTGCCATTCCAAGAACTAGATCAGTAGTTAGGGATTAAAGTGTTGGCACTTGATTACCATGTTATGTGAAAACAAAAAGAATCCAGAATGGATATGAATCCTAGTGTATTGTATTCCAGTGCTGTAATCAGAAATAAAGAAAGTGTAATAATATGATATAGTGAAAAGAGTTTGGCAGTTTGAAGCTGTGAAGTGTGAACATGTTTGAGCTGCAGTAGGCTGGGCAGTCTGAGGAAAGAGCTGAGAAGAGAAGGTGTTTGCTGCAGGAGAGGTAAGGCCTTAAAACCCAGGCTGGCTCCTTAATGTTGCAGTGCTGTGTTTCTCCTGCTTTCAGACAGGCTAAGCAATCATAATGTGTTGAGAAATCAATATTAACATGAAAACATTTTGGTGCATTTTTAACTCATGTAGCTTAGCAGCTGTTTTTGTTGTGATTACTGGTAGGCCTACCAGTATTGGCCTACAAGGCTGCTATTCTGTGGATAATGGGTGTTTGTAAAGGTGTGCGAGAATACAGCTGCATTTTCAGTATGATTCGGTGCTTCAGTGTAAATGTTTCCACAAACTTTGAATCTTGCATTTTTGTAGAATAATTTGTAAGATAACTTTACCAACAAAGAGCTCAAGGCACGCATGCGTTTCCCTGGGCCGAAAATTAAGGCGGTACAATATGACGTAGAAACGTAACGTTTTCAGGAAGTACTTTCCAAGCTGCGAATTCATTGGCTACTCGTTTACTGGTTTCCCTTTCAAAAACGCACGCCTGCGGCATCCGAGACGTTTGATTGGCTGTAGGGCCTGTCGGTCACCCGGTGAAAACAGGAGGGGCGGAACGGCTTGGTTGAGTCTCGATGTCCACTGCGGCGTCTGAAGGAATAACCACCACAACTTTGATTGAAATGAGTGATGCACTCGCGTTATTTGTTCGCTCAAACCGATGTTTAGACAGGAAAGTGGACAGATAGAGGATGATGGAAATAAGTTGTTTGTTTGCTCAGTAATACATCAGTTGGCGGGTTAGCATTGCATGCTAGCGCATCAGCAGCATATCACGAGCAGCATATCTAGGCAGGCTAATTAGCCAGGAAGCTAGTTTCCCTTCTCGGTGATGGCCAGCTGAACGTTATTGTGCGTTACTATAGTAAGCTAACCGTTTCCGAATAGTACTAGCTCTTGTTGTTTGGGGAACGGTGTGTTCGTTTAATTTCATTTTCAAAAAATACTCCAGGTTTTGGAATTTGGGTTTGCAGGAGTCAGGCGAAGGAGCATCAAGCTAAGCTAACAAGCCTGGTAGCTGTAACCTGGGCACGGGACGAACCCTGACTAGAAGTTGGCGAGATCGCGTGCTCATCCAGGTTGAGGCTAAAATCTTATTTAAAAGCAGAGTTTAGAGATGGACGCATGTTTTAGTCTAGGGGTTTGTAATCTCGGGTCAGTCTGGTCATGCATGTAGCTAGCAGCTGCTTTCGGTTGTAGAGCTCCTGAAACGTGCAGGTATCGTTAGCCTTCGCTAACCGCCTGAAAACTGCGAGATGCGCAAATAAAAAGCGGCAGTTCAACTTGCTTTGGCTGCTTTAAGACGTTCAACGATGTAGCTTTCTAGTAGAGAAGCTCTACACGGTACTGGACGAATTCAGACATTAGCAAGCACCATGAACAACCCAGCCATGATGGCGCAGGAGAAGATGGAGCTGGACTTGGACATGTCGTCGGCTCTGCTTCAGGGAGACGGGCACTTGAGGCGATCCAACAGCGAGCCTATGATAAACGGCTTAAGGTGGATTCATCGTCCAACCATCATGCCTTTCTAACTAAGCCTGCTTTCAAGCTTCATTCTTATTGTTTCAGATTTCTACAGTGAACTGCATGGCTGTTACTTAACCACACTCTTGGAAAAACCACACACACACACAAGCACCACTTCACTGAATCAACAGGGTCATCAGTCTTAAATCACTGACTGTATTGTTAGTAGACATCTCACACAATATCCATGCAGAGACATTCTACACTGTGTTGTCCATGGTTGGATTGTCTGATGCATTCAATAACCCCTACATCTCTGTCTTACAGTGACAACTCTCAGGTTTTCCAACGAGAGATTCTACGCAGCAGACGAAACAGCACAACTCTTGTTAATCGACCCAACATGGTGCGTAACATGCCATCAAACTAGTTCATATTGCAGTCCTGTTAATCACTCTGACTGTGTTCAAGGTTTTCTTTGCTTATTGTTCTTTATGTAACACCTAGGTTCCGTCTTCCCCGGTTCGCATCCCTAGCACCAGGCTTGAACGAATCAAACAGGTAAACCTGGTCTCTCTTGATGCGTAAAATCTAGTACACATGTTTTTAGAAGATTATGGTTTGAAATTTAAGCCTAAAAATATCACAGTTTAGCGGTATCAGTATATTAACGGGCCATTTAATCACAAGCCATTGGTCAAAATTAAAAGAAACATTTATAACATCCTTGTGAATACATAATGAAGACTAAAAGAAAACAAAGATCAAATTCACTAATTTGTATTTTTTCTAAAAATTCTATAAAATCATTTCCACTGTCAGTATTTATCACAATTTTTCACCTAATGGAAAGGTGTTTATCACCATTTTTCACTTTACTTTACATTTTTCACTTTATCACCATTTTTCACCTAAGCTGAAAAAGAGAATGGCTGTGAGGAAAGGTGCAATATTATAGTAGGTGCAAATAGTATACCAGTGTGCAGCACCTACTTGGCCAAAAATAGATGTCATGTTGTGTTTACTGGTCATCATGTTAGGAGTGCTAGCGGAGGTAGTAAGGGTTTTCAGTGCAGTTGCTTTTGCAGAGAAATGGAGGTTGCTGTACAATGATTTTAGGGGAGTTCAGAAGGAAGGGGGTTGTGAAATTCACCCAACTTTTTTGGGGAGTTCCAGCTGAACACAAGAGATGAGAACCACTTGAGTAAGAAACTTAATCTGGTTTTAAAAAAAAAAAAAAAAAAAATGAGTAGATGATACACAGAAATGCATTTTAATCTTTGAAAGTCACGGTGAGGTGACTCTTCAGTCATACACCGTGACACTGTAAGAGCTCTATTTATTAGAAGGTTTTCCAGAACTATTGGAAGTGTTTTTTGTATTTAATTGTTTAGAGTTTGAGAGATTTAACTGCACTTGCCTGTGCTTTATAGTGTGACAATGGAGCTTGCATGTTACTGTTTTGTAGATGGTACTGCTTGAGTAATTGGCAATATGTATGTCTTTGATTGTAGGAGGAGGGGGTTGATGTGATGAACAGGGAAACAGCTCATGAACGGTAAATAACTGGCTTTCCGGATGCTGTTATCTTCATTATGGGTGACTATAACAAAATATTTTTTAAACAGATGAAATCTTGGCATCAACAACCTCTCTATGGTCTTGTTGTGCTCATCCATTTCCTTTTTATTTTTATGTGATTGTCTTTTCCCCTTCTTTGTCCAAACAGGGAGGTGCAGACAGCCATGCAAATGAGCCAGTCATGGGAGGAAAGTCTTAGTCTGGTAAGGCTTACTGTAATGTCCAGAAATGCCAGGATGCTGTATGTTAAGTACTCCACACAATTTGGGGCACTTTTGTCTTCTGTAACACTTGTGCCCCACTAGTTTATTTCAGAAATATACAAGCTTTGTGTATTTCAGTGTAGGCTATCCTTAAACTATGTAAAGGATTTGTAAATGATCAAAGGCTGAGGTTTGCATGCAGTGGCTTTGCTGCCACAACACGTCCACCTCTCCCCACTGATGAGATTGTGGCTGTAGAAACAGCATGCTAGAGTAACATGGAGTTAACAGGGCCACCAGTCTCTCAAGAACAGACTGCGTTGGTAGTATAGCACTCCTACAATAATTCCTACCTAAATACCTAAATCAACACTTTGATGTTGATCGTGATATGAGCTGAATGTGTGTTCTGTGTTATTCCAGAGTGACAATGACTTTGAGAAGTCCACATCATCATCATCCCCAAAGCGTATTGATTTTGTGCCTGTGTCTCCGGCTCCATCTCCCACCAGGGGAATTGGGAAGAAGGTATTATACCTATTATTTCATCAAGGAAAGCACTACACATGTCCTTTTGTTGTCCTGATTTTGATATTGCTAATGTTCATGCAAATGTTCCTTCCTTAACGAGCAGCAGTGCTTCTCTCCGTCTCTGCAAATCTTGGTGAGCAGTAATGGTCTAACTCCCAGCCCGATCCCCAGCCCAACACGTCGCTTCAGGTGGACGCATACAGTTTTAATTGACAAGAAAAGAATCAAATAAATAAATATTTGGTGTAACTTACTCTGTGTGTGCTCAGCAGGAGGAGTCAGAGCCCCATTAACTGCATTAGACCCAGCATTTTGGGGCCTATCAAACGAAAAGGTAAAATTATCATCTTATATACAGAATTAGATTGTGGATAGTCCTGAGTGGTGCTGCTGTCTAAGGATGTCTGTGGCCTCTAATTAGAGATCAAAATTGTCTGTAGGGTTCAAACTCATGATTTGCTGATCATGTAAAGCAGTTCTAGCAGGTCAAAATTGGCCCTTTCTTCCCTTGTCACAGAGACACAAACTAATTATTGGTGTCTTAGCTCATGTACAGAACGGGGCAGTTAGAGCTCTTCTCCAAGTGTGTTCAGCTGCCCTGTGCCTTTTGTGCAAGCACTTTGAAAGATGCTGCGAATGACTTCACATATAGTGAATATAAAAAGTTTACACACTGCTGTTAAAATTGCAGGTTTTAGTCATGGAAAAAAAATTAAAACCAATAATCATATCAGTTCTTTTCCCAATGTCCATCAGTGTGATGGCAACAAAATTCAAATGTTTTTGGGAAAAACTTAATAATAAATAATAACCTGGTTGCACAAGTGTGAACACCCTTTTATAATCTGGCATGTGACTGTGCTCAGTACCGATGACATTCAAACTCATGTTCAGAAGTAATTATCCTACATCTGTCAATGAAGTGATTCTGACTAATCACAAATAAATATCAGCTGTTTCTATAGGAAGGGACCAGGTGCTGAAGCCATGGTCTACAAAGGGCTTACAAAGCATGTACAGAATGTCATTGTCAAAAGATATTGATTAGGAGAGGGGTACAGCAACAAGTTGAGAAAATGGAATATCACAGTGACATTCCCAAAAACAGGACATCCCTCCAGTATTGACAAAACGGCGAGAAGAAAACTTATCAGGGAGACTGCCAAGAGACCAACAGCAACACTAAGGAGCTGCAGGAATGTGTTGCAAGTGTTGGTCAATCCCTGCATGCGATAACAATCTTGTATTCTTTGACTGTCTGGGCTATGGGGTAGGGTGGCTTGGCGGAAGCCATTTCTTATGGGGGGGAAAAAAATCTAAGCCTGTCTAACCGCCAAACAATGTGGTAAAATGTGTTATGGTCTGATGAGACCAAGGTAGAACTTTTATGGGCATAACTGTAAAATGCAGTTTATACCACACCCACTGTGAAGTATGGAGGTGGCAGCATCATGCTATGTGGCTGCTTCTCTTCAGCTGGGACTGGAGCAATAGTTCAGATAGAGGGAATCATGGATAGCTCCAAATATCTATTTTGACACAAAACTTGCAGGTCTCTGTTAGACAGATGACGATAAAAAAAAAGTCACTTTCCAGCACGATAATGACAGAGAGCACAAGTCTAAGTTAAAGAAATGAAGGAAAATGATCAATGTTTTCGAATGGCCCAGTCGGAGCCCACATCTAAATCCTATTGAAAACCTGTGGAATGACTTGAAGAGGGCTGTGCACAGGAGATCCCCTCACAATTTGATAGATCTGCAATATTTTGCAAGGAAGAGTGGAATAAATTAGCCAGATCAAAATGTGCTAAGTTGGTAGACTCTTATCCAAAAAGACTGACTGCTGCTTTACAAGCAGAAGGTGCTTTAACAACGTGTGCACACTTAACTTGGTTAACTTTTATTTATTTATTTATTTTTCTCCTGAAACATGTTTGTTTTTCACATTGATTTTGTTTGCCATATCAGATTAAAAAAAAAAAGATCTGACATGATTTATCTTGGTTTCATTTTTACCTCACAAAAACCTGCAATTTTAAACAGAATGTGTTGACATTTGTATGTCCACTATATTTCGAAAGAAACACTTGTTAGCCTTTTCTGTACCAGTCTTGATGGTTGTCATGAAACAGGTATCTTTATCATTTTATCAGGATACCGTTTTTATTTATGTACACAAGACTGTGAAACGAACCCTATATTGAATTTCTGTCTTATTAAATCTCTTACATCACCTCCTAGTTTCAGGTGAGATGGAAGCAGAAAGCCAGCCAAAGAGACTTTTCCATGGTACCACCACCATGTTGTCCACAGAGACGGCCCACCTGCCAGAACTCAGCTCATGGTGCGTCTTCTGTGGTGGTGATTGTTGGTGGTGTTGTGGGTGTTGCATAATCTGTTTTTATTATGACTGGAATGACAAAGCACATGGGTAAAACACAGAGTAGAGTGCCTACTAGAAACTGGAAACTTCTGAGACTGATTAGTGAAAGGTGAAAATTTTTGGTGATCTCATTTGATAAGTAACTTTATTTCAGCGTTAATACTGTATTGGGCTAAATTATATAAGGCAGTGAAACAGATAAGTGACAGTCGTCTACATTTGTACCTTTTATTCGGACCTGAAGCTCACTTTTACATCTAGGATGATGACTTCCAGTTTAATGGTTGACACATTGTCTGATGTGGGTTTGAGCTTAATGTGTGATTTCTTTATTCCTACAGTTTATCCCCTGACCTGCTTGATGGAAGCCTCAGCAGTGTTGGCTCCTCTTCAGGTTCTCCAGCTAAGATGGAAGGGGTTTCACCCTCCTCGAGCAACTCTCCCTTCACCCCCCTCCAGGATCTTTCACCTAAGTGATCAACATATCATATAATATTACAGGAAAGGCCACATGAATGAGCCTCTGGAGTTTCTTATGCTTCTGTTCCATGCCTTCCCAACCATGCTTTTGTTCTTGTCTTTGATTTTCTGGTGAGGATTTGCTTTTTCAGTGGGACAGTGTGAGGAAGCTCTGTAATAAAAGAAGCCAAAGCCCTGCAGGTATTTTGGATGGACTGTACCATTGGGGTAATCGGCAGGGGTGAAGACTGTGAATGCTGTTTGCACCAGCTGCTATATAAAGGTGTAATATTTGGGGTGAAGCTCCATAATGAAACAAACAGCATTTCAGAGCCCTACAGTTTCTGTATGAATTTGTGTTCTTGTAGCTCTCTTAAATTAGGGGAATGCTAATATAAAAATAAAGCTCTTAGAGAGCGAAGCATTCCCTATTACAGCAGTATCATTAGGTTGCCTGTGGCCAGGCCTATTACTATAGGTCTTTAATTTACACAAACAGATTGCCAACAGGTATTGTATGAAAGAATTTAACTTATTTTTGGTTCCAGCTTTGTTTTATTTCCTTTGTAAGTATGTACATTCATCGTGATGGCTATTAGCTTGTTATTTGTAATCTGCGTGGGAGTGAATGTATGCACAGTGCTCGAGTAGTTAACTGACGATTGGGTGCGATTGCACTTGCATACATTTACAACTGAGTTTGTATCTGCCTTCGGTCAAGTGTATAAGGATCAGCCTTTCATTATTCATGTAGATGGAAGGACGCGGCAACACCATTGATGAGTGCCTATTCATCACTCTTAGTGCTTCATTAAGTTTTTCCTAATGGAGTTAACGGTTGCCGTCAGCTATTTAGGAATGGCGCAAATGTTGGTTGAATGCAATATTAATGGGGATGTTTACCACTAAATTCAGGATTTGAACACTACAGCACATTCAACAGCCTGAGTTGCAATTTGTCTTGAGGTCTACCACCCTAGGACATGGTTTAGCCTTGTCAGCTTTAGAGAAGTGAACTGCCTCAATGCAGTGTGTTTTATAGCCCTTTAAACACAGTGGCTTCACCCTTATTCACTTGTCTATGAAATATCACTGTGTGACAGTACCAACCTTAAACAGATGAGTTATTTGTGTTTAATGCATTTATTTTTTTCTGCATGGGGTGAACTACTGCAAACCACTGTCAAAGGAATTTCAGAGAGAAATTCCTGAAGCAGTTTAGATAAATAGAAGTGGCTGCTGATGGAGAAATTTGAACATGCAATAGAAATGATTCATGTCTGGAGGAAGGTCATCTACTGATTCATGAAAGTAGTGTGCCATTAAAGGTCTGTAAATAAGAGAGATGTAAAATTGTACTTGTAAGTTGTTATTCATTTGAGCTTTTGTTATTTTAGTAAATAGTATTTTTTGTAAATGGTTTTATGAATTAGTTTCCTTTAAAAAAAGAAATGGCTTTATTTCCTCAGAGCATGATTCATCGTAAGTGTTTTGTTTTTATTTGCAAGCAAGAAAATGATTGTAAATTTTTTCATGGAATTGAAATTAACGGTGTGGTTTATTGCCCCATATTAGAAATATGGCTGTGGCAAAACTGCACTGTACATCCTTTTTCTGAATGTCTTTCTTTTCAAAGAGGAAAAGGCAGTAAGTGGGTCATGTTAGGTCCCTTTTCTGTAATGTATCGATGGTTGAAGTGCTTGTGGTTTGATTTACCAGTTTGTTTTTGTTGTTTTTTTTTTTTTTTGTCCTGTGGACTTGTCTGACCTTTTATTTAATTTACGCTGTCATCTTTCAAGAGCGAAAACCTTAAGCTTGTGTGTTGAATGAGTCGAGTGCTTTGCTGAGCTCTGCTCTAAATGGACAAAAAAAAAGATATTTTCTTGTCCCCTTTATCAGTGATCTTCAGATTACAAAATAAATTATTTGTCTGGAAATTCTTGGTATGGACATCTTATATTCTGGCTTCTCACTGGGTAGGAGGTCTCATGCTTTTTATGTTCTTGTAAGAGAATTGTTCCTAATTCAGGATGTAAACATTACAGTACTAGTGGATCTACACTGGTAATTGAACTAAGATCTCATTGTAGAACTACTCACTTCTCTCTAGTTGCTTTTAGCTCTTCACCTTCCATAACAAAGACCCTAAATGTAAGATTAAATCAATCATTTTCTAAGACCTCAGCTGGAAGTTGTTTTGTGTTTATCTGCCCTCACTGTGAAATGAATCGAGTCCTGTAGTTTTTTTCATAGTTGCTTACACATTGCTGCTGGACATGGGCAGACATTTCTCAATAACGAAACTCATGTTTTTTTTTTTTTCCCCCTTAGCATTTGGTGCACAGAAGTTCACTCTCATTACAAACTCAAACTTAAACACTTTGAAAAATGTTTAACATCTAAAAATATGTTTAACTTTTATGCACCATACAGAAAATGTGTGTGTTTGCAAAACAGTGAAAGAACTCTATCAGCAGGAAGGACGTTTCTTCAGGAGCTTTTCTTTTCACTTCTGCATCACTATTTATGGTCAAAATGTAATTTTTATAGGCCATATAACGCATACAGGTAGCGATAGACCCACCTGCCTATCTTGCTTTTCCACTCAAAAGTGCAAAGCAATTACCCATAATCCTCCACACTGTCACTATTCAATGCCAAGTGAGCTGCATTGTACTTATGTACACGTGCTGAATTTGGTTACCCTACTCCCCCCATGATTTTTGAAATGGATATTTAAAAAAAAAAAAAAAAGCACATTTATCTGGCAAAAATGTCTATCCTGGGCCGATATATATCATATAGTCACAGCACGTACCCTTGTGGAGTGGGGAAAAAAACAAACTGCAATTTACACAACTACATTAGGTTACTAACGTAACTATCACCAGAAAATCATGCAGATGAGGCAATCATGAAGCATTCATATTTTTTCTGGGGTGTAAAATTGCAATAAAAATCAGAAGAGGAGAAACAGGCCCAAAAAACACTGGTAAGAAATGAATGATAATTAATTTCAATCTATTGGATTTAGTCAACCATTATAAGAATGGTACATAATGAAAAATGTTTTTAAAAAAATATTTATTCTTCATGAGCATCTCTGAATCATTTTTTGCATGGATGAAAACCAAACATGAGGTGGCACAAACAACATGGCTGACGTGGTGGACTCGATAAAGATGTTCTCAATAAAACAAGCCACATGCATGTTCATGACACATTTTATGGCAGCAACAAAATGGCACAGACACAAAGGATATGAAGTAAAACACATTTAATTTAACATATTCCTCACGGTTATGCACACAACCCCTTCCCGCCATCCCTGATAGTCAGCGTGGCTCAGTCGCCAGCTCAGTCAGTGTTTCTGGGTGTCCACTTAAGAGTACATCCCTCCCTCGCCCCATGATGTTTGCATCTTCATTGGGCGTACATGTTTGTAATGTCATTTAAGCAGTTAGTTCCTGTTAAAAGGGTGGCTTTTATCTATCCCATGGGCTCACCCCTTTTTTCACAACTCTTCTGGTTGTGCAAATGTCTATTTCCCCTCTTTTTCTTCAGTTCCTCTCTGTACAAAGTCATCAGACAGTGGCACTTCATGTGCGAAGGATAACCATTGTAAGAAGACCTGCATACAAAGAACAACAGTCACAGAAAAATCAATGACTACATGCATTCAAAAAATAAGCTATTTTGCAAAAGTTCACAGTGCAACTCACCTAACACGTAAGCAGCTACGAGTTTCTTATTAACACTTAAGTGGAGGTAGACAGGCACTGTGGATGCCTGCTCTCCCAGAGTAGGGAGCATAAGGGCAGCCATACACACTAGGCCCAACAGGACGGTTAGCAGGCTGGGGCCCCCTGACGCTGCCCGGCTCTCTGTGGAACACATACACAAAGTTTACAAATCATTACTAGTCATGAACTTAGCTCTCTACTGCTACCTAGTGACATAAAAAGGAACTGCAGGATCATCTGGAAACATTTCTACATATTGATTACTAGGAATACGTCAATCCCTCCCCCCAAACTGAGTACAAGTATATGTTTTTCAATATTCTCCAATACCGATACTGAAATGAGCAACCTAGTTAGTATTAATCAACCAGGGAACATGTTCAATCACTCAAAGAACATGTATTTAGCTCTGTCTATGGTTCCCCTGTTTAAATAGTGTCCACGCACATACTGTACTAGGCTAATTCTTTATAAAGTTAGCTTGTGCATTAGCTAGCTACATTAGTTATGGAGTATGATTGCAATCGGTTTTGTTTTGCTTTGGAAAAATGCTTCTGTACAGTTGTAATATAACTGTAGTGTAAGTAAACATCCAGTTGTCTTCATTGGGTCAGAATCCCTCGCTGTCAAGAACCAACAGTGGCTGAACATCAAGAACAACATACTGGGTAAGGGCTGTTATTTTCACTCAGTTAGGTGCTGCTAATAATAAACTCCTCATGCTGAGTTTTATGTTTAAGATGTTTTATCAAGTTACTTGTATTGTAGGAAGATGCCAAAGTTCCTCCTTTTGATATTTTTGCTGAGCACAGTCTGCAGTCTGCTTTGCTTTGATTGCCTTCATTAATCATGGAATACTTTCAGACTGCTGTCATTTCGTGCTGTCTGCTCATTAGTATGTCAAAGTATACTAAGCTTACATCACATAGTATCAGGTGGTAGCGGATGCTCGTATCGGAGCAGTTTTTACGAGTACAAATTAATAGGCATGGTATTGGACTCACACCATTATCGGTATCGACGCATCCCTACTGAATACTACATTTAATTCCTTACAAATATAATTAGAATAAAAAATATAAATATCTCTATATATTAAATGTATGACAGTGTTCCACTATATGTAAGCCAAGGGTTAGAATTAAGTTCAACTATTCAGCTTAAAGCAAAACATATGAAATTAATATCCTGCTGCAATGGAAAATAAAGGGGATACACTAAACACACTCTGTACACATGACTCACACATGCTTATTCATGATTCAAGTCTCATGAGACTTCACAGGTCTAGTACAGATTGTCGCTACCTGTCTGGAATGCAGTCTGCTCAAAGAACAAGCTGTCAGT